>NC_068450.1:32065934-32365934 GCF_023373465.1 Oncorhynchus keta
ACAAGAGTCAAACACACCTTATCTGTGGCTTTCTCCGGGGTGTGACGTTCCGACAGACTCCTGGGAGTGCAGACACCGTTGGAGGAGTGAATTAACTGATCTTGTTTGGTTTGTTTCAAGAGGTTTGTAAAAGAGCTTCAAACATCGATGTGTTCTATTGTGTCGTAAGTGCTATGGGTATCTTTACTGTGTTCATCTGTTTGTCGGAAGGCGGTCAGCTCAAAGATGGAGCAACACAGACATAAACTCCTATCCTTTAAATCAGAGCTGTAATGATTAGATCCAAGAATGCGTGTGATGTTTGTTTATTGTTTTGTTTGTTGTTTTGACAAAGCAAAGTGATTTTAATTAGACGATGGGAGATAGTGAGATTTGGAGGTCTGGGAAGAAAAAAAGATGGTCTGAAACTATTCATGGAGATACTATTTTTACATATGAGAATCCTGTATCCCGTAAGCCTCCTGTGTGTATTAGACACAGTATTGTCTCTTGGAGGTTATTCTGAAGAGACATGTAACTACATTAGTGTTAGCCTATCAGTGATAGTCATTTACTCTGTTGTATTGTATATTCTATTCCATGTACACTGGAATTGTTTGAGTGTCAATTATTTTGTGACCAATAAATCGTATAAGTTTATTTGAGTAGATGCACTAATCTTTTCAAAGAGTAATTCTTTGATTTGACTTTGCGTTTATAATTTAGTAGGTCTATTGGTATACGTTATCTACCCTCTACACATAGCATTACATTATTAATAGATTCTAACTACATCTATGGCTAAGATAGACTTGATAAATTAAAGCTTAGAGTATGATTGCAATAGACAGCTATAAGCCTCTTAATAATCACATAAAGCTATCTTTGAACAAATGTAATTATAGTATCCGAGTGTTGATGTGTAGACTTGCAAGCTGGCTCGATTCACCGGTATACGTTTATGCCCTATACCCATATAATCAGATTGATGAATGTAGTTTAATAGTATTCAACATCATTTTAACCTCCTACACCTATATATGTATTAAAGGGGGAGACACCCTGGACCCAAACTGTTACAGACCTATATCCATCCTGCCCTGCCTATCTATGGTCTTCGAAAGCCAAGTCAACAAACAGGTCACTGACCATCTCGAATCCCACCGTACCTTCTCCGCTGTGCAATCTGGTTTCCAAGCCGGTCACGGGTGCACCTCAGCCACGCTCAAGGTACTAAACGATATCATAACCGCCATCGATAAAAGACAGTACTGTGCAGCCGTCTTCATCGACCTTGCCAAGGCTTTCGACTCTGTCAATCACCATATTCTTATCGGCAGACTCAGTAGCCTCGGTTTTTCTGATGACTGCCTTGCCTGGGTCACCAACTACTTTGCCGACAGAGTTCAGTATGTCAAATCGGAGGGCATGCTGTCCGGTCCTCTGGCAGTCTCTATGGGGGTGCCACAGGGTTCAATTCTCGGGCCGACTCTTTTCTCTGTATATATCAATGATGTTGCTCTTGCTGCGGGCGATTCCCTGATCCACCTCTACGCAGACGACACCATTCTGTATACTTCCGGCCCGTCCTTGGACACTGTGCTATCTAACCTCCAAATGAGCTTCAATGCCATTCAACACTCCTTCCGTGGCCTCCAACTGCTCTTAAACGCTAGTAAAACCAAATGCATGCTTTTCAACCGTTCGCTGCCTGCACCCGCATGCCCGACTAGCATCACCACCCTGGATGGTTCTGACCTAGAATATGTGGACATCTATAAGTACCCAGGTGTCTGGCTAGACTGTAAACTCTCCTTCCAGACTCATATCAAACATCTCCAATCTAAAATCAAATCTAGAGTCGGCTTTCTATTCCGCAACAAAGCCTCCTTCACTCACGCCGCCAAACTTACCCTAGTAAAACTGACTATCCTACCGATCCTCGACTTCGGCGATGTCATCTACAAAATAGCTTACGACACTCTACTCAGCAAACTGGATGCAGTTTATCACAGTGCCATCTGTTTTGTCACTAAAGCACCTTATACCACCCACCACTGCGACCTGTATGCTCTAGTCGGCTGGCCCTCGCTACATATTCGTCGCCAGACCCACTGGCTCCAGGTCATCTACAAGTCCATGCTAGGTAAAGCTCCGCCTTGTCTCAGTTCACTGGTCACGATGGCAACACCCACCAGTAGCACGCGCTCCAGCAGGTGTATCTCACTGATCATCCCTAAAGCTAACACCTCATTTGGCCGCCTTTCGTTCCAGTTCTCTGCTGCCTGTGACTGGAACGAATTGCAAAAATCGCTGAAGTTGGAGACTTCAGATCTCCCTCACCAACTTCAAACATCTGCTATCTGAGCAGCTAACCGATCGCTGCAGCTGTACATAGTCTATCGGTAAATAGCCCACCCAATTTGACCTACCTCATCCCCATACTGTTTATATTTATTTACTTTGCTGTTTTTTTTGCACACCAATATCTCTACCTGTACATGACCATCTGATCATTTATCACTCCAGTGTTAATCTGCAAAATTGTAATTATTCGCCTACCTCCTCATGCCTTTTGCACACAATGTATATAGACTCTCTTTTTTTTCTACTGTGTTATTTACTTGTTAATTGTTTACTCAATGTGTAACTCTGTGTTGTCTATTCACACTGCTATGCTTTATCTTGGCCAGGTCGCAGTTGCAAATGAGAACTTGTTCTCAACTAGCCTACCTGGTTAAATAAAGGTGAAATAAAATAAATAAATAAAAAATGTATAACTTTATGAGCTGGATTGCCTGTCTTGGCATTTCATTTATTTTTGTTTGTGCTCGTTAGCATATTTAGCTATTAGCCTCTATGGAAATGTTTTCTTACTTGTGCTAGTGTTGTTGGAATTCTGGTAATAGACACTCAATGGGCTTTTTTGTGTTTTTAGTGACCCCTTGTGTACTAAACCGGTAATACTGTAGACCCTGGGATGAGAAAAATATTGCCGAAATGAAAATCTGGATACCGCACAACTCTAATAACCACCCTTGTTGTGTGGACTGTAAACACACAAGGTCAAAGGGCAGCGAATCTTATAGGAACGGATGATGTCATTTACCGAGAAGGCCTTGCGAGGGTGGGTCAGAGTGAGTGAAGGGAGCGTTACAGCGTTTGACTAATTAACAGTTGAGTTGAGGTATTTTACTGTCTTAACGAGAAGACAAGGTGTAGACCCCTGGGTCTGACTCGCTCTGTAGTCTGGGCTCCAGTGCTGGGTAAAGGCTAAGTGAAGACTGGGTGAAGGTTCAGTGAAGGCTGGGTGAAGGCTCAGTGAAGGTTGGGTGAAGGCTTTTTGACTGTAAGTGTTGCAGTGAAAGGGAAGGTTAGCTGTGATCTTATTACACACTGAGCTTGGATCTACGATCCTTCAGCTCTCTACAACTACCTTAGAGAAATAACGTGACCCCAGAACACACACCAATTACCTCTTGTGTGTGTGTGTGTGTGTGTGTGTGCATGTGTGAGTGTTTGTGACAGCTTAACACCTGACTCCTGACTCTTCTAGTCATCCTTTAATATTAAAATTCTCCAGGAACACACACACTGATGCAAGATGAGGACCTGTCTGCGTAGGCTGTGTTCAGACCATAGCCTTTTCCTCAGTGTCAGATATAATTGCCCAGCGAGGTTGTGTTTTCTGTATGGCTGCCAACATCTGATGTTCTCTCTCTAGAGTGCCATTTATCTGATCCATGGTGTGTGTGTGTGTGTGTGTGTGTGTGTGTGTGTGTGTGTGTGTGTGTGTGTGTGTGTGTGTGTGTGTGTGTGTGTGTGTGTGTGTGTGTGTGTGTGTGTGTGTGTGTGTGTGTGTGTGTGTGTGTGTGTGTGTGTGTGTGTGTGTGCGTGTGTGCGTGTGTAGTGCACTTGCAGTTGCAGTTTTGTACACTGCAATCTAGAATCTAAAAGAGTTCTTTTCGACTTTGAAGAACCCTTTTGGTTCCAGGTAGAAACTTTTCTACAGAGGGTTCTACATGGAACCCAAAAGGGTTCTACCTGGAACTCAAAAGGGTTTTACCTGGAACCAAAAAGGGTTATTTTATGGGGACAGCCAAAGCACCCATTTGGAACCCTTTTTTTCTGAGAGTGTATGTGCCTGCATGTGTGTCAGTACATAAACTATAAATCCATGTCCCCCTGAATATGTCTGTGTGTGAGTGACACACACCTCTTCATGTCTGCTTCTGGAATATATTTTCCTTATTCCTCTTTGTCTGTCTCTATGTCTGAACGTGCCAAATAATGCTGTTTGTCCTGTCTGTTTATCTGTCTGTCTGCACTTTGTCCTCCCTCCTGGTGTTAAGTGGCCCTGACTCCTCGCATGCCCGTCTAGTTCCAGTCACAACACAGCAGTGCACCCTGGGAGAGCTTCCTATTATAGAGTCTGTCTGGGATGCAACATACAGAAGTAGGAGTCAACAGGGGTCGCACCCAAAGCGCTGTGGCAGGCAGTGTCTGGAATCACTGCCTGTGTCCCACTGAGCCCTCCTGTTTCCATTTGCCATGTGTTAAACAGTAGAGCCACTGAGCTATGGCAGAGCTGTGAGCCGGAGGCCATTCTGACTCGGGCTGTATGTTTTTCCTCCAGAGACAGTGCTGGGGTTTCCGCCACTGCCATTCTGGCTCCCACATCACTCTCGCTGCAGAGCACTGGTCTGCCATTATGAATTCTGTCCGGAATGATTGTTTACTTTTTTTTTGGGGGGGGGGGACTTTCTCTCTCTATCTCTCACATGGTCTTTTATTTTTCTTTGACTTTTTACACATTTTGTTGTGTTACAGCCTGAATTTAAAATGTATTAAATTGGGATTTTGTGTCACTGTCCTACACACAATACCCCATCATTTCAAAGTAGAATTATGTCTTTAGATGTTTGGTTTTTACAAAATATTTAAAAATGAAAAACTGAACCGTCTTGAGTCAATAAGTATTCAACCTCTTTGTTATGACAAGCCTAAATAAGTTCAGGAGTAACAAGTCACATAATAAGTTGTATGGACACACACTGTTTTAATAATAGTGTTTAACATGATTTTTGAATGACTACCTCATCTCTGTAACCCACACATACAATTATCTGTAAGGTCCCTCAGTCTAGCTGTGAATTTCAAACACAGTTTCAACCACAAAGACCAGAGAGGTTTTACAATGCCTCACCAGAGAGGATTTCCAATGCATTGCAAAGAAGGGCACCTATTGGTAGTTTGGGTAAAAATAAAAGCAGACCTTGAATATCCCTTTGAGCATGGTGAAGTTATTAATTACACTTTGGATAGTGTATCAATACACCAGTCACTACGAATATACAGGAGTCCTTCCAAACTCAGTTGCCAGAAAGGAAGGAAACCACTCAATTTCACCATGAGGACAATGGTGACATTAAAACAGTTACAGAGTTTAATGGCTGTGATAAGAGAAAACTGAGGATGGATCAACAACATTGTAGTTACTCCACAATACTAACCTAAATGACAGAGTGAAAAGAAGGAAGCCTGTACCGAATAAAAATGTTCCAAAACATGCATCCTGTTTGCAACAAGGCAATAAAGTAAAACTGAAAAAAATGTGGCAAAGCAATTAACTTTTTGTCCTGAATACAAAGCATTGGGGCAAATCCAACAAAACACATCACTGAGCACTGCTCTTCATATTTTCAAGCATTATGGTGGCTGCATCATGTTATGGGTATGCTTGTCATCGGCAAGGACTAGGGAGTTTTTTAGGATAAAAATAAATGGAATAGCGCTAAGCACAGAAAAAATACAAGATGAAAATCTGGTTCAGTCTGCTTTCCAACAGACACTGGGAGACCAATTCACCTATCAGCAGGACAATAACCTAAACCACAAAACCAACAATGCACTGGAGTTTCTTGCCAAGATGACATTGAATGTCCCTGACTAGTTACGGTTAGTTAGTTTACTAGTTACAGTTTTGACTTAAATTGGATTGAAAATGGCTGTTTAGCAATGATCAACAACCAACTTGACAGAGCTTGAAGAATTTTTAAATGCATAATGTGCAAATATTGCAAAAATCCTGGTGTGCAAAGCTCTTAGAGACTTACCCAGAAAGACTCACAGCTGTAATCACTCTTAGAGACTTACCCAGAAAGACTCACAGCTGTAATCACTCTTAGAGACTTACCCAGAAAGACTCACAGCTGTAATCACTCTTAGAGACTTACCCAGAAAGACTCACAGCTGTAATCACTCTTAGAGACTTACCCAGAAACACTTACAGCTATAATCACTATAATCACTATAATCACTAATTTGCACGCCCAATTTTTCAGTTTTTGATTTGTTAAAGTTTGAAATATCCAATAAATGTCGTTCCACTTCATGATTGTGTCCCACTTGCTGTTGATTCTTCACAAAAAAATACAGTTTTATATCTTTATGTTTGAAGCCTGAAATGTGGTAAAAGGTCGCAAAGTTCAAGGGGGCCGAATACTTTCGCAAGGCACTGTATGTTCAGTACAGTGGACAGGGAGAAGAGCTTGGTTCTAACTTTGCTGGCCCATTAAAATGAAATAATGTTTGTATTTTAATTATGTAGCTATTGGGCCAATAAAGGTATGTTTTAAGACAAACAAATCGTTCTCTCTGGAAGAAGTGGAGTCTCTGACATATGGGGTGAAAGGTCATCCATATTAAAAGCCCAATTATTGTCAGTGAGGCGTCTCTGCATTGGCCTAAATAAACCAGGAAGTTCCATCAAATATTCAACAAGGTCTTGGATTTGCTCCTCTGTTCTGTCTCTGTCTGTCTGTTCTGTCTGTTCTGCCGGTCTGTCTGTTCTGTCTATTCTATTTGTTCGTCTGTCTGCCTGTCTGCCTGTTCTGTTTATATCCTTCCTTATTTTTCTCTCTGTCATGCCTCACTTTACTGCAGTCTCACTGTCTGTCCATGTGTCTGTGTGTGTGAATAACTGAATAACTGACCCATTTGTTTGAGTTATACCACATGCAGCAGTCTGTTCCAACCCTTTAGGGACTTTCTCTCTCCTGTCTTTGAAGCCTTTGAGTGATATCAGTTGAATGTCAATCCACAAGACAAAGGTAACCCAGGAAAAAGACAGGAGCGAAGACAACATAACCACACACACAACCACAACCACAACCACAACCACAACCACAACACACACACACACACACACACACACACACACACACACACACACACACACACACACACACACACACACACACACACACACACACACACACACAACCACAACCACAACCACAACCACACACACACACACAACCACACACACACACACACACACACACACACACACACACACACACACACACACACACACACACACACACACACACACACACACACAACACACACACACACACACACACACACACACACACACACACACACACACACACACACACACACACACACACACACACACACACACACACACACACACACAACCACACACACACACACACACACACACACACACACACACACACACACACACACACACACACACACACACACACACACACACACACACACACACACACACACACACACACACACACACACACACACACACACACACACACACACACACACACACACACACAACCACAACCACAACCACACACACACACACACACCACACACACACACACACACACACACACACACACACACACACACACACACACACACACATACAACACACACACACACACACACACACACACACACACACACACACACACACACACACACACACACACACAACCACAACCACACACACACCCAAACACACACACACACAGAGTCTGATTAAATGGTCGTGACCGGGATGTTCTAGTCATTAGTGTCAAGCCCGCCCCCCTGTAGTGAAACAAGCAGGGTAGAGGAAAGCCATGTAAAGGCCTGAAATTCAAAGAACCAAAGAACCCTGCAAAAATAAATGAGCCTGATAAGTATTCTCCGCCATGTTCTGTGTAATGCATCTGACAGATCGGCTTCTGAAGAACCACGAGAGCCGGGAGCTAAAAGGCATCTCTTTCATGTTAGCATACACATACATGCAGATATTACTGGTGAGATACACTACCGTTCAAAAGTTTGGGGTCACTTAGAAATGTCCTTGTTTTGAAAGAAAAGCACATTTTTTTCTCCATTAAAATAACATCAAATTGATCAGTAATACAGTGTAGACATTGTTAATGTTGTAAATGACTATTGTAGCTGGAAACTGCTGATTTTTAATGGAATATCTACATAGGCGTACAGAGGCCCATTATCAGCAACCATCACTCCTGTGTTCCAATGGCACGTTGTGTTAGCTTATCCAAGTGTATCATTTTACAGTTTTTTCCTACTGCTTACACACAAAATCTTTTCATGTCACACAATTTTTGAAACCTCTCACTCAAAGTGCAAAACTACACACCAAATATCCAAAACCATAAGCTATTTCTCAGCCTTTGACTCAGTTATCAATTGCATAAAACACTACACACAATTATCTCCCTAAAACACAAAAATCTAACAGGAAGTGACTTGCTTTCCTTTTCCAAACACAACCAATCAAAATGCTACAATTATTCAGCACTCCTCACATGTGCAAACACTAATAGCTTAACTGATCACATACCAATCACTGCTTTACTGTAGTTTAGGCCTATAAATAGGTCAAAGGTCAGATTACCTGTTTTGAACCATGGATACCAACAATGGACAGAGAGCAAGAGGAGTAGGAGGGAGAGGAAGAGGAAGAAGAGGACGGGGACAAAGAAGAGAAGGAAGGAGAGCCATCTATGATGAGATTAGGGCAACACTTGTTGATAATGTGATCAACCCCGGTTTGACCATGAGAGTGAGAGTCCAGCCCAACTTGAGTTGATTTAAAGTGGCGTCCATAATTCGAACCTACAGAAATGAGAACAGGTATGCAACTATCTAATGACTATTTTAGCATTACAGTAATGTAATGACTTCAGAGTATTGCATAAACATTTGTAACTCTAAGCCATCCATTTACTGCACTGCATTGAATGAATGAGGTTGGTTGTCATGCTGTACTACATTTTGTAGTACATTGTTTATAGTTCCTATGCTGAACACATACTGTGTTTGAATTCTGTACAGAGTGGAAAGGCAAAGACATCATGGAGGACGAGGACGCTTTTTTACAGATGTACAAGAGACTGCAATTATAAATATGGTCTATGTGGGGACATAGAGGTTGCCTC
Source organism: Oncorhynchus keta (assembly GCF_023373465.1). Taxonomy (NCBI): domain Eukaryota; kingdom Metazoa; phylum Chordata; class Actinopteri; order Salmoniformes; family Salmonidae; genus Oncorhynchus; species Oncorhynchus keta. The sequence continues at coordinate 32,075,204 of NC_068450.1, forward strand.
TGTCCAAGGTTGGATACACCACGCTAGGAGATACTTCCCTCGATGTTTGGCAAGAGAAAACCTATCTTGTGATGTGGACGAAGTAGCGTGGCCAGATTCAGGCCAGAGAAGAGATGAAGCGTAGCTCAGCACTGGTGACTGCCCCCCAACCCCCCCCCCCAGCATGACTGAGTAAGAGGAAAAGTACATTAGAGTGTCTAGTTTGAGAAACAGACGCCTCACAAGTCCTCAACTGGCAGCTTCATTAAATAGTACTCGCAAAACACCAGTCTCAACGTCAACAGTGAAGAGGCCACTCCGGGATGCTGGCCGTCTAGGCAGAGTTCCTCTGTCCAGTGTCTGTGTTCTTTTGCACATCTTAATCTTTTCTTTTTATTGGCCAGTCGGAGATCAGCCAGCATCCCACACCCACACACAGTCTCCTCTTCACTGTTGACGTTCAGACTGGTGTTTTGCGAGTACTATTTAATGAAGCTGCCAGTTGAGGACTTGTGAGGCATCTGTTTCTCAAACTAGACAGTCTAATGTACTTGTCCTCTTGCTCAGTTGTGCAACGGGGCCTCCCTCTTTCAGAAACAAGCACATTTCTATGTGACCCAAACATTTTTAATGGTAGTGCATGTGCAAGGTCCACTAGATTAAATACTGAATATTTTACATTCCAGATATAAAATCAATGTAATCTAATTAAATGTTTTAAATTAAATTGTCTATGCACACAACATTACTGAGAGCATGTCAGCCCACTGTACCTACACCAGGTTGCTTAGGGAACCTCAGCCCACGCTAAGCCACCATACGATACAAATGTGACATCTGAAAGATTCTTTCCCTATATTATTACATTCTAAACACTCCACACTGCTAAGAGGATTTTTGCCTGCGCCAGTTCGTGCTACTTTAAAGGTGCAGTGCAGTCATTTTTATCTCAATATCAAATCATTTCTAGGTAACAATTAAGTACCTTACTGTGATTATTTTCAAAACAAAATTGTCCAAAATAAGCAAAAATAGTTTCTGAAAAAAAAGAGAAATGTCTCAAACTAAAATTTGGCTTGGACTGTCTGGAAGTGGTCTGAGTGGGGAGGGGAAAACTGAAAACTAGCTGTTATTTGCAGATAGGTTTGGAACAATTTTACTTATTGGCCTATTAACTAATTTACTGTCTGGTGATGTCACCTGGCAGGCCAGAACTCCATCCCACCAAACAAGTTCTTACACTAAAAGGACATTATCATAATTTTCACAATTTCATAGTATTATTCCAACCTCATAGTGTCGCAATATACAGTGAGCTCCAAAAGTATTGGAACAATGACATTTTTGTTGCTGTTTTGGCTCTGTACTCCAACACTTTGGATTTGAAATGTGTGCTAGGAATATGGGACCAAATACTACAATTTTGACTACTTTAAAACACATATAAGTAAATTTGTCCCAATACTTTTGGTCCCCTAAAATCGGGGGACTATGTACAAAAAGTGCTGTAATTTCTAAAAGGTTAGGGTTGGAATGATTATAGCTGACAGTCTGCACTTAAACCTCATAGTCATTTCATCGTTTCAAAAGTGCTGGAGTAAAGAGTCAAAGCAACAACAAAAATGTCACTGTCCCAATACCTTTGGAGCTCACTGTATATAAAAGACAGGCAAATCACGTTTTTGACTGCACTGAGCCTTTAATTCTCCATATTAGCCCCTGCTTTCATGTTAGCCTTGACTAACACGCCACATTACTACCTTCATGTTAGCTTCCGCTAATGCACCATAATACTGCTTTCATGTTAGCTTTGGCTAACACGTTACTTTACTACCTACATGTTAGCTTCTGCTAATACACCATCCTACTGCTTTCATGTTAGCCTTGGCTAACACGCTACATTTAGCCTACGCTATCACACCACTCCTTTGATCCTCCAGTGAGAATTAGCTACACTGCTAGTTTATCTACCACAGATGACAGCCATGGGCTGAGGTTATCACACACACACTCATAGAGAGAGACAACACCTGAAAGCTCTACTGGCAAGTCATGACACAGCCTAAACAGCTCTTAACAGCTCTTAACAGCACCAGAAAGAGATGTCAGCTAAGAGAATATTGCTGTTTCCTTTTATTTCACCCACATGCCGATTAAAATCACTTCTCAACCGAGGACAGACTGACTGCATCAGAGTGAAAGGCTGATGATGTGAAACTCACCATCCTCTGTTCTCCTCTTCCCTGGGTTGGAGTGGACTTTGGTTCCAGGTTCCCCATGTCTCCCGGGCCTCCCCTCTGTCTCTGTGAAGCCAACACCACCAGCAGAACCATCAGAACCATCATATCCATCACAACCATCAGAACCATCACAACCATCACAAGCATTACAGCCATCAGAACCATTCACAACCATCACAACCATTAGCAGAGACAGATACAAAATAACTGATAAACTGTTATCACCCAAAATGCAACAAAGGGAAGAAAAGGCATCCAAAACTGCACACCAACCCATAACCAAAGCCCCCAATACACATCCACACACACACACACCAATCCCTCAAACCCAGCAGACACGGCATTACCAAAGCCTTAAGGCGAAATAAGGAGCGAGCGGGACTAGCGAACAAACAGAACGATGTGGTGAGTTTTTCATCTGGCGCTGTGGCACCAGCATTAACGAGTTGTGATGATTTAATCTCCTAATTCATTCCAGACTGTTATTTATTAGGCAGTGGGCTTTTTACGAGGCGCTGACAGATCCACTCTTATTCTTTATCCTTCACTCTCTCCCCTGAGGCCCGAAATAAATGCACAGAGGATTTATGAGAAACGGATGGAGAGAAGGAAAGGAAGAAGGGGGAGGAGAGGAGTGTGGAAGGGCAGTGCTGGTTAAGGTCTATGGCCAGGGGTTCCAGGAAACAGCTGACTCGTGTAGGCTACACTACAACAATTTTTATATTTCCTCTCTCTCTCTTTCATCCTCCAATTTCCATTTTTTACCCAGCCTCTATTTGTTTCTCCAGTCTTCTATTTATTTTTCTCATTACAGCCAGTCGCTTTGTAGTCCCCAACTTCATCTCCAGAAGTTGTCTATTTTCTCTCCCTCTTCGGCCTGGTCCCTCACTCTCCCTCCTCTTCATCTCTCTCTACAGTTATATTACCCATCCTCCTCTTCCTCTCTCTCTACAGTGATATTACTCTTTCTCCTCTTCCTCTCTACAGTGATATTACTCTCCCTCCTCTTCCTCTCTCTACAGTGATATTACTCTCCCTCCTCTTCCTCTCTCTACAGTGATATTACTCTCCCTCCTCTTCCTCTCTCTCTCCACAGTGATATTACTCTCCCTCCTCTTCCTCTCTCTCTACAGTGATATTACTCTTCCTCCTCTTCTTCTCTCTCTACAGTGATATTACTCTTCCTCCTCTTCCTCCATCTCTACAGTTATATTACTCTTCCTCCTCTTCCTCTCTCTCTACAGTGATATTACTCTCCCTCCTCTTCCTCTCTCTCTACAGTTATATTACTCTTCCTCCTCTTCCACTCAATCTACAGTGATATTAGTCTTCTCTCTCGATCGTTGTCTCTATGCCCTTCACTGTCACTCAGACATCCTGGCATTTGGCCCGATGGCGTGATCCTTGCCAAAAAACAACGGGGAAAATACCTCTGGCCATTACTCAGACATTTATTCACCGTGATTGTATGAGAAAAGGGGAGAGAAGGGGAGGAGTGGAGGAGACAAATAAATGAGAGGCAAAGGGGAGAGAAAAAGAGGGTAAGAGTAAGAGACAAAGGAGGAGAGAAGGAGATCTACCTATTCCCTCTCTCGGAGGCCAGTTGTACCACTCGGTTATGTATGTTCATCTGACCCTCTCTCTGTCTGTTGTGTTGTTTACACTCTGTGTTAAAACAACCAGTGCAGCAGCACTTCTACACCATCCACCCTGCTGTTCATTTTGGTTTGGGGTTTTGCTTGTTGCTGGTTTTTGTTTTCCCTTTGCAAATTGATAGCGCTGCACTACACTGTAAAAACCTATTTCATCGCTACTGCAGCACTTCTCCACCCCCACCCTCTGTGCTACAGTACTGTATGTCTCTTCCATCCCTGCCCCCCCACCCTCTGTGCTACAGTACTGTATGTCTCTTCCATCCCTGCCCCCCCACCCTCTGTGCTACAGTACTGTATTTCTCTTCCATCTCTGCCCCCCACCCTCTCAGCTACAGTACTGTATGTCTCTTCCATCCCTGCCCCCCACCCTCTCTGCTACAGTACTGTATTTCTCTTCCATCCCTGCCCCCCACCCTCTCTGCTACAGTACTGTATTTCTCTTCCATCCCTGCCCCCCCACCCTCTCTGCTACAGTACTGTATTTCTCTTCCATCCCTGCCCCCCCCCACCCTCTCTGCTACAGTACTGTATTTCTCTTCCATCCCTGCCCCCCACCCTCTCAGCTACAGTACTGTATGTCTCTTCCATCCCTGCCCCCCCCCACCCTCTCTGCTACAGTACTGTATTCTCTTCCATCCCCCCCCCCACCCCACCCTCTGTGCTACAGTACTGTATTTCTCTTCCATCCCTGCCCCCCCCACCCTCTCTGTTATGTCCCCCCCTCTCTGCTACAGTACTGTATGTCTCTTCCATCCCTGCCCCCCCACCCCTCTGTTATGTCCCCCACCCTCTCTGTTATGTCCCCCCTCTCTGCTACAGTACTGTATGTCTCTTCCATCCCTGCCCCCTCCATCTCTCTGTTATGTTCCCCCCACCACCCTCTCTGTTATGTCCCCCCATCCTCTCTGTTATGTCCCCCCTCTCTGCTACAGTACTGTATGTCTCTTCCATCCCTGCCCCCTCCATCTCTCTGTTATGTTCCCCCCACCACCCTCTCTGTTATGTCCCCCCACCCTCTCTGTTATGTCCCCCCTCTCTGCTACAGTACTGTATGTCTCTTCCATCCCTGCCCCCTCCATCTCTCTGTTATGTTCCCCCCACCACCCTCTCTGTTATGTCCCCCCACCCTCTCTGTTATGTCCCCCCTCTCTGCTACAGTACTGTATGTCTCTTCCATCCCTGCCCCCCTCCATCTTACTGTTATGTCCCCCCACCCTCTCTGTTATGTCCCCCCACCCTCTCTGTTATGTCCCCCACCCTCTCTGTTATGTCCCCCCACCCTCTCTGTTATGTCCCCCCTCTCTGCTACAGTATTGTATGTCTCTTCCATCCCTGCCCCCCTCCATCTCTCTGTCCCCCCCACCTCCCTCTCTGTTATGTCCCCCCCCATCCTCTCTGTTATGTCCCCCCCCTCTCTGTTATGTTCCCCACCCTCTCTGTTATGTCCCCCCTCTCTGCTACAGTACTGTATGTCTCTTCCATCCCTGCCCCCCCCCTCCATCTCTCTGTTATGCTCCCCCCACCACCCTCTCTGTTATGTCCCCCCACCCTCTCTGCTACAGTACTGTATGTCTCTTCCATCCCTGCCCCCCCCACCCTCTCTGTTATGTCCCCCCACCCTCTCTGTTATGTCCCCCCTCTCTGCTACAGTACTGTATGTCTCTTCCATCCCTGCCCCCCCTCCAGCTCTCTGTTATGTCCCCCCACCCTCTCTGTTATGTCCCCCCACCCTCTCTGTTATGTCCCCCCTCTCTGCTACAGTACTGTATGTCTCTTCCATCCCCCCCACCCTCTCTGTTATGTCCCCCCACCCTCTCTGTTATGTCCCCCCACCCTCTCTGTTACAGTACTGTATGTCTTTTCCATACCTGCCTCCCCCTCCATCTCTCTGTTATGTCCCCCCCCACCCTCTCTGTTATGTCCCCCCACCCTCTCTGTTATGTCCCCCCACCCTCTCTGCTACAGTACTGTATGTCTCTTCCATCCCTGCCCCCCCCTCTATCTCTCTGTTATGTTCCCTCCCTTCCTCCCTCCACCTCATACTCATCTCTCTCTCTTTAAAAAGGAATTAAATTACTTAGCAGACATGATTGGGCAGTTTGGGCTGCGAGAACATAAATTGCTAATACCATTGGTGTGTGTGTGTGTGTGTGTGTGTGTGTGTGTGTGTGTGTGTGTGTGTGTGTGTGTGTGTGTGTGTGTGTGTGTGTGTGTGTGTGTGTGTGTGTGCGTGTGTGTGTGTGTGTGTGTGTGCGTGTGTGTACGTAGCGGCCTGAATTCAGTGAGTGTGTGTTAGTGATATATCATGCAGAGTGGGCTAGATAACAGCTCAGGTCACTGCTGTTGATACAGAAACCTATTAAAGTCTGTAATCAATGTGTGGCGAGAGCCTGGAAAGCAACATAACAACCCTCAGCGCATTAAAATGAAATTAGATAGTTGTTCTCCACTCAGCTCCCGCTCTGTTTAATACATCTCAAAGCCTCTCAGAGACCTGTGGAGCAGGTCTTGTCTGTTGTCCTCTCTCTCTCCCTCTTAAACAGGAAGTACACATGGTAAGGACTGTTCATCACTGGTCTGACCAATCAAATCTACGCTTCAAGATTGTTTTGATCACACGGTCTGGGATATGTTCCGGGTTGCCTTTGAGAATAGCATTGATGTATACACTGACTTGGTGACTGAGTTAATCAGGAAGTGCATAGAGGTTGTTGTTCCTACTGTGACGAATAGAAATGATCCAAACCAAAAACCATCGATAGATGGGAGCATTCGTTCAAAACTGAAAGCGCAAAGCAATGCATTGGTAAGGTGACTGGGAACATGGACGAGTACAAACAGTCCAACTATGCCCTCTGTAAGGCAATCAAACAGGCAAAACGTCATTACAGAGACAAAGTGAAGTCGCATTTCAACGGCTCAGACACAAGATGTATGTGGCAGGGACACAAGACAATCCCGGATTATAAAGGGAAACCCAGCCACGTTGCGGATAGCGACATCTTGCTCCTGGACAAGCTACACACCTTCTTCGCCCGCTTCGAGGACAACACAGTGCGGCCACTGCCACTTACGAGGACTGTAAGCTCTTGTTCTCCGTGGCTGACGTGAGTAAGACTGAAACTTAGGCATCTTATGGTAAGCGGGGAAATAAGTATAGCCAGTTACAATTGTGATGGCTTAGCAGATCATAAAAAAAATATGATCAACTTTTATCTGGGTAAAATAGAAATAATATAATATTTATTGTTTACAGGAAACTCACTCTACAAATATAAAGGAGGTTGGATGGGAAAAGGATTGGGAGGGTGAAATATTTTTTTGTCATGGGCAAAGAAATTCAAAAGGGGTGATTATATTCATTAACAACAAATTTGATCCGATTGTGCAAACTGGGAAACAGATCGTCAAGGAAGATGGATCCTTTAAAAATTTGCTAGACCAAAATCAGATCTGGCTAATTCATCTATATGGGCCAAATAATGATGATTCACAATTCTTTTGAAAATATACTGTATATAATGATCTCAAAAGCAACGAATGAATCTATTATTAGGATGGGAGATTATAATACTGTTTTATGTACCTCAGTGGACCGTAAAGGAAATTACACTACAAACTATCACCCTCAAGCGCTTACGGAGATCACGAGTATCATGGATACATTAGAACTAGTGGATATATACTTGACCAGCCTGGCTACCGCAGCATTCTGCAGCGATACGCCATCCATCTTGTTTGCACTTAGAAATAGTACAAATGAAGAAAAACCATTGAATGAGTAGGTGTGTCCAAACTCTTGACTGGTACTGTAGGTACAGCAGATCCCATTAAATGTACAATACTCATCATTAAAACAAAAGGAGTATAGGTCAAAAGAGATTAGACTAATGAAGGAAATAGAGGAAGTAACAGCAGATAGTTTTCCGTGTTGGCATTACCAGAGAATTTAAAACCTTTTTTGAAATATAACATAGTATATTGGATTGATTTGAAGAAAGTTGGCTTCATTTATATCAATATTATGGTGTTTCCATTCATATAAAAATTGTCAGTTTGTAAATTCAGACCGTTTCGCCCTCAAAGTGCCCACTGGGCTTTCGGGCCGAGGAGTAGGGTTGATTTGAGTGTTCTGGCCTTACAAATGCAGTCGAGCACCCAAGCTAACGTTGGCTAGCTACTTCCAGACACAAATTAGACCACTCTCACCATTTTACTCGCCCTAGCAGAGCTGGTAAGGCAGTTTTGTGTTAACCAGAGCGTTGGTGACTGTAAATGTGCTGCTGGAAACAATTGAATTAAAGCTTTTTTCCCGACGTTTACTGACACCGGCCATATTCAACGGGTGTTGAGTGCTCCTAAAATAATTTTTCTGCGCTCTTGTACACTGAAGTGCTCTGAAATACGTGTATATAGTAGGCTGGACACATACCATTTTTAACAACGTTATTTTCTGATAAAAACGAGTTCATTGCATCCGCCGTGGAGCCCATATTTCACAGCTGCTTGCCGTCGTTTTGAAGTAATCACAAACAAAACAGGCCTTATTTTAGTGCATTTTTCACCCTGCCAGCTCCTATTAGTTCTATTGAGCATGGTGGCACCAACTCGCCTTCCGAACGTTCTATTCCCAGCTTATTGTTCAACGTCACAATACCTGCTCCGCTATTGTTGGCAATGAGACCTGCTCACGTTGATTTATAGTTCAAATGTAAACAACAAAATGTGAACAACAAAAATAATATTGGAACTCTGCGGTCTTCCCATTGATCCCTACGGGGGAAATATAGGCAAGTCTGTATATTTCGCCAAATATCTTGCAATGTGTATCTTTAGATTCTTGTCAAGCTGGGTGTAACCATTGTGAAATGGCTAGCTAGTTCGCGGGGTGCGCACTAATAGCGTTTCAATCGGTGACGTCACTCGCGCTGAGACCTTGAAGCTTGAAGTAGTTGTTCGCGGCTTTTGTGGCGCGATGGGTAACGATGCTTTGAGGGTGGCTGTTGTCTGTGTGTGCAGAGGGTCCCTGGTTCAGGATAATCTCCTCTTTGTAATTATGTACATCTGGGCAGCGAGCTCGTTTGTCATCGATCGCTAGACCAGAAATAGAAGTTTTAAAAAATTCCCTACTTTTTCATTACGCAGACATAAGCACAGTTGACTCCATCAAGGTGCGGATGTTTACTTTCTACACATATTTTTTTCCCAGTTTCATCTGACGAATAGATTGTAGTTGTAAAATAAAAAGAGATACATTTTTTTATGGAATTCTAAGCATCACTCCAGTCAAAACAGGCTCTGCGAACGTTCGATTCCATTACCTTGCTATGGGATAGCGCTAGTGTTCCAGTTTAGCCAACGTTCTTAAGCCGTTTTTCAGCCTTGGGTGAATTTTGACTTGTTCTATTGTCCAGCCTATAGATAGCCAGAGCGAATTTAGGAAAGCACCCGAATGTCCATTGAGAAAGCACAACCACTATACCATTTAGCTAAGCTAAGAATGACGAGAATAATCATGTCAATAAACATTGGGTATTTAGATAGCCTATAGTTAATATACTGTCAAGTTTGATGTATAACTACTAACGTTAGATAGCTAGCTAACATACCGGTACATACTGCTGTAATGATATGCTATGTGGTTCGTAAGGACAGCGTAGCTAACAAATTGTCAGCCAACATAAGGTGTAAGGTAACTTATTTGAAAAGCCATTACTTTATTACATTGAGTAGCAAGCTCCCTCTTGGTCGTTAGGGCAAATCTGGTCTGTGATAGGAGGGGGGGGGGTTCACACCTAGCTCGGCTATTACACGTAAAGGTTGAATAGTCTATTGTTCAGCTATTAGCCCTCCTCCTCAACTTTCAACAAATTGCTGTTCCCACCTCATTCCTTTCCCTCTTCCACACGTCATCGTTCTGCTCCTGAGTGGCTCGCTTGTGGGCATGCTGGCAGGATATGGCAGCATCTTAATAATAATATATATGCCATTTAGCAGACGCTTTTATCCAAAGCGACTTACAGTCATGTGTGCATACATTCTACGTATGGGTGGTCCCGGGGATCGAACCCACTACCCTGGCGTTACAAGCGCCATGCTCTACCAACTGAGCTACGGAAAACCACATCTTCAGTTGTGTGTCAAGAATTCTGCATACAGTAGCACGTTTGTATGAAGGTGTGGTTATTCACAGGCAAATTGCTATATGCTATAGAGGCACATTTGTGTCTTTTTGTCGAGAGCAAAACCTTTTTTATTTTCAATCAAAAATATTTGTTCTGATATCAACTTTTTTCGACACAAAGGAAGTGAAAGCCGACACCTACGAAGATGTCATCTCAGGTAAGCAGCACTGGGCGGTATAAACATATTCCTAAACAGCTGCTGCTTTAGACTGAACGGTCATATCTCAGGTATTGTTTTCATATCTATAAAAATAAGCGGTTTTCTTTACTTTCAGGGAGCGAGCTGAACAAGGAGTCTCAAATGTAGATATTGCCAGATATTCACTGTCTGAGGAACAGGCCGTGGAAGCGTTATTGCTGGCAAAAGTGTCCATAACCAGAGGTAATTAAACTGTTTCTCCATCTTTGTCTGTCTTGTTGTACATGGAACCTGTCTCACATGCAATAATTAAAAAAAAAAATTAAGATGTCAGCTGCTAATTGTAAGATTTACACCAAATAAACACAGCCATTTTCACTGGACTATCTGTTGCTATCTGTTGCTGCCAAGTCATGATTTCCCTGGGGGTTAGCCTTGCAATAACCCTGGGGGTTAGCCTTGCAATAAACCTGGGGGTTAGCCTTGCAATAAACCTGGGGGTTGGCCTTGCAATAAACCTGGGGGTTAGCCTTGCAATAACCCTGGGGGTTAGCCTTGCAATAACCCTGGGGGTTAGCCTTGCAATAACCCTGGGGGTTAGCCTTGCAATAAACCTGGGGGTTGGCCTTGCAATAAACCTGGGGGTTAGCCTTGCAATAACCCTGGGGGTTAGCCTTGCAATAACCCTGGGGGTTAGCCTTGTAATAACCCTGGGGGTTGGCCTTGTAATAACCCTGGGGGTTAGCCTTGTAATAACCCTGGGGGTTAGCCTTGCAATAACCCTGGGGGTTAGCCTTGCAATAACCCTGGGGGTTAGCCTTGCAATAACCCTGGGGGTTAGCCTTGCAATAACCCTGGGGGTTGGCCTTGCAATAACCCTGGGGGTTAGCCTTGCAATAAACCTGGGGGTTAGCCTTGCAATAACCAAGTGGTGAGACACATAGCCCTCTATATTTAAATGTTTCAGGTACACTCCGATAGGTGTCACATACAGTATCTTCTATTGACATTATCTTCTATTGTTTGTCCTCGTGTGTCTGTTTTTCAGCATAAAGTACTCTGTAACCACTTAGTGTGGGGTGAGACCACACACACACAATAAGTCTCTCTTCTTCACTTCATCCCTCTCCCCCTTCTCCCTAAATCCTCTAGGTTATATCAGCTGTTTTGGTGAACCCCTCCCACATCTGAACCAGCTAACACAGAGGGCACAGTATGATCATAGGTGAGATGTCACTTGGTCGAGTCAACAGGAAGTATTATTAAAGAGGTGCTTTACATTGAAATACAGACAGAGATGTAGTAGTCCCAGAGTTAATGATCCAAGGTCAGTTTTGCATTTCACCTCCTGATTTAAGATGACTGACCGTGTTAGAATAAAAACACAAGGCTTAGTCATGCTCCGTCTCTATCCATCTGTCACTCATCTGCAGGTTTGTTTTGATGTGAGATAGGAAGCCAGTCCCGTCATCGCCACCTCACCCCCTCTTAAGATAACCTTCGGGCCAACTGAGGGCCCAAGGCTGGTTAGGAGACACCGCAATTGTGATGAACTGAAAGAATATTAGGGTAGTACTGTAATTCATGGATCATATGCTGTCTGCTGCTGTTCTTACCTCTTTCCCTTTCTGTCTTCTACACCTCTCGCCCCACCTCATCTTTCTTCCTCGTTTTATCAACAACAAAAACATTCATTTAAAAGAGGAATACCTACAGTGCATTCGGAAAGTACTCAGACCCCTTGACTTTTTCCACATTTTATTATGTTACAGCCTTATTCAAAAATGTATACAATTATTTTCAGACCCTTTACTCAGTACTTTCTTGAAGCACCTTTGGCAGAGATTACAGCCTCGAGTCTTCTTGGGTATGACTCTTCAAGCTTGGCACACCTGTATTTGGGAAGTTTCTCCCATTTTTCTCTGCAGATCCTCTCAAGCTCTGTCTAGTTGGATGGAGAGCATCGCTACACAGCTATTTTCAGGTCTGTCCAGATATGTTAGACTGGGTTCAAGTCCGGGCTCTGGCTGAGCCACTCAAGGACATTCAGAGACTTGTCCTGAAGCCACTCCTGCGTTTTCTTGGCTGTGTGTTTTTGGTTGTTTTCCTGTTGGAAGGTGAACCTTCAACCCAGTCCGAGGTCGTAAGAGCAGATTTTCATCAAGGATATTTTTTCATCAACAATTGAGTCCATTGAAGAATAAGGCTGTAACATCACAAAATGTTTGTTTTTTTAAGTCAAGGGGGTCTGAATACTTTCCGAATGCACTGTATGTAAGAACGCTGTTCCTCGACTACAGCTCAGCCTTTAACACCGTAGTGCCCTCCAAGCTCATCACTAAGCTCGTGGCCACGCACGTCTATGACTCAATCATCAAGTTTGCAGATGACTCAACAATGACAGGCCTAATTATCAACAACTTTGAGATGGCCTACAGGGAGGAGGTGAGGGCCCTTGTGGACTGGTATCATAGTACATATGTATTTATATTCCAGACTCTGACATTTCTCTTTCTAATATTTTCTATATTTCTTCATTATTTTCTTACATGTTGGGGGGATTTGAGTGTATTGTTTTATATTGCTAGATACTACTGCACTGTTGGAGCTAGAACCACAAGCATTTCACTACACCCGCGATAATATGAGTACCCAACAAATAAAATGGGCTTTGATTGTTTGCTGTTTTTTGTGTGTATCAATTGTGCCTGCCTTTATGTACAGTACTGTGTGAAATCACTACAGGACAGCGTGTACATTATTTCTACTGTGTGTGTGTGTGTGTGTGTGTGTGTGTGTGTGTGTGTGTGTGTGTGTGTGTGTGTGTGTGTGTGTGTGTGTGTGTGGGGGGGACACTGCACTGGCAGAGATAAGGGGGACTGCTGTTTGTAAACCTCCCATTGTATTCATTCACCAGATAATTCATTACAAATCACAAGTCCACAAATCTGCAGGACATGCTCATATACAAGAGCCTGGGCCGGCATTACAGACCCATACATCTACTGAATACTGATTCTACTGCCGGAGCTTTTGGAAGGGATGTTTTTGATTTGTCGCCAAGGACTCTTCTCTCTCTTCTCCATGCTTAAGATTGTCTGGCGTTTCCGAGCTCCATTAGAAACGGAACAGAGGAGAAAATAAAGAGGGAAAAAGACTCAGGGACAAATAAATCGATGAGTGACTGAGAGACAAGGATGCAGACCTGGAGGAAACGGAGCATTTTATCCTTCTGATCCAATCTGGACCTGGTGGGAACGACCCAACAAGGCAGGGCGGGGCTTAATGGCTGGGGGATGCAGAGAAGGGTGTGTGAAGGCTGTGAAACATGTAGCTATGTGAATGTGTGTGAGCGCACGTGCCTGTGTGTGTGATGCATTTAAAGTGCACGGAAAATGCACCTATGTGAGTGTGTGTGCATTTGGCTGTGTGTGTGTGTGTGTGTGTGTGTGTGTGTGTGTGTGTGTGTGTGTGTGTGTGTGTGTGTGTGTGTGTGTGTGTGTGTGTGTGGCTCTATGTTTTCCCTCCTTCCTGTAAATGGGAAACGTTAAAGTAAATGTCAGGACATGGCAGGCATTTTAATGGCTACAAGGCAGACTCTGAAATTGCATATTGCTGCAGTCAGTCAGATCTGAGGGGAGAGCGTGCCCTGGCTTACCCATGCTGTATACCATGTGTGTGTGTGTGTGTGTGTGTGTGTGTGTGTGTGTGTGTCCAGTCAGGTTGATAAGATAAGGATATGACCTCTGCATGCCATTAAGACAGATAGCTATACACACACATAAACACACACACACACATAAACACGCAACCAGTAACACACACATAAACACACCACACACCCAGTAACACACACCCAGGAACACACACACATAAACACACCACACACCCAGTAACACACACACACACATAAACACACCATACACCCAGGAATACACCACACACACATAAACACACATCCAGTAACACACACACAAAAATACACACACACACACACACACACACACACACACACACACACACACACACACACACACACACACACACACACACACACACACACACACACACACACACACACACAGATAAACACACACCCAGTAACACACACAAACACACACATAAACACACACATAAACACATCACACATCCAGTAACACACACACATAGACACACCCAGTAACACACACACATAAACACACCACACACCCAGTGACACACCACATACACATAAAGACACAACCAGTAACACACAAATAAACACACAACACACAAATAAACACACCACACACACATAAACACACACCCAGTAACACACACACACATAAACACAACACACACCCAGTAACACACACACATAAACACACCCAGTAACACACCACACACACATAAACACACACCCAGTACCACAGAGAGAGGCAGACTCGGTCTCGACCTTTAAGTTTTTATTGAAGACTCATCTCTTCAGTAGGTCCTATGACTGAGTGTAATCTGCCCCAGGGGTGTGAAGGTGAACGGAAAGGCACTGGAGCGACGAACCACCCTTACTGTCTCTGCCAGGCCGGTTCCCCTCTCTCCACTGGGATACTCTAACTCTAACCCTATTACGGGGCTGAGTTACTGGCGCTCTTCCATGCCGTCCCTAGAAGGGTTGCGTCACTTGAGTGTGTTGAGTCACTGACGTGACCTTCCTGTCCGGGTTGGCGCTCCCCTCGGGCTCGTGCGCTGGAGGAGATCTTCGTGGGCTATACTCGGCCTTGTCTCTGGGTAGTGAGCTGGTGGTTTGAGGATATATTTCTAGTGGTGTGGGGGCTGTGCATTGGCTAAGTGGGTGGGGTTATATCCTGCCTGTTTAGCCCTGCCCACGGGTATCATCAGATGGGGCCACAGTGTCTCCCGAACCCTCCTGTCTCAGCCTCCAGTATTTATGCTGCAGTAGTTTATGTGTCTGGGGCTAGGGTCAGTCTGTTATATCTGGTGTTATTCTCCTGTCTTATCGGTGTCCTGTGTGAATTTAAGTATGCTCCCTCTAATTCTCTCTCCCTCTCATCCCAGAGGACCTTAGCCCTAGGACCATGCCTTAGGACTACCTGGCCTGATGACTCCTTGCTGTCCCCAGTCCACCTGGTCGTGCTGCTGCTCCAGTTTCAACTGTTCTGCCTGCTGCTATGGAACCCTGACCTGTTCACCGGACATGCTACCTTGTCCCGGACCTGCTGTTTTCGACTCTCTCTCTACAGTACCTGTTACCTGTTAACAGTACCTGTTAGCTGTCTCTAACTCTTAATGATCGGCTATGAAAAGCCAACTGGCATTTACTCCTGAGGTGCTGACCTGTTGCATCCTCTACAACCACTGTGATTATTATTATTTGACCCTGCTGGTCATCTATGAACATTTGAACATCTTGGCCATGTACTGTTATAATCTCCACCCGGCACAGCCAGAAGAGGACTGGCCTCCCCTTAGAGCCTGGTTCCTTTCTAGGTTTCTTCCTAGGTCCCTGCCTTTCTAGGGAGTTTTTCCTAGCGACTGTGCTTCTACATCTGCATTGCTTGCTGTTTGGGGTTTTAGGCTGGGTTTCTGTACAGCACTTTGTGACATCGGCTGATGTAAAAAGGGTTTTATAAATACATATAAATTGATTGATTGATTGACCACACACACCCAGTAACACACACGTAAACACACCCCAAACACATATCCAGTAACACACAGCACCACACAAACACACACACAGTAACCCTCTCTCACTCTCCTTTTGTTGAACTCATTCTCTCTCTATGTCGCTGATGCAACTGTGCACAGATATCACTCTTCTCATCCTCTCCTCATCCTCCTCTTCCCACCTCATCCTCTCCTCATCCTCCTCTTCCCACCTCCCCCTCTTCCCACCTCCTCCTCTTCCCACCTCTTCCTCTTCCCTCCTCCTCCTCTTCCCACCTCCTCCTCTTCCCACCTCCTCCTCTTCCCCCCTCCTCCTCTTCCCACCTCCTCCTCTTCCCTCCTCCTCCTCTTCCCTCCTCCTCCTCTTCCCACCTCCTCCTCTTCCCACCTCCTCCTCTTCCCACCTCCTCCTCTTCCCTCATCCTCCTCTTCCCTCCTCCTCCTCTTCCCTCCTCCTCCTCTTCCCACCTCGTCCTCTTCCCACCTCTTCCTCTTCCCTCCTCCTCCTCTTTCCTCCTCGTCCTCTTCCCACCTCCTCCTCTTTCCTCCTCCTCCTCTTCCCACCTCTTCCTCTTCCCTCCTCCTCCTCTTCCCTCCTCGTCCTCTTCCCACCTCCTCCTCTTTCCTCCTCCTCCTCTTCCCACCTCCTCCTCTTCCCACCTCCTCCTCTTCCCACCTCTTCCTCTTCCCTCCTCTGCCTCTTCCCACCTCCTCCTCTTCCCTCCTCCTCCTCTCCACCTCTTCCTCTTCCCACCTCCTCCTCTTCCCTCATCCTCCTCTTCCCACCTCCTCCTCTCCTCCTCCCCCTTTTCCCACCTCCTCCTCTCCACCTCCTCCTCTTCCCACCTCCTCCTCTTCCCACCTCCTCCTCTTCCCACCTCCTCCTCTTCCCACCTCCTCCTCTTCCCTCTCTCCTATCAGCATGTTAATCCATCACTGCAGCAGAATATGATTTTATGGGTTATTTGGCCAGGTCCCATCAATCAGACCTAGATAGTATTGAACCTCAGCCACTCTCACAGACAGACAGTCACTGTCAGACATACATACATACATACATACATACATACATACATACATACATACATACATACATACATACATACAGTGGGGCAAAAAAGTATTTAGTCAGCCACCAATTGTGCAAGTTCTCCCACTTAAAAAGATGAGAGAGGCCTGTCATTTTCATCATAGGTACACTTCAACTATGACAGACAAAATGAGAATAAAAAAATCCAGAAAATCACATTGTAGGATTTGTAATTAATTTATTTGCAAATTATGGTGGAAAATAAGTATTTGGTCACTTACAAACAAGCAAGATTTCAGTCTCTCACAGACCTGTAACTTCTTCTTTAAGAGGCTCCTCTGTCCTCCACTCGTTACCTGTATTAATGGCACCTGTTTGAACTTGTTATCAGTATAAAAGACACCTGTCCACAACCTCAAACAGTCACACTCCAAACTCCACTATGGCCAAGACCAAAGAGCTGTCAAAGGACACCAGAAACAAAATTGTAGACCTGCACCAGGCTGGGAAGACTGAATATGCAATAGGTAAGTAGCTTGGTTTGAAGAAATCAACTGTGGGAGCCATTATTAGGAAATGGAAGACATACAAGACCACTGATAATCACCCTTGATCTGGGGCTCCACGCAAGATCTCACCCCGTGGGGTCAAAATGATCACAAGAACGTTGAGCAAAAATCCTAGAACCACATGGGAGGACCTAGTGAATGACCTGCAGAGAGCTGGGACCAAACTAACAAAGCCTACCATCCCTCTCAGCACTGCCTGGACTGCGCAAAAATGCAAATGCTTTCCGTTTGAGTTATATTAGGTTTTATTTTCATCATCACACTACGCCACCAGGAACTCAAATCCTGCAGTGCCAGACGTGTCCCCCTGCTTAAGCCAGTACATGTCCAGGCCCGTCTGAAGTTTGCTAGAGAGCATTTGGATGACCCAGAAGAAGATTGGGAGAATGTCATATGGTCAGATGAAACCAAAATATAACTTTTTGGTTAAAACTCAACTCGTCGTGTTTGGAGGACAAAGAATGCTGAGTTGCATCCAAAGAACACCATACCTACTGTGAAGCATGGGGGTGGAAACATCATGTTTTGGGGCTGTTTTTCTGCAAAGGGACCAGGATGACTGATCCGTGTAAAGGAAGGACTGAATGGGGCCATGTATCGTGAGATATTGAGTGAAAACCTCCTTCCATCAGCAAGGGCATTTAAGATGAACGTGGCTGGGTCGTTCAACATGACAATGATCCCAAACACACCGCCTGGGCAACGAAGGAGTGGCTTCGTAAGAAGCATTTCAAGGTCCTGGAGTTGCCTTGTCACTTAACCCCTACCTATATTTACATACAGTGCCGGGAAAAAGTGTTTGCACCCTTTCGGGTTTTCTCTATTTTCTCATATTTTTGATCCTGAATGTTATCAAATCTTCAACCAAAACCTACTATTAGATAAAGGGAACTTGAGTGAACAAAAAAATTGGACGACTGGGGTCCCATTATGCCTGGCGAAAACCAAACGCTGCATTCCACAGTAAGAACCTCATACCGAGGGGCATGCATGGTGGTGGTAGTGGGATGGTTTGGGGAGGCTTTGCTGCCTCAGGACCTGGATGACTTGCCTTAATAGAAGGAACCATGAATTCTGCTCTGTATCAGAGAATTCTACAGGAGAATGTCAGGCCTTCCGTCTGTGAGCTGAAGCCCTGCTGGGTCATGCAGCAAATGATACAACCAAGTCGACATGAAAATGGCTAAAACGCAACACATTTGAAGTTTGGGAATGGCCTAGTCAAAGTCCAGACCTGATCCCAATTGAGATGTTGTGGCAGGACTTGAAACGAGCAGTTCATGGTTGAAAACCTACAAATGTCACTGAGTTAAAGCAGTTCTGCATGCAAGAGTGGGACAACATTCCTCCACAGCGATATGAGAGACTGATCAACAACTACAGGAAGCGTTTGGTTGCAGTCATTGCAGCTAAAGGTGGCACAACCAATTATTGAGTGTAAGGTGGCAATTACTTTTTCACACAGGGGCACATAACTTTGTTTATGAAATAAAATAAACGTGTGTAAATGTGTTATTTGTTCACTCAGGTTCCCTTTATGTAAATATTATGTTTCGGTTGAAGATTTGATAACATTCAGTATCAAAAATATGCCAACATAGAGAAAATTAGAACGGGGGCAAATACGTCCTCGCAGCGTTGTATATCTACCCTGCACATTGACCTGTTACTGGTACTGTAATGTTAAAGCCAAGTTATCCTTACTGTGTTTATTCCTCATGTTATTATTATTCTTTTATTTCAATGTGTGTTCCCTCTGCATTGTTGGGAACAGCCTGTTTGTCCACACCTGTTGTTTACCAAGCATGTGACAAATAACATTTCATTTGACAAATACACAAATAGAGACATGAACAGAAGGACACACACGCGCGCGACAGAACAGGTCATTAGGCCTCAGACATACAGAAGCCAAAAGGGTCAACCGGCCATTGGTCGCCGGGGGTAACCAGGGCTAATGCTAAAACAAAGTATCGGGGACAATGGGCCGTTACCACAGCGATGCAATGAGGTGGGCAGACTTGGCGTGCCATGAAGAAACACGCACATACATCTTAGACAGCTCTGAACTGTCAAAGAACGTCCTGTATTTTTCCTGAGGCACTGTCGACGTCAACCTGGGAAAGCGCTACCCTTTCATTTGTGCCAATGGATGGTTGTTCCCTGTGACTGAGCTGTGTTTGAAGTCACTGGTGTGAATCTGCCATCATCATCATCATCATCCCCTTTCCTGCTGCACCTCCGAAAAGAGCTACAGTTGTCAGCACAATGATGATGTCATCTCATTAGTGTTCAAACGACAGGTCAAATCATACCACACAGACAGATGATAATGACGAGAGGGTTGTTGGGGAAGAATACCCTGGCAGCCCCTGGGAGAAACCCTGTTCCACAGAAATAAATTGAGGTAAACCTGGTGGCATCTGTCACTGCTGTTCCAAACACAACGAGGAGAGAGAGACACTTTGGACTGTGACACAATTCTCACACAGCGAAGAGAGAAAAGTAATATGGTGTTTGTGATATTACAGCAATCTCCACTAGCTCCACAGAGCACACACACACGCACGCACGCACGCACACACACACACACACACACACACACACACACACACACACACACACACACACACACACACACACACACACACACACACACACACACACACAAAAGCCCAGTGGGAGTCAGAGTTCTGGCGTGAGTTCTGGGCTCTCTGTCTGTCCTGCTGTCGGTTCTGGCAGAGCCTCTCTCTCGCTCACTCTCTCTGGGAACCCAGCTCAGAATCACAGAACCATAGAACCGTAGAATCGAAGAGCCGGAGCCATCAGCACATACAGGCACAATGGAACCAGTCAGCCCAGACTCATTGCCAGATGTCACAGTGTGTGTGTGTGTGTGTGTGTGTGTGTGTGTGTGTGTGTGCGTTTGAGCGCATGGCCATGCATGTATGTCTGAGTGTCTGTATGTCTGAGTACTAGCATCCTGAATGTTCCAGAAATTGCAGACATATATTGTAACTACTATATGACTCTATATAATATCTCATTCCTCCCAGCCTGAGAATGTAACCCAGAGGCCAGAACTCAGACACTGGATCCTTGTTTGTATTGATACAGCCAGATAATAATGTCTGTTTGTATTGATACAGCCAGATAATAACGTCTGTTTGTATTGATACAGCCAGATAATAACGTCTGTTTGTATTGATACAGCCAGATAATAACGTCTGTTTGTATTGATACAGCCAGATAATAACGTCTGTTTGTATTGATACAGCCAGATAATAACGTCTGTTTGTATTGATACAGCCAGATAATAACGTCTGTTTGTATTGATACAGCCAGATAATAACGTCTGTTTGTATTGATACAGCCAGATAATAACGTCTGTTTGTATTGATACAGCCAGATAATAACGTCTGTTTGTATTGATACAGCCAGATAATAACGTCTGTTTGTATTGATACAGCCAGATAATAACGTCTGTTTGTATTGATACAGCCAGATAATAACGTCTGTTTGTATTGATACAGCCAGATAATAACGTCTGTTTGTATTGATACAGCCAGATAATAACGTCTGTTTGTATTGATACAGCCAGATAATAACGTCTGTTTGTATTGATACAGCCAGATAATAACGTCTGTTTGTATTGATACAGCCAGATAATAACGTCTGTTTGTATTGATACAGCCAGATAATAACGTCTGTTTGTATTGTGTATTGAGTTCAATAGTCTCGCATGTTTGCCAGGCACGCACAGGCACACACAAATCAATAAGAATCTAATTGCATTTGTCGCATACACATATTTAGCAGATATTATTACGGGTGTAGAAAAATGCTTGTGTCCCTAGCTCCAACACACACACACACACACACACACACACACACACACACACACACACACACACACACACACACACACACACACACACACACACACACACACACACACACACACACACACACACACACACACACTTCTGCCCCAGAGGGTTTGTTACCCGTTACCCAGGTGCCTGAATCAGACTCCCAGCATCCTCTCTGGTTGTCAACACAGCCCCATCCATCATTTAACTCCACCATTACCTACCCTTACCACCAAATTGGCTTTGCGCTTGAGTGGAGAGATTATAGGGGGGTTGCTGCAGCCTTCAGTTTATCTAGCCTTTCATTTCTAAAGGACTATTCAGATACAAGTTCATTACTTGACTATTTCTTTCTTCTCCATTCAGTCTTGTATCTTAATTGAAACACAAACAAACCTTGGTACATGTGTCTGCTGCTAATTATGGACAGGATAACTGGGATCAAAAACACTGCAGTTCACCAGGGCCATTTGACTGTATGATAGTACGTGAGTAGCGGTATGAACAGGGGCTATGACACAATGGGAGTCACATCAGTGAAGGGTTAAGGAGACTGTGGATTAGTGCTTGTGTGAATCGGTCTCATAATGATTCACCACAGAGTCTGTAGAGCACAAAGAGAGGCTGATAAAAACGACTTTGTTAAAGTGTGTGTATGCATGTATAGTTTCAGAAATGAATAAAGTACATTATCATATCCTCCCGTTTCTACAGGACATTCACCATTCAGTTACATCTCTAAAGAAATGAATATTGAATCAGCTATAGGCTTTACATAAAGAGATTAGAGATAGAGAGAGAGAGAGAGATCTATACACTGTTGCCCGAGAGCACACAAAAAACTATACATACCTTGGCTTAAACATCAGAGCCACAGGTAACTTCCACAAAGCTGTGAACGATCTGAGAGACAAGGCAAGAAGGGCCTTCTACGCCATTAAAAGGAACGAAATTCCACATACCAATTAGAATCTTGCTAAAAATACTTGAAATCAGTTATAGAACCCATTGCCCTTTATGGTTGTGAGGTCTGGGGTCTGCTCACCAACCAATAATTCACAGAATGTGACAAATACCAAATTGAGACTGCATGCAGAATTCTTCAAAAATATCCTCTGTGTACAACGTAAAACACCAACTAATGCATGCAGAGCATAAATAGGCCGATACCCGCTAATTATCAAAATCCAGAAAAGAGCTGTAAAAATCTACCACTACCTAAAAGGAAGCGATTCCCAAACCTTCCATAACAAAGCCATCACCTACAGAGAGATGAACCTGAAGATGAGTCCCCTAAGCAAACTGGTCCTGGGGCTCTGTTCACAAACACAAACAGACCCCCAGGACAGCAACATAATTAGACCCAACCAAATCATGAGAAAACAAAAACAATTACTTGACACATTGGAAAGAACAAACAAAAGAAATGAGCAAACTAGAATGCTATTTGGCCCTAAACAGAGAGTACACAGTTGCAGAATACCTGACCACTGTGACTGATCCAAACTAAATGCATATATATTATTATTATTATATTATATCAGAATACCTGATCCAAACCTAAGGAAAGCGTTGACTATGTACAGACTCAGTGAGCATAGCCTTGCTATTGAGAAAGGCCGCTGTAGGTAAACATGGCTCTCAAGAGAAGACAGGCTATGTGCTCACTGCCCACAAAATGAAGTGGAAACTGAGCTGCACTTCCTAACCTCCTGCCAAATGTGTGACCATAGACAGATTACAGAGATCCACAAAGAATTTGAGAACAAAGACAATCTTGATAAACTTCCATATCTACAGGGTGAAATACCAGTGTGCCATCACAGCGGCAAGATGCCACAAGAAAAGGGCAACCAGTGAAGAACAAACCCAATTGTAAATACAACCCATATTTATGTTTATTTATTTTCCCTTTTGTACTTTAACCATATGCATATCGTTACAACACTGTATATATAATGAATAGTCAGGGCGAAAAAGGTGTAGATTCACACGCAGAGCATGGCAGGTGTTTATTTCACCTTCACAGAAGGCAGGAATCGTGGTCACAGGCAGACAATGGTCATACACAGGTGGGCAAACAGGCAGGTGAATCAAAACTAGGACTGAAGGCTATAACTGGTTCTCGCAAATGAGCTAGGACAAGGCTTAGTAGAGTCAAAACTAACAATACCTCACAAAGGCACAAACAGAATGAATTGACCTAAATAAGGAGCTGAAGAGACCAGGTGGTCTATTGCGTAACTAACACAGGTGAAATCAATGAACACAAATGAAAGACAAGACTATGTTCGGGAACACAATGAAACTGAACACAAGGTTGACTAAGAAAAGAAATACACAACCTTACATTATCTATGCATCATTTGTAATGTCTTTATTATTTTGGAACTTCTGTGAGTATAATGTTTACTGTTAATTATTTTTTGTTTATTTCACTTTTGTATACAATCTACATCACTTGCTTTGGCAATGTTAACATATGTTTCCCATGCCAACAAAGCCCCTTGAACTGAATTGAGAGAGAGAGAGAGAGAGAGAGAGGAAGAGAGAGGAGAGGAGAGGGAGAGAGAGAGGAGAGGAGAGGAGAGGAGAGGAGAGGAGAGGAGAGGAGAGGGAGGAGGGAGAGAGAGGAGAGGAGAGGAGAGGAGAAAGTAGGAGACTAAATAAATAGTGAGAGGCGGGAGATGTATACCAAAAAGACAGATATGTTTGCTTGGTAAATTGCCTACATTGTAAATATACAAAATAATGTTGCATGTTTCCTGGAATGCTATTGGGCAATTCCAAGATAATAGAGTAATGAACTTTTCACTTTAAAATGTATACCAAAAAAACAATGATTTCAAAGTTAAACAAACCATACAAACTGCAAAGTTTGGTAACGGCACCAACAGCACAAACTTCATTCTGTTACCAAACTTCGATCTGCACTGTTCTTCAAGTAATTGTGTTTTCGTAAAATGTTCAGTGGAATTTGTAAAAAGTAGTGATTGTGCATAGAGTTCTACGGTTTGTCGATCTTTTCAGTCATTGGTGTTTGTTTGACATACATTTTAAAGTTAAAAAATGAGTCGCAAAATCATTCTGTTACCGTGAAAATGCCATATTCAAGTCAAGTATGCAAAGACTGAAGGGGTTAGCAAAGTAAATAGCATCTAATCAGCACTACAAACACCACAGAGACTACAATGATTCAGTTAAACAAACACAGATTGGTGCATTAATTCGCTGTTTAACACAAGAGTCCTAGTTGGAAGTGTGCTTGGCCTAGATTCTCCTGCAGAACAGAGTCTCTCAAAATGCATACTACACGGGAGGGTCGGGGTATGTGTTCAAATCAAAGTATGCAAAATGGAGCACGGAGGGCACTTCCCTAATGCATACACCGTTTGTACGTACAGTGCATTCGGAAAGTATTCAGACAGGTTGACTTTATTCACATTTTGTTACGTTACAGCCTTATTCTGAAATAGATTAATACCAATATTTCCTCTTCAATCTACACACAATACCCCATAATGACAGAGAAACAACAGGTTTTTAAAAATGTTAGAAAATGTATTACAAATGTAAAAAAAATAATACTTCATGTACACAAGTATTCTGACCCTTTGTTATGTGACTCAAAATTGAGCTCAAGTGCATCCTGTTTCCATTGATCATCCTTGAGATGTTTCTACAACTTGATTGGAGTCCACCTGTGGTAAATTCAAATTCATTGGAGATGATTTGGAAAGGCACACCCCTGTCTATATAAGGTCCCACAGTTGACAGTGCATGTCAGAGCAAAAACCAAGCCATGAGGTCGAAGGAATTGTCCGTTGAGCTCCGAGACAGGATTGTGGACAGGCACAGATCAGGGGAAGGGTACCAAAACATTTCTGCAGCATTGAAGGTCCCCAAGATCACTGTGGCCTCCATCATTTTTAAATGGAAGAAGTTTGGAACCATTCTTCCCAGAGCTGGCCGCCAGGTCAAACTGAGTAATCGGGGCAGAAGGGCCTTGGTCAGGAAGGTAACCAAGAACCGGATGGTCACTCAGACAAAGCTCCAGAGTTCCTCCGTGGAGATGGGAGAACCTTCCAGAAGGACAACCATCTCTGCAGCACTCCACCAATCAGGCCTTTATGATAGAGTGGCCAGACGGAAACCACTCCTCAGGTATAGGCACATGACAGGCCGCTTGGAGTTTGAAAAACTGTACCTAAAGGACTCTCAGACCATGAGAAATCAAATTCTCTGGTTTGATAAAACCAAGATTGAACTCTTTGGCCTGAATGCCAACCGTCACGTACGGAGGAAACCTGGCACCATCCCTACGGTGAAGCATGGTGGTGGCAGCATCATGCTGTGGGGATATTTTTCAGAGGAAGGGATTGGGAAAATAGTCAGGATTGAGGGAAAGATGAACGGAGCAAAGTACAGATAGATCATTGATGAAAACCTGCTCCAGAGTGCTCAGGATCTCACACTGGGGCGAAGGTTCACCTTTCAACAGGACAACGACCGTAAGCACACATCTGGAGTGTCTCTGAATGTCCTTGAGTGGCTCAGACAGAGCCCAATCTTTAACCCAATCGAACATCTCTGGCGAGACCTACAGATAGCTGTACAGCGAGGCTCCCCATCCAACCTGACAGAGCTTGAGAGGATCTGCAGAGAAGAATCAGATTAAACTCCCCAAATACAGGTGTGCTAAACTTGTAGTGTCATATCCAAGAAGACTTGAAGCTGCAATCACTGCCAAAGGTGCTTCAACAAAGTACTGAGTAATGGGTCTGAATACTAGTGTAAATGTGATATTTCCCCAAACCAAAGTGAAAATACAGAATAAAGGTAATACAGTATGGGGAGTGTGAGGTAATACAGTGAAGGGAGTGTGAGGTAATACAGTGAAGGGAGTGTGAGGTAATACAGTAGGGGGAGTGTGAGGTAATACAGTAAGGGGAGTGTGAGGTAATACAGTAGGGGGAGTGTGAGGTAATACAGTAAGGGGAGTGTGAGGTAATACAGTAGGGGGAGTGTGAGGTAATACAGTAAGGGGAGTGTGAGGTAATACAGTAGGGGGAGTGTGAGGTAATACAGTAAGGGGAGTGTGAGGTAATACAGTAGGGGGAGTGTGAGGTAATACAGTAAGGGGAGTGTGAGGTAATACAGTAGGGGGAGTGCAAGGTAATACAGTTGGGGAGTGTGAGGTAATATAGTAAGGGGAGTGTGAGGTAATACAGTAATATAAATTAGAGTGAAAATACAGTCCGATTTCATAATAAAGGTAATACAGTAGGGGGAGTGTGGGGTAATACAGTAGGGGGAGTGCGAGGTAATACAGTTGGGGAGTGTGAGGTAATACAGTAGGGGGAATGTGAGGTAATACAGTAGGGGGGGTGTGAGGTAATACAGTAAGGGGAGTGTGAGGTAATACAGTAGAGGGAGTGTGAGGTAATAAGGTAGGGGGAGTGTGAGGTAATACAGTAGGGGGAGTGTGAGGTAATAAGGTAGGGGGAGTGTGAGGTAATACAGTAAGGGGAATGTGAGGTAATACAGTAGGGGGTGAGAGGTAATACAGTAGGGGAGTGTGAGGTAATACAGTTGGGGAGTGTGAGGTAATACAGTAATATAAATTAGAGTGAAAATACAGTCCGACGTCATAATAAAGGTAATACAGTAGGGGGAGTGTGAGGTAATACAGTAGGGGGAGTGCGAGGTAATACAGTTGGGGAGTGTGAGGTAATACAGTAGGGGGAGTGTGAGGTAATACAGAAGGGGGAGTGTGAGGTAATACAGTAGGGGGAGTGTGAGGTAATACAGAAGGGGGAGTGTGAGGTAATACAGTAAGGGGAGTGTGAGGTAATACAGTAGGGGGAGTGTGAGGTAATACAGTAAGGGGAGTGTGAGGTAATACAGTAGAGGGAGTGTGAGGTAATAAGGTAGGGGGAGTGTGAGGTAATACCTCTCTGTCAAAGAAGCCCATCACCTCTCCTCTCCTCTCCTCTCTGTAAGAGAAGCCCATCACCTCTCCTCTCCTCTCTGTCAAAGAAGCCCATCACCTGTCCTCTCCTCTCTGTCAGAGAAGCCCATCACCTCTCCTCTCCTCTCCTCTCCTCTCTGTCAGAGAAGCCCATCACCTCTCCTCTCCTCTCTGTCAAAGAAGCCCATCACCTCTCCTCTCCTCTCTGTAAGAGAAGCCCATCACCTCTCCTCTCCTCTCTGTCAGAGAAGCCCATCACCTCTCCTCTCCTCTCTGTCAAAGAAGCCCATCACCTCTCCTCTCCTCTCCTCTCTGTAAGAGAAGCCCATCACCTCTCCTCTCCTCTCTGTCAGAGAAGCCTAATTGCCTCTCCTCTCAATCAGAGAAGCCTCATTGCCTCTCCTCTCAATCAGAGAAGCCCATCACCTCTCATCTCAATCAGAGAAGCTCATCACCTCTCCTCTCCTCTCTGTCAGAGAAGCCCCATCTCCTCTCCTCTCAATCAGAGAAGCCATCACCTCTCCTCTCCTCTCTGTCAGAGAAGCCCATCACCTCTCCTCTCCTCTCTATCAGAGAAGCCCATCACCTCTCCTCTCCTCTCAGTCAGAGAAGCCCCATCACCTCTCCTCTGTCAGAGAAGCCCATCACCTCTCCTCTCAATCAGTAAAGCTCATCACCTCTCCTCTCCTCTCTGTCAGAGAAGCCCATCATCTCTCCTCTCTGTCAGAGAAGCTTGAGTGTCTAGCACTGGGATTGAACATGGAACCCTCAAAGCCGGCGCTCACAGCTGACGCCTATCTGCCATCCCTGCCCACAACACCCTAGAAAACCACAGGCCTCCTTGATGGTAATTAGCGCTCACCTTTGCCCCAAGTGGACGTTTGTTTGTAAGTCATCTTCCGAAATCCTGGGTACTGTACCTGGACGGACGTCGAATTGTCTTGGATCTTGAGCGATCTGGCTGTGTGTGTGTGTGTGTGTGTGTGTGTGTGTGTGTGTGTGTGTGTGTGTGTGTGTGGAGAAAGAGACAGAAGCAGATGCTTGTGGGAAAAATAAGGAAATAACCATCATTCTTGTAAACTATCGCTCCGTCCTTCAGACAAAAGCTCCGTCAAGTGAACTATTTGATGTCAGTCATTCTCTTGAAGTGCTGAAAGAGTGTGTGTGTGTGTGTGTGTACGTGTGTGTATGTACGTGTGTGTGTGGGTTGGAAGGTGGGCTGCAAGTGCAACAGTCATTCTACCAGTATATAACAGCCTACTGTAATTAGAAGTATTGCTGGAGTGACCTATCATTTGTTGCCATAGAGATGATCTGTTACATAATGTGCACAGTTGTGAGGTCGTTCCATATGGTCATGAATACACACACACACACACACACACACACACACACACACACACACACACACACACACACACACACACACACACACACACACACACACACACACACACACACACACACACACACACACACACACACACACATTACAGCAGGGAGAGAGTGGGAGTTATGCAGCCGTCTTGCACACACCAGTTTATCTAACTACTAAACACTGCCAACATTACACACCAGTTTATCTAACTACTAAACACTGCCAACATTACACACCAGTTTATCTAACTACTAAACACTGCCAACATTACACACCAGTTTATCTAACTACTAAACACTGCCAACATTACACACCAGTTTATCTAACTACTAAACATTGCCAACATTACACACCAGTTTATCTAACTACTAAACACTGCCAACATTACACACCAGTTTATCTAACTACTAAACACTGCCAACATTACACACCAGTTTATCTAACTACTAAACACTGCCAACATTACACACCAGTTTATCTAACTACTAAACACTGCCAACATCACACACCAGTTTATCTAACTACTAAACACTGCCAACATTACACACCAGTTTATCTAACTACTAAACACTGTCAACACCACACTGGGGTACTAGAGAATGGTTTCATTTGAATAAAACAGTCAATATGTTAAACATTCACAAATCTGCTACACAGGTGAGAAGGTAATGCTATACGATGTGTTTGTGTGTCCATCTATGAAAATATTTAGGGTAAACACACACACACACACACACACACATGCATGCACACACACACACACACACACACACACACACACACACACACACACACACACACACACACACACACACACACACACACACACACACACACACACACACACACACACACACACACACACACACACACACACACACACACACACACACACACACACACACACGGACCTGCAGACATGTATGGACCTGCGAGAAACAAACAGATGCATACACAGCAGACATACACGCATACAATTTGAGTAGGATGTCCCCACAGCATGCAATTACCACCACATAATAAATTAGGGGACGGCAAAGTGGGAAACCTAGTCTGTTGCACGACTGAATGCATTAAACCGAAATGTGTCTTTCGCATTTTACCCAACCCCTCTGAATCAGAGAGGTGCGGGGGGCTGCCTTAATCGACATCCACGTCATCGGCGCCCGGGGAACAGTTGTTGCTTCATAACAAGAAACAATTATTCATATCTGCTGTAATGCTCGACTCAGTTTCAGGCTGACGTGTAAACAGCTTGAATTCCATTGATCATTCCAACAATTAAAGTGAGTATGGATTACCTGCCTGAAGGAGACAGAAAAACACCCAGTCCAGCTGTGTTTTGGACACACACAGAAACACACAGTTTCTGTACAGCTAACCTTGTGGACACACACAATTAAATCCCCATTCATGATCCTATTTTCCCTAACCCCCAACCCGTACCCTAACCCAAAAACCTAACCTTAACCCAAAAACCTAACCTTAACCCTAAACCAAAACCTAACACTAACCCTTAACGTAATTCTAACCCTGAACTTAATTCTAACCTTAACCCTAAACCCACTAGAAATAGCATTTGACCTTGTGGGGACGAACAAAATGTCCCCAGTTGGTACAATTGTTGTTCCTTTACTATTCTTGTGGGGACTTCTACTCCCCACAAGAATAGTTAAACACGTTCACTCACACCCAATGAAGCAAAAACACACACACAAAATAACATTCTGAAGAGGTCATCTCTTCTCTCTGTTTCCTTCCCTCTTTCACAAACATCCACACTCACACACGCACGCGCGCACACACACACACACACACACACACACACACACACACACACACACACACACACACACACACACACACACACACACACACACACACACTTGTAAAAGAGGGACCTTGGGCTCCAGACAGCCATCTCAAGGCCTGCAGGCCACGGTTTTCGCAGTGATAAATGTGCCATGTCATAGTTTTAGCATCGTCGGGGTTACCGCTGGAGACCATGACGCATAATGAAACACTCGCTGGTGTGTGTGTGTGTGTGTTTCATCTCCTGGCCTACATCATTGGAGGCACACATTGACCCCCATAAGGCTCCCATTGTCCCAAATGGAAATTAACTTGGCTGAGTGTTTTGCCCAACAGTCTAAACCAGGTCATCTCTGTACAATAGGAGAGTTGTATTCTACTGCAAGGTCTCTCTCTCTCTGTCCCTCTCTGTCCCTCTTGGTCTCTCTCTCAGTCCCTCTTTGTCTCTCCCTCTCTCTCTCTGTCCCTCTCTGTCCCTCTGTCTCTCTCTCTGTCCCTCTCTGTCTCTCTCTGTCCCTCTTGGTCTCTCTCTCTCTTTCTCGGTCCCTCTCTGTCCCTCTTGGTCCCTCTCTGTCTCTCCCTCTCTCTCTCTGTCCGTCTCTGTCCCTCTGTCTCTCTCTCTGTCCCTCTCTGTCTCTCTCTGTCCCTCTTGGTCTCTCTGTCCCTCTCTGTCTCTCTCTGTCCCTCTCTGTCTCTCTCTGTCCCTCTCTGTCCCTCTCTGTCACGAAAAGATGCTCGACTATGCATGGTATTGACAGCCTTGGAAAGACAAAACTCTGATGTTTCCAAAACTGCAAAGATATTATCTGTGAATGCCCCAGAACTAATGCTACAGGCGAAACCAAGATGAAGTTTCAAACAGGAAATGCCCCAGATTCTGAAGGCGCTGTGTTCCAATGCCTCCTTATATGGCTGTGAATGCGCCAGGAATGAGCCTGCACTCTCTGCCGTTTCCCCCCATTGTCTGCAGCATTGTGACGTGTTTGTAGGCATATCATTGGAAGATTGACCATAAGAGACTACATTTACCTGGTGTCCCGCCCGGTGTCCTGTGTCGAAATTATTGCGTAATCTGTAGGTCCATGCGTGTTCCATTTCTTCAGAAGAGAAAGTAAACTGCCATGATGGATTTTATCGTCGATAGATATGTGAAAAACACCTTGAGGATTGATTCTAAACATCGGTTTGCCATGTTTCTGTCGATATTATGGAGTTAATTTTGAAAAAAGTTCGCGTTTTAATGACTTTTTTTTTTTTTTTTCCTTACCCAAACGCGATGAACAAAACGGAGCGATTAGTCGACACAAATAATATTTTTTGTAAAAACGGAACATTTGCTATCTAACAGAGTCTCCTCATTGAAAACATCTGAAGTTCTTCAAAGGTAAATTATTTTATTTGAATGCTTTTCTGGTTTTTGTGGAAAATGTTGCATGGTGAAAGAGAGGCATACTCCTATGCTAGGCTAGCAATACTGTTACACAAATGCTTGTTTAGCTATGGTTCAAAAGCATATTTTGAAAATCTGAGATGACAGTGTTGTTAACAAAAGGCTAAGCTTGAGAGCAAATAGATTAATTTCATTTCATTTGCGATTTTCATGAATAGTTAACGTTGTGTTATGCTAATGAGCTTGCGGAAAGATTTACACAATCCTGGATACAGGTTTTTTTCGTAGCTAAACGTGACGCAGAAAACGGACCAATTTGTCAACACAAATCATATTTTTTGTAAAAACGGAACATTTGCTATCTAACTGAGAGTCTCCTCATTGAAAACATCTGAAGTTCTTCAAAGGTAAATGATTTTATTTGAATCCTTTTCTGGTTTTTGTGAAAATGTTGCCTGCTGAATGCTAACGCTAAATGCTATGCTAAATGCTACGCTAGCAATCAATACTGTTACACAAATGCTTGTTTTGCAATGGTTGAGAACCATATTTTGAAAATCTGAGATGACAGTGTTGTTAACAAAAGGCAAAACTTGAGAGCAAATAGATTAATTTAATTTCATTTGCGATTTTCATGAATAGTTAACGTTGCGTTATGGTAATGAGCATGAGGCTGTAGTCACGATACCGGATCCGGGATGGCTCGATGCAAGAAGTTAAGGGATTTATTGGCATGGGAAACACATGTTAACATTGCCA
This sequence comes from Oncorhynchus keta, assembly GCF_023373465.1. NCBI lineage: Eukaryota > Metazoa > Chordata > Actinopteri > Salmoniformes > Salmonidae > Oncorhynchus > Oncorhynchus keta. Next base: position 32,107,850 of record NC_068450.1, read on the forward strand.
AAGCAAGTTAATTAAGCATTACACTCACAAAAGTTCCAAAAGAATAAAGAAATGTCAAATTATGTCTATATACAGTGTTGTAATTATGTGTATCCTTGTCTCTCTCTCTCTCTCTCTCTCTCGCTCTCTCTCTCTCACCATGTCCTTTTCTTCTCCCCTTCTGCATCCCTGAGGTGTGGGATGCTAACAGTCTAATCATGTCTGCTGATCCTCATGATCCTCCACTAGACTGTTGTAACAGTGACTGGATCTGTGAGGCAAGGCTTAGCTGATGACTACAACACCACAGTACCAGTACTGAAGGCCTTCGTATACTGAGGAGATCCGTTTTCAGTATGCTCACTAGGTCTTCCTCTCTCTCTCTCTCTCCATACATGTCTGCAAGTCTGTATTGGGCGTATGGCCTAATGCACAAACCTCATTGCTACAGAACTGTTTTAATTGGTTAATGTTGCATAGGCTGAAGCAGTTTTTTTTCTTCTTCTCGGTTTTGTCTCAGCGCTGCAACTCCCCAACGGGATCGGGAGGCAAATGTCGAGTCACGTGTCCTCCGAAACATGACCCGCTCTTCTTAACACCTTCCAAACCGCGCTTCTTAACACCTTCCAAACCGTGCATCTTAACACCTTCCAAACCGCGCATCTTAACACCTTCCAAACCGTGCATCTTAACACCCGCCCGCTTAACTAGCCGCACCAATGTGTCGGAGGAAACACCGTTCAACTGATGACTGAGGTCAGCCTGCAGGCGCCCGGCCTGCCACAAGGAGTCACTAGAGCGGGATGAGCCAAGTAAAGCCCCCCCAGCCAGACCGTCTCCAAACCCAGACCATGCTGGGCCAGTTGTGAGCTGCCCTATGTGACTCCCAATCACGGCCGGTTGTGATACAGCCCGGAATCGGACCCAGGTCTGTAGTGACGCCTGTAGCCGTGCCTTTAGACCACTGCACCACTCTGGAGGCCCTAGGCTTACGTTTTTTAAGTCATGCTTATAAAAGAACCTGAGCAGTAGATCTCGGCTTGCATTTCGATCCAGAAAGTGATCTTGACTAAGAAAAGGTTGGTGACCACTGGTCTAGACAAACACTGTACATATACGCTGAGGGTACAAAACATTAGGAACACCTTCCCAATACTGAGCTGCACCCCCTTTTGCCCTCAGAACAGCCTCAATTAGTCAAGCATGGTGTCAAAAGCGTTCCACGGGGATGCTGGCCCATGTTTGTTTCCAATGCTTCCCACAGTTGTGTCAAGTTGTTAACCTGTCTCCTCCCCTTCATCTACACTGATTGAAGTGGATTTAACAGGGGACATCAATAAAAGATCATATCTTTCACTTGGGTTCACCTGGTCAGTCTGTGTCATGGAAAGAGCCGATGCTCTTAATGTTTTGTATACTCAATGTAGTATATAGTCTGTAGCAGAGCTGAGTGGGGTTGTGAAAAAAAGAAGGAATCAAACCCTGTCAGAGCTCAAATAACAAACAGCTCCATATCCCACTGGGAAAGCAAAAACATTTCTCTCAGCTCTTAACTATCAAATTCTCCTATTTTGCTCTCTCTCTCTCTCTCTCTCTCTCTCTCTCTCTCTCTCTCTCTCTCTCTCTCTCTCTCTCTCTCTCTCTCTCTCTCTCTCTCTCTCTCTCTCTCTCTCTCTCTCTCTCTCTCTCTCTCTCTCTCTCTCTCTCTCTCTCTCTCTCTCTCTCTCTCCTCCACCTTAACTCCAATCTTAGGAACGCACTTGAAGCCTGCCATAACTACAGCGTCTCCTGGGGGTACTGCTAAAACAAACAGTGCATGGACCCTACACCATAGAAAATAAGGGAGGCCTCTGTCCTAACTTATTTTCTTCCTATTTTTATTTTCATGTTTCTGAATAACAATGAGCAACAGTTAAATGTGCATTTTAAAATGAGGCATGGGGAGGGGCTCTACACAGGGTTTGCCAGGACAGATAGTCTATGGTGCTTTGGGTGTAGGTATTTGGGGCATAAGAGATTTGCGTGCCCACATAAAGGCCGTAGACAAGGTGAGGGTGCAAGCGCCAGTGGAGGAAATCGAGCTCAACGTGCAGGGGGCAATGAGATGCAGGCAGCAGAGGCTGGGTCTAGTCATGTTATGGATGGTGGTGTAGATGAGGCTGGGTCTAGTCATGTTATGGATGATGGTGTAGATGAGGCTGGGTCTATTCATGTTATGGATGATGGTGTAGATGAGGCTGGGTCGAGTCATGTTATGGATGGTGGTGTAGATGAGGCTGGGTCTAGTCATGTTATGGATGGTGGTGTAGATGAGGCTGGGTCTAGTCATGTTATGGATGATGGTGTAGATGAGGCTGGGTCTAGTCATGTTATGGATGGTGGTGTAGATGAGGCTGGGTCTAGTCATGTTATGGATGATGGTGTAGATGAGGCTGGGTCTAGTCATGTTATGGATGGTGGTGTAGATGAGGCTGGGTCTAGTCATGTTATGGATGATGGTGTAGATGAGGCTGGGTCTAGTCATGTTATGGATGGTGGTGTAGATGAGGCTGGGTCTAGTCATGTTATGGATGGTGGTGTAGATGAGGCTGGGTCTAGTCATGTTATGGATGATGGTGTAGATGAGGCTGGGTCTAGTCATGTTATGGATGGTGGTGTAGATGAGGCTGGGTCGAGTCATGTTATGGATGGTGGTGTAGATGAGGCTGGGTCTATTCATGTTATGGATGATGGTGTAGATGAGGCTGGGTCGAGTCATGTTATGGATGGTGGTGTAGATGAGGCTGGGTCTAGTCATGTTATGGATGGTGGTGTAGATGAGGCTGGGTCTAGTCATGTTATGTTATGGATGGTGGTGTAGATGAGGCTGGGTCTAGTCATGTTATGGATGGTGGTGTAGATGACACTGGGACTAGTCATGTTATGTTATGGATGGTGGTGTAGATGAGGCTGGGTCTAGTCATGTTATGTTATGGATGGTGGTGTAGATGAGGCTGGGTCTAGTCATGTTATGTTATGGATGGTGGTGTAGATGAGGCTGGGTCTAGTCATGTTAAGGATGATGGTGTAGATGTAAGTCGCTCTGGATAAGAGCGTCTGCTAAATGACTTAAATGTAAATGTAAATGTAGATGAGGCTGGGTCTAGTCATGTTATGGATGGTGATGTAGATGAGGCTGGGTCTAGTCATGTTATGGATGATGGTGTAGATGAGGCTGTGTCTAGTCAGGTTATGCTAGTTGATGAGGAGAGTATAGTGGGGAAGGGGAAGCGACTGGGGGGGGTGGACTGTGTCATGCGGAAGAGGAAAAAGGGGGAGAAGAAAGGAGGTGGGAAGGGAGAGGCTGGTGTGTCACAGGCACTAAAGAACTGTTGCCTGGTGTTGGGGGGAGGCCTCGAATGGGCAGGTGGTCAGAATGGGCGATGGAGATGAGGAGGAGGAAGGGGACGATGAAGAGGAAGATGAGGAGGATTTATTTTCAATGGGTCCAGAGCTGACAGGAAAAAAAGGGAGAGAGGTCAAAGAATATGTGGAAAGGGGCAAGTGTACTGAGACATGAGACAAATGTTAGTGCAGGGGTGGCAGTCCTTTTTGTACCGGGTCTGTCTGTAAAAATGTTCTCCCCAAAGGAGGTGTGTAGTGGTAGACTGCTTGTAGTAAAAGCCGAAATTAACAACAGGGGTTTTGTCTTTAAATGTGTATGCCCCTAACACAGGGAGAGATGGCACTTCTATTTGGATGTCTTAGACAGGAACTCTCACAGATAGTGCCTGCGGAGATGCTGGTGGTCGGCAGGGACTGGAACTGCACAATGGATTTTTACAAAAGACAGAAATGGGGAGGTTCCTCATTCAGGCTCAGTGGGGGATGTTAAGGGACATCCTTTAGCAGTTTGACCTGGTGGATGATTGCAGAACTAGACATCCTGACACAAGACAGTATACATGGGTGAAGGTCTTTGGATCTAGTGTGAGTGCAGCCCAACACAAGACAGTATACATGGGTGAAGGTGTTTGGATCTAGTGTGAGTGCAGCCCAACACAAGACAGTATACATGGGTGAAGGTCTTTGGTCTAGTTTGCAGCCCAACACAAGACAGTATACATGGGTGAAGGTCTTTGGAGCCAGGGTGAGTGCAGCCCAACACAAGACAGTATACATGGGTGAAGGTGTTTGGATCTAGTGTGAGTGCAGCCCAACACAAGACAGTATACATGGGTGAAGGTCTTTGGATCTAGTGTGAGTGCAGCCCAACACAAGACAGTATACATGGGTGAAGGTGTTTGGATCTAGTGTGAGTGCAGCCCAACACAAGACAGTATACATGGGTGAAGGTGTTTGGATCTAGTGTGAGTGCAGCCCAACACAAGACAGTATACATGGGTGAAGGTCTTTGGATCTAGTGTGAGTGCAGCCCAACACAAGACAGTATACATGGGTGAAGGTCTTTGGAGCCAGGGTGAGTGCAGCCCAACACAAGACAGTATACATGGGTGAAGGTGTTTGGATCTAGTGTGAGTGCAGCCCAACACAAGACAGTATACATGGGTGAAGGTGTTTGGATCTAGTGTGAGTGCAGCCCAACACAAGACAGTATACATGGGTGAAGGTCTTTGGATCTAGTGTGAGTGCAGCCCAACACAAGACAGTATAGATGGGTGAAGGTCTTTGAAGCTAGGGTGAGTGCAGCCCAACACAAGACAGTATACATGGGTGAAGGTCTTTGCAGCTAGGGTGAGTGCAGCCTAACACAAGACAGTATACATGGGTGAAGGTCTTTGAAGCTAGGGTGAGTGCAGCCTAACACAAGACAGTATACATGGGTGAAGGTCTTTGGAGCTAGGGTGAGTGCAGCCCAACACAAGACAGTATACATGGGTGAAGGTATTTGGAGCTAGGGTGAGTGCAGCCCAACACAAGACAGTATACATGGGTGAAGGTATTTGGAGCTAGGGTGAGTGCAGCCCAACACAAGACAGTATACATGGGTGAAGGTATTTGGAGCTAGGGTGAGTGCAGCCCAACACAAGACAGTATACATGGGTGAAGGTATTTGGAGCTAGGGTGAGTGCAGCCCAACACAAGACAGTATACATGGGTGAAGGTATTTGGAGCTAGGGTGAGTACAGCCCAACTGGATCGGTTTTACATGTCCAGGAATCAGAGCAATAGGCTGCTGGGCGCTACTATTCTCCCGTTGGGTTTTTCAGATCACCACATAACCAAGAGCTAGGTTGTCCATGCTCAAGGAGATGGATGCTCCAAGCTCCTCATTATTTGGTTAGGAAAGACAGAGTGGTGAAGTGCAAGGGTGGGCGGGTGACCTCTGATGGGCGGGTGACCTCTATGGTGGGGGAGACGCGGGAGTGGACTGTGGAGTTTTATACTGAGTTGTATAGGGCAGAACTGTGTGATTCTATGTGTGCTCAGGTTTTGTTTGCAGAACTCCCTAAGCTCTCTCCGGCACTGTCGGCGGCTCTGACTCTCCTGCCCAAAAAAGGGGACTTGTGTGAACTTAAGAACTGGAGGTCTGTGGCATTGCTCTGTGCGGACTACAAGATATTTGCCAAGGTCGCTAATAGAGTGAAATCCCGTCTGGACTCAATAGTACAAAAGGACCAGGCATATTGTGTTCCGGGACGCTCAATCACGGACAACTTGCTCTTAATCAGGGACATGTTGGACTTGTTGAGAGTTTCTAATGTGAACTTAGGACTGGTCACTTTAGACCAAGAGAAGGCTTTTGATAGAGTGGACCATGAGTATCTGTTTAATGTGATGGCTGTGTTTGGGTTTGGGGAAAGGTTTTTGACCTGTGTGAAGATGTTGTATGCTGGGGCGTCATGTATGGTCAAGGTGGGAGGGGGGCTCAGTAGGCCAGTGTGGGTGAGACGGGGCATTAGAACTGGGAGGGGCTGTCACAGGCAGTGGTGGCCCGGTAGAGGTGGCTCCTGTCCCATGTGTCATATAGAGCGAGGGAGCTGATAATAATAACAACCTGGTGGCATCTTCCGGTCTGCTCGCAGACCTGCAATGCAAGCTGGTGTACTTCTTCTGCTCGGGCCATCACTGGCTAAAGGTAGCAGTGTTGTACATGGCCGTTCATGAAGGAGGACAGGGCCTGGTGGAACTGGAGAGCAGGATGGCTGCTTTCAGGCTAAAGGCGGTGCAGAGACTGCTGTACCATGCTGATGATGTTGGCTGGAGGGAGCCAGCACGTGCGCTGCTGAGGAGAGCCGGCGGATTAGGGTTGGACCGGCAGATGTTCCTCATGAGGCTGTAGAGGCTGAGTACAGCAGGTCTCTCAGATTTTTACTCTGCAATGCTGAGGGCCTGGCAGCTGATAAGGCCCATAGGAGAAGGGGGTGTGGAGCCTGGGATGTGGGTGTGGGAGGAGCCTATCTTCAGCAACCCAGCCATCCCTTTAAGATCGGATCAGTCGGCCACCCTGCAGAGGCGACTGACGGCAGAGGGTTGGTTTACAAAGGCTGGGTGACCTGCGACTGCTGGGAGAGGACGGGTGGAAAACCCCGGAAGTCCTGACACAACAAACAGGAATAAAGTCTCTTCTGCTGGAGAAATTCCTGGAGGAGGTCCAGGAGGCACTGTTTGAGCCAGTAAGGGGGGTGTTTGACCGGCCAAAGGGGGAGGGGCTACCATGTTTCCGCCACTGCAGGTGACGGCAGAGACTGGAGACAGGCAAGGGGGTCTGGAGGACTTGTTAGATTTTAACACGCCGAGCCTGAGGGAGTTTGGAGTGGTGGGAGGTAAAGCCCTCTACAATTTCTGAATTAAGGTACAAAACATTGGGAGCCTAACAGAGTATGGTGGGTTTTAGGTGGAGGGGGCTCTACAAACCCCCAGTACCAAAGAGGTCAGGGAACCTCCAGTGGAGAGTTCTACATGGAGCCCTGGCCACTAACAGCTGGTTGGCACGGGTTGAACTGGGAGTCGGGCAGGGGAGTCATTTCTGTGTTATGAGTGAAACTGTGATTCATGTGTTTTCTGTGTGCGCCAGGTTAATGTCATTAATGTCTCTGTTGGAATGTTTGTGTGAGAGTTTGGGGCTGGGTTTTACTGTCAGGATATTTATAATGGGGTACAAGTATTCAAATAAGGAGAAATGTGTGTTGTTGAATTTTCCGTTTGCTCAGGCAAAGTTGTCTCTTTGGCTAACAAGGAAGAACATGGTCAAAGGTTGGGGGACAACAGACCCTTTACTATTATTTAATGGGATGGTCTCTGCACACCTTTGGGTGGAATTTGAGTTCTATAAAATGATAAAAAGTGTGGAGATGTTTCAGGAGATATGATGTGTCAGGGGGGTTGTCTGTATAACTGGGGAAGATGTTTTGGATACACGGTTGTAGAAGTGATGAGGTTTTGGTTATTGTGATGTGTGGTGTTGTTTTGTATTGTGTGGTAGAGTGCAAGGTGAGTATGGTACATGTATGCAGTACAGGATATATTTAGGTGTTTTATTTTAAGGGGGGTGGAAGTGGGGAGGTTTTAATGAAATGAGAATGTTTAATTAAAGAAATACAAAAAGTCAAAAGTCTCTCTCTCTCTCTCAATTCAATTCAATTAAAGTGCTTTATTGACATGGGAAACATATGTTAACATTGCCAAAGTAAGTGAAGTAAATAATAAACAAAAGTGAAATAAACAATAAACATTAACAGTCACCACTATACTGACAAAAGTTCCAAAATAATAAAGCTGCATAGCCTGTCTTCTCTTGAGAGCCATGTCTGCCTACTGTGGCCTTTCTCAATAGCAAGGCTATGCTCACTGAGTCTGTACATAGTCAACACTTTCCTTAGGTTTGGATCAGTCACAGTGGTCAGGTATTCTGCCACTGTGTACTCTCTGTTTAGGGCCAAATAGCATTCTAGTAAATACGTGGTATGTCATATGGTAATTTGGTAAAAAGCCAATTTAACATTTGCTCACTACAAGTCTGCTGTTAATGACAATGCAGAGGATTTTCCCAAGGTTGCGGTTGACGCATATCCCGCGTTAGTTATTGGGGTCAAATTTGTCTCCACTTTTGTGAATTGGGGTTATCAGTCCTTGGATCCAAATGTTTGGGAAGATGCCAGAGCTGAGGATGATGTCAAAGAGTTTAAGTATAGCCAATTGGAATTTGTGGTCTGTATATTTTATTATTTCATTTAGGATAACATCAACACCACATGTCTTTTTGGGTTGGAGGGTTTTGTCCTGTAGCTCATTCAATGTAATTGCAGAATCCAGTGGGATCTCGTAGTCTTTAATAGTTGATTCTAAGATTTGTATTTGCTGTTTGTTCTTTGTTATAGAGCCAAAAATATTGGAGAAGTGGTTTATCCATACATCTCTATTTTGGATAGATAACATTTCGTGTTGTTGTTTGTTTAGAATTTTCCAATTTTACCAGAAGTGGTTAAAATCTATGGATTCTTCAATTACATAGAGCTGATTTCTGACGCGCTGTTTTTTCTTTTTCCGTAGTGTATTTCTGTATTGTTTTAGTGATTCACCATAGCGATTTTCTGGGTCTCTATGTTTTCGGTTGAATAGGTTTCTCATTTTATTTCTTAGGTTTTTGCATTCTTCATCAAACCATTTGTCATTGTTGTTAATTTTCTTATGTTGTCTGCTTTAAATGTTTAGATTTGATTGGGAAGCTGAGAGGTCAAATATACTGTTTGGGTTTTCTACTGCCAAGTTTACACCTTCACTATGAAACAGTGAAACCTTTTGTCCAGGAAATTGTCGAGAAGGGATTGAATTTGTTGCCGAATAGTTTTTTGGTTGATTTTCACACTACTTCCATCTATATAGTATTTCTTAATATTTCTTAATATTACTCAGTTCCTTTGGCTTTGATGCCTCATGAGTATTGCTCTGTTGAAGTAGTGTGATTTGGCTGTGATCTGATAAGGGTGTCAGTGGGCTGTGAACGCTCTGAGAGACTCTGGGTTGAGGTCAGTGATAAAGTAGTCCACAGTACTACTGCCAAGAGATGAGCTATAGGTGTACCTACCATAGGAGTCCCATCAAAGCCTACCATTGACTATGTACATACCCAGCGTCTGACAGAGCTGCAGGAGTTGTGACCTGTTTTTGTTAGTTATGTTGTCATAGTTGTGCCTAGGGGGGCCTATGGGGGAGGGAATGCTGTCACCTCCAGGCAGGTGTTTGTCCCCCTGTGTGCTGAAGGTGGCAGGTTCTTGTCCAGTTCTGGCATTTAGGTCACCAGAGACTAGTACATGTCCCTGAGCCTGGAAATGGTTGATTTCTCCCTCCAGGATGGAGAAGCTGTCATCGTTAAAGTATGGGGATTATATTGGGGGGATATAGGTAGCACCCATGAGGACATGTTTCTCTGTTGAAATAATTTTCAGATGTAAAATGTTCCTTTTTTGACTAATTTAAAAGAGTGGGTTAGGTTTGCTCTACACAACATTAGCATACCCGTTGAGTCTTTTCCCTGTTTCACACCTGGTAGTTTGGTGGATGGGACTACCAGCTCTCTGTAACCTAGGGGGCAACCAGTGGGTCCGTCTCCTCTATACCATGTTTCTTGTAGGATGGCAATGTCTGTATTTACAATTTCTTTGGTGAAGTCCGGGTTCCTGCTCTTTAGGCCAAAGGCAGATGACCTCAGGCCTGGTATATTCCAGGATGAGATAGTAGAAGCTTTGTGTTCCATAGTGTCTAGTGTTATATTTGTGTGGTTTAGGCCCGGACCATCACAGTAGATGTGAGCAGAGCATGTTGAGCATCTGATACATACCTCTTAGGTCACAGGACAGGGCTTGGGTGGTTGTAATAGTGGGGGTTGTGCCTGTAGCTCTGCTCACGGCCTGGGCATATGTCCTGCTGTCATGTTGAGGTCTTTGCCATAGGGGCTGGGGCATGCGGTGGGCAGAAGAGGCATAGGTCTGATATGGGGGACTATATAGGGTGTGGCCAGGGTTTGCTTGGGGTGGTCTTATCTAGTTGGGGTGATTCTGTGGTCTGCGTGTAGGTCCTCTTGGTGTAGGTTCTCTTGGTGCAGGTAATTCGGGAGGGTGTTTTGCAGGTTTAGGAGGGTGTCTCGCTGGTCTGGGCGGAATCTCAGGAGGCTGAAGAAATTCGGCTTGTCACCAAAAGCACTCACAAACTTCTACAGATGCACAATCGAGAGCATCCTGTCGGGCTGTATCACCGCCTGGTACGGCAACTGCTCCGCCCACAACCGTAAGGCTCTCCAGAGGGTAGTGAGGTCTGCACAACGCATCACCGGGGGCAAACTACCTGCCCTCCAGTACACCTACACCACCCGATGTCACAGGAAGGCCATAAAGATCATCAAGGACAACAACCACCCGAGCCACTGCCTATTCACCCCGCTATCATCCAGAAGGCGAAGTCAGTACAGGTGCATCAAAGCTGGGACCGAGAGACTGAAAAACAGCTTCTATCTCAAGGCCATCAGACAGTGTTTTCTTGATAGTCATTGGTAGAAACAATCTATTCAGGTAATTCTGTCCAAAATCAAGGTTTTAGGAATGGAATTTTGTTTGGATTGAAGGCTTAATGTTGAGGTTAGTAGTTTCTCTATCTATCTCTGTCTCTCTCTCTCTCTCTCTCTCTCTCTCTAATCTGTCTCTCTAGCTCTCTCTTAAACTATGCCCCTCTTGTCTCTCTACTCTCTCTCTCTCTCTCTCTCTCTCTCTCTCTCTCTCTCTGTCTCTCTCTCTGTCTCCCTGCCTCTCTCTCTCTCTCTCTCTCATTCTCTCTCTCTCTCTGTCTCTATTCTGTCTCTCTCTCTCTTCTCTCTCTCTCTCTCTTCTGTAGTAGTTTTGGAATTCTTCTCTAGATTATCTCTCTCTCTCTCTCTCTTCTCTCTCTCTCTGTCCCGCATTTCTCTCTCTCTCTCTCTCTCTCTCTCTGTCTCTCTCTCTCTCTCTCTGTCTCCTCTTGATTCTCTCTCTCTAGTTTTCTCTCTCTCTCTCTCTCTCTCTCTCTCTCTGTCTCTCTCTCTGTTCTCTCTCTTATTTCTATTTCTCTGTCCCTCTGTGTTTTTCTCTCTCTCTCTCTCTCTCTGTTCTCTCTCTCTTCTCTCTCTCTCTCTCTCTCTGTCAATCTATTCAGGTCTCTCTCTCTCTCTCTCTCTCTTCTCTCTCTCTCTGATTCTCTCTCTCCCTCTCTCTGTCTCCTCTTAGTCTCTCTCTCTCTCTCTCTGTCCCTCTCTCTCTCTCTCTCTCTCTCTCTGTCCCTCTCTCTCTCTCTCTCTCTCTCTCTCTCTCTCTCTCTCTCTCTCTCTCTCTCTGTCTCTCTCTCTCTCTCTCTCTCTCTCTCTCTCTCTCTCTCTCTCTCTCTCTCTGTCTCTCTCTGTCTCTCTCTTTCTCTCTCTCTCTCTCTCTCTCTCTCTCTCTCTCTCTCTCTCTCTCTCTCTCTCTCTCTCTCTCTCTCTCTCTCTCTCTCTCTCTCTCTCTCTCTCTCTCTCTCTCTCTCTCTCTCTCTCTCTCTCTCTCTCTCTCTCTCTCTCTCTCTCTCTCTCTCTCTCTCTCTCTCTCTCTCTCTCTCTCTCTCTCTCTCTCTCTCTCTCTCTCCAGCTCTTAGAGAAAGAGTAGTGTCTTAAAGTTTTGTTCCATAACATATTATTCAGGCTCCCTCTCTCTCTATGTATTGTGATGATCAATATAATAAAATGAAGATTCCACTATGTGATTCCACTGTGTGGAGATTCTTTATCACATGAACCTACCAGAGGAGACAGAGGGTGGTAACCTAGTGGAACCAGTGGCTGTGGTGAAGTCATTAATGAAGTTACACAAGTGGTGTTGAGAGTGAGGAAGAAATTCAGCCATCTGCCTCCATCCCTGCTCCCATCTATCTCCCATCTCATAGCAACCTTCCCATCTAACCATCCCACACACACAAACCTGTATGACCCCCCCACACACACGTCTCACACACACACTCTCACACACACACACATCATAGTGTCTGGTCTTACCCTGGTCGATTGGCTTGGCAGGACCCCAGCTTTTGAAGTAGTCATCCTGAGAGAAAAGCACAGGGGACAAAGGATTTACTACACACACACACACACACACATTGACAACTTGACAGAAACAGATAAGAAAACATCTAAGGTCACGCAGTCTGTAACAAATCCATATAAGTATGTTAATCCAGCTTAGGCTACAGATTTTGACATTCCAAACACTGGTCATCCTCAGTGCAGAAACAAACTCTCTGTGGCCTCGACTCCCGACCCATCGTCCCAGACAGACAGTGCATGTGAGTTTAGAGACACAGGCTCAAAGAGCAGGAGATTGATCCGCTCTCATGATTATCTCTCTGTCACAGGCGACAGATCAGTCCGATTGAGATGCAAATATCACGGGGAATTAGTCCCAGATTAAACTCTTTACAACCAGACCTCCCCTTTAAAACCAACAGCCTATTCCCCCCACGTCTTTGCTAATTATATCTGTACAAGCACAAATGTTAGAAGTTTAATACTCATTAGATGAGGGCTTTTTCGCTCGGAGCATGTTTTTTTATTTTTTTCCTCTCTGATTGGTATTTTCTGCTGTTGACAAAGTGATATGTAATTGCTTTAAAATGGCTGCATAATGAACAAACAACATGTTGGTGGTATGAGCTATTGGTCTGAGTTGAATTAGTGCATAAGTGTTTTACATGGTATCATTAGGAGGTAGGTAAACAGATGCGGCATTGAGAGAGAGAGAGAGAGAGAGAGAGAGAGAGAGAGAGAGAGAGAGAGAGAGGGACAGAGAGAGACAGAGAAACCGAGAGAGAGAGAGAGAGAGAGAGAGAGAGAGAGCGAGAGAAAAAAAAGAGAGGGAGAGCGAGAGGAGGATAGAGAGAGAGAGAGAGGAGGGGAGAGAGAGAGAGAGAGAGAGAGGAGGAGGAGAGAGAGAGAGAGAGAGAGAGAGAGAGGGGGGGCAGAGAGAGAGAGAGGGGAGACAGAGAGAGACAGAGAGAGAGAGAGACAGAGAGAGAGAGAGAGACAGAGAGAGACAGAGACAGAGAGACAGAGGGAGAGAGAGACAGAGAGAGAGACAGAGAGACAGAGAGAGAGAGAGAGAGAGAGAGAGAGAGAGAGGGAGAGAGAGACTTTGTTAACAGAGACAGAGAGACAGAGGGAGAGAGACAGAGAGAGAGAGACAGAGAGAGAGAGAGAGAGAGAGAGAGAGAGAGAGAGAGAGAGAGAGAGAGAGAGAGAGAGAGAGAGAGAGCAGAGAGACAGAGGGAGAAGACCCAGAGAGAGAGAATTGAATTGAGAGACAGAGAGAGAGAGAGAGAGAGAGAGAGAGAGGAGGGGGACAGAGAGCTTTGTTAACACATGTTTCCCATGCCAATAAAGCCCTTGAATTGAATTGAGAGACAGAGAGAGACAGAGAGAGACAGAGAGAGAGAGGAGGGGGGACAGAGAGAGAGAGACAGAGAGACAGAGAGGCAAAAATTGTAATGCACCCCCTCTTGACAGCAGAGAGAAGTTTTAAAGCTAATTTCCTGCTATTCTACACATTTTGCCATGAGTTATGCCATGTTAATATGATATCTCAGTGAGAATGGTTAACAAAATCAATGGGGGGCCCCCTGAAGGTTAGGGCCCTGGGCATGTGCCCTATGTGCCCGGTCAGTATTCGTCCATGATTACTGTCGATAGCTGTCTAGATTAACTACCAATCTAAAAATTGTTAGCTGACATGGCTAATTGAGTGACTTTCAGTGACTGACATGACAAGAGAAAAACTGATGAATGATGCACAAATAAATGTCTGAATTGCACCTGATGTATTCTACTATTCACCCTCTCAATAGTAAGTTAAGTCCCTGACTGAGTTCTGAGTTCCCCCACACACATATTTTTTAAAGAAGAGGTTGGGGTTGGGAGGTTGGGGCCCCCCTAGCAGCAGGGTGCCCTAAGCAACTGCTTATGTTGCTTATGCCTAGAGCCAGCTCTGCATACCAGGCTCTGTTGAACTAGATTATGACTGTTCATAAGGACCTGCTCAATCAAGACAATCAGTCAATGCATGTACAGGACTTGCCCTCTACCACTGACCTGCCATATACTCTCTTAAATGACTTACCCTGTTCTACATTGGTTTTGGCACTGGTTTTTGCTTTTCAGTTATCAATCATTCCTCAATGCCATTTGGGTCTACTGTGTATAACGTTCTCTTACAGATGTCGAATTTACAGCCCCCTGGGTGGCTATCTCACCATTTCACACCAGCCCAAAGCTCGCCTGGCATTAGCCGATACAGAAATACAGCCAATGAAAAGGCAGGAGTTCAATCCAATCAACCTCACACCACCTTCACTTCCTGTCAGAACACGGTTGTCCGGGCGATGGGATGATGGATTGACACGTCTTGGAAGGTAGGAGGGGAGCGAGGAGCGAGCTCCAAATCAATCCAAATCAACACACCTGATGTTTCCAAAGAGAGGGAACGAGACCATATCAAGCAGGGAAACAGAGATGTTTTAGAGAAGTTCTGTACAGTAGAGTACATTATTAATCTGTTATAAGTCTAATTTTCCTACTGCTTCTTATGAGATACATTCAGCAACAACAATGTTACTATCAGTAAGTCTTTGAGAGAGTAGTTAGGATGTGTCCTCAGATCTAAGCTCTTGACCAGGGGTCACAAACCGGTTGACCGCGAAGCCTTGCGTTCCTATTTTTTAAATTAATTTTGTGCTTTTGGCAGTAGGTGCACTTGATTCAACAGCCCTAGCGCCGGGATGCAAAGTGTTCCCATTTTGAACTATTTCCAGTGTCTGAAGGTAAAACTCTGCCTACCCAGCAGGCCCAAAGAGCAAATCAAGTGCACCTATTGGTCTGCCCAAAAAAACTCCCTTGCAACTTGAGTTCCACCATCAGCTGGAAGTGTACCCTGGAAGTGTACCCTGGAAGTGTACCCTGGAAGTGTACATCAGTGTACCCCTTTCTCAGCGGAAGGAAGGAGGGCGGCGGGACAATGAGACGGGTGAGAGTCAGCCTAACCGCTGCTCCCTCCCCTCAGACTGAGCAGGTCGTCAGTCCAGTAAAAACAGAAGCACATTATTATGCTCACTTGGCTGTGCCTCACAAGTAATACAACACATTATTATGCTCACTTGGCTGTGCCTCACAAGTAATACAACACATTATTATGCTCACTTGGCTGTGCCTCACAAGTAATACAACACATTATTATGCTCACTTGGCTGTGCCTCACAAGTAATACAACACATTATTATGCCCACTTGGCTGTGCCTCACAAGTAATACAACACATTATTATGCTCACCTCAAGTAATCACTTGGTAGTGTCAAGTAATACAACACATTATTATGCTCACTTGGCTGTGCCTCACAAATAATACAACACATTATTATGCTCACTTGGCTATGCCTCACAAGTAATACAACACATTATTATGCTCACTTGGCTGTGCCTCACAAGTAATACAACACATTATTATGCTCACTTGGCTGTGCCTCACAAGTAATACAACACATTATTATGCTCACTTGGCTGTGCCTCACAAGTAATACAACACATTATTATGCTCACTTGGCTGTGCCTCACAAGTAATACAACACATTATTATGCTCACTTGGCTGTGCCTCACAAGTAATACAACACATTATTATTCCCACTTGGCTGTGCCTCACAAGTAATACAACACATTATTATGCTCACTTGGCTGTGCCTCTCAAGTAATACAACACATTATTATGCCCACTTGGCTGTGCCTCACAAGTAATACAACACATTATTATGCTCACTTGGCTGTGCCTCTCAAGTAATACAACACATTATTATGCCCACTTGGCTGTGCCTCACAAGTAATACAACACATTATTATGCTCACTTGGTAGTGCCCTCAAGTAATACAACACATTATTATGTGGCTGTGCCTCACAAGTAGTACAACACATTATTATGCCCACTTGGCTATGCCTCACAAGTAATACAACACATTATTATTCCCACTTGGCTGTGCCTCACAAGTAATACAACACATTATTATGATCACTTGGCTGTGCCTCACAAGTAATACAACACATTATTATGCCCACTTGGCTATGCCTCACAAGTAATACAACACATTATTATTCCCACTTGGCTGTGCCTCTCAAGTAATACAACACATTATTATGATCACTTGGCTGTGCCTCACAAGTAATACAACACATTATTATGCTCACTTGGTAGTGCCTCTCAAGTAATACAACACATTATTATGCCCACTTGGCTGTGCCTCTCAAGTAATACAACACATTATTATGATCACTTGGCTGTGCCTCACAAGTAATACAACACATTATTATGCTCACTTGGCTGTGCCTCTCAAGTAATACAACACATTATTATGCTCACTTGGCTAGTGCCTCTCAAGTAATACAACACATTATTATGCTCACTTGGTAGTGCCTCTCAAGTAATACAACACATTATTATGATCACTTGGCTGTGCCTCACAAGTAATACAACACATTATTATGCTCACTTGGCTGTGCCTCACAAGTAATACAACACATTATTATGATCACTTGGCTGTGCCTCACAAGTAATACAACACATTATTATGATCACTTGGCTGTGCCTCACAAGTAATACAACACATTATTATGATCACTTGGCTGTGCCTCACAAGTAATACAACACATTATTATGATCACTTGGCTGTGCCTCACAAGTAATACAACACATTATTATGATCACTTGGCTGTGCCTCTCAAGTAATACAACACATTATTATGATCACTTGGCTGTGCCTCACAAGTAATACAACACATTATTATGCTCACTTGGTAGTGCCTCTCAAGTAATACAACACATTATTATGCTCACTTGGTAGTGCCTCTCAAGTAATACAACACATTATTATGCTCACTTGGTAGTGCCTCTCAAGTAATACAACACATTATTATGCTCACTTGGCTGTGCCTCTGAAGTAATACAACACATTATTATGATCACTTGGCTGTGCCTCACAAGTAGTACAACACATTATAATGCTCACTTGGCTGTGCCTCACAAGTAATACAACACATTATTATGATCACTTGGCTGTGCCTCACAAGTAATACAACACATTATTATGCCCACTTGGCTATGCCTCACAAGTAACACAACACATTATTATGCTCACTTGGCTGTGCCTCACAAGTAATACAACACATTATTATGCCCACTTGGCTGTGCCTCACAAGTAATACAACACATTATTATGCCCACTTGGCTATGCCTCACAAGTAACACAACACATTATTATGCCCTTGGCTGTGGTAATACAACACATTATTATGCCCACTTGGCTATGCCTCACAAGTAACACAACACATTATTATGCTCACTTGGCTGTGCCTCACAAGTAATACAACACATTATTATTCCCACTTGGCTGTGCCTCTGAAGTAATACAACACATTATTATGATCACTTGGCTGTGCCTCACAAGTAATACAACACATTATTATGCTCACTTGGTAGTGCCTCTCAAGTAATACAACACATTATTATGCTCACTTGGTAGTGCCTCTCAAGTAATACAACACATTATTATGCTCACTTGGCTGTGCCTCACAAATAATACAACACATTATTATGCTCACTTGGCTATGCCTCACAAGTAATACAACACATTATTATGCTCACTTGGATGTGCCTCACAAGTAATACAACACATTATTATGCTCACTTGGCTGTGCCTCACAAGTAATACAACACATTATCATGCTCACTTGGATGTGCCTCACAAGTAATACAACACATTATTATGCTCACTTGGCTGTGCCTCACAAGTAATACAACACATTATTATGATCACTTGGATGTGCCTCACAAGTAATACAACACATTATCATGCTCACTTGGCTGTGCCTCACAAGTAATACAACACATTATTATTCCCACTTGGCTGTGCCTCACAAGTAATACAACACATTATTATGCTCACTTGGCTGTGCCTCTCAAGTAATACAACACATTATTATGCCCATGGCTGTGCCTCACAAGTAATACAACACATTATTATGCTCACTTGGCTGTGCCTCTCAAGTAATACAACACATTATTATTCCCACTTGGCTGTGCCTCACAAGTAATACAACACATTATTATGCTCACTTGGCTGTGCCTCTCAAGTAATACAACACATTATTATGCCCACTTGGCTGTGCCTCACAAGTAATACAACACATTATTATGCTCACTTGGCTGTGCCTCACAAGTAATACAACACATTATTATGCCCACTTGGCTGTGCCTCACAAGTAATACAACACATTATTATTCCCACTTGGCTGTGCCTCACAAGTAATACAACACATTATTATGCTCACTTGGCTGTGCCTCACAAGTAATACAACACATTATTATGCTCACTTGGCTGTGCCTCTCAAGTAATACAACACATTATTATGCTCACTTGGCTGTGCCTCACAAGTAATACAACACATTATTATGCTCACTTGGCTGTGCCTCACAAGTAATACAACACATTATTATGATCACTTGGCTGTGCCTCTCAAGTAATACAACACATTATTATGCTCACTTGGCTGTGCCTCACAAGTAATACAACACATTATTATGCTCACTTGGCTGTGCCTCACAAGTAATACAACACATTATTATGCTCACTTGGCTGTGCCTCACAAGTAATACAACACATTATTATGCTCACTTGGCTGTGCCTCACAAGTAATACAACACATTATTATGATCACTTGGCTGTGCCTCTCAAGTAATACAACACATTATTATGATCACTTGGCTGTGCCTCTCAAGTAACACAACACATTATTATGATCACTTGGCTGTGCCTCACAAGTAATACAACACATTATTATGCCCACTTGGCTGTGCCTCTCAAGTAATACAACACATTATTATGCCCACTTGGCTGTGCCTCACAAGTAATACAACACATTATTATGCCCACTTGGCTGTGCCTCACAAGTAATACAACACATTATTATGATCACTTGGCTGTGCCTCACAAGTAATACAACACATTATTATTCCCACTTGGCTGTGCCTCTCAAGTAATACAACACATTATTATGATCACTTGGCTGTGCCTCACAAGTAATACAACACATTATTATGCCCACTTGGCTGTGCCTCACAAGTAATACAACACATTATTATGCTCACTTGGCTGTGCCTCTCAAGTAATACAACACATTATTATGCCCACTTGGCTGTGCCTCACAAGTAATACAACACATTATTATGCTCACTTGGCTGTGCCTCTCAAGTAATACAACACATTATTATGCCCACTTGGCTGTGCCTCACAAGTAATACAACACATTATTATGCCCACTTGGCTGTGCCTCACAAGTAATACAACACATTATTATGCTCACTTGGCTGTGCCTCTCAAGTAATACAACACATTATTATGCCCACTTGGCTGTGCCTCTCAAGTAATACAACACATTATTATGCTCACTTGGCTGTGCCTCACAAGTAATACAACACATTATTATGCCCACTTGGCTGTGCCTCACAAGTAATACAACACATTATTATGCTCACTTGGCTGTGCCTCACAAGTAATACAACACATTATTATTCCCACTTGGCTGTGCCTCACAAGTAATACAACACATTATTATTCCCACTTGGCTGTGCCTCACAAGTAATACAACACATTATTATGCTCACTTGGCTGTGCCTCTCAAGTAATACAACACATTATTATGCCCACTTGGCTGTGCCTCACAAGTAATACAACACATTATTATGCTCACTTGGCTGTGCCTCACAAGTAATACAACACATTATTATGCCCACTTGGCTGTGCCTCACAAGTAATACAACACATTATTATGCCCACTTGGCTGTGCCTCACAAGTAATACAACACATTATTATGCCCACTTGGCTGTGCCTCACAAGTAATACAACACATTATTATGCTCACTTGGCTGTGCCTCACAAGTAATACAACACATTATTATGCTCACTTGGCTGTGCCTCTCAAGTAATACAACACATTATTATGCTCACTTGGCTGTGCCTCTCAAGTAATACAACACATTATTATTCCCACTTGGCTGTGCCTCACAAGTAATACAACACATTATTATGCTCACTTGGCTGTGCCTCACAAGTAATACAACACATTATTATGCTCACTTGGCTGTGCCTCTCAAGTAATACAACACATTATTATGCTCACTTGGCTGTGCCTCACAAGTAATACAACACATTATTATGCCCACTTGGCTGTGCCTCACAAGTAATACAACACATTATTATGCTCACTTGGCTGTGCCTCACAAGTAATACAACACATTATTATGCTCACTTGGCTGTGCCTCACAAGTAATACAACACATTATTATGATCACTTGGCTGTGCCTCACAAGTAATACAACACATTATTATGCCCACTTGGCTGTGCCTCTCAAGTAATACAACAAAAATGATTATGCCCACTTGGCTGTGCCTCACAAGTAATACAACAAAAATGATTATGCCCACTTGGCTGTGCCTCTCAAGTAATACAACACATTATTATGCCCACTTGGCTGTGCCTCACAAGTAATACAACAAATGATTATGCTCACTTGGCTGTGCCTCACAAGTAATACAACAAATGATCTATTACCAGTGTGATCATATACCCACATTGGCCAATAGCAAGCATAGCAAATATGCAGTGATGATGTATTGGGCCAATGGCCTAATGCACAAACCTCATTGCTACAGAACTGTTTTTAATTGGTTAATGTTGCATAGGCTTAAGCAGTTTTTTTTCATCTTCTCAGTTTTGTCTCAGCGCTGCAACTCCCCAACGGGATCGGGAGGCAAATGTCGAGTCACGCGTCCTCCGAAACATGACCCGCGCTTCTTAACACCTTCCAAACCGCGCTTCTTAACACCTTCCAAACCGCGCATCTTAACACCTTCCAAACCGCGCATCTTAACACCCGCCCGCTTAACTAGCCGCACCAATGTGTCGGAGGAAACACCGTTCAACTGATGACTGAGGTCAGCCTGCAGGCGCCCGGCCTGCCACAAGGAGTCACTAGAGCGGGATGAGCCAAGTAAAGCCCCCCCAGCCAGACCGTCTCCAAACCCAAACCCGGACCATGCTGGGCCAGTTGTGAGCTGCCCTATGTGACTCCCAATCACGGCCGGTTGTGATACAGCCCGGGATCGAACCCGGGTCTGTAGTGATGCCTGTAGCTCTGCGATGCCGTGCCTTTAGACCACTGCACCACTCTGGAGGCCCTAGGCTTACGTTTTTTAAGTCATGCTTATAAAAAAACCTGAGCAGTAGATCTCGGCTTGCATTTCGATCCAGAAAGTGATCTTGACTAAGAAAAGGTTGGTGACCACTGGTCTAGACAAACACTGTACATATACGCTGAGGGTACAAAACATTAGGAACACCTTCCCAATGCTGAGCTGCACCCCCTTTTGCCCTCAGAACAGCCTCAATTAGTCAAGCATGGTGTCAAAAGCGTTCCACGGGGATGCTGGCCCATGTTGACTCCAATGCTTCCCACAGTTGTATCAAGTTGGTTGGATGTCCTTTGGGTGGTGGACCAGGACCATTCTTGATACACACGGGAAACTATTGAGCGTGAAAAACCCAGCAATACTGCAGTTCTTGACACAAACCGGTGCACCGACTACCATACTCCGTTCAATGGCACTTAAATATTTTGTCTTTCCCATTCACCTTCTAAATGGCACACATACACAATCCCATGTCTCAATTGTCTCAAGGCTTACAAAATCCTTACTTAACCTGTCTCCTCCCCTTCATCTACACTGATTCAAGTGGATTTAACAGGGGACATCAATAAAAGATCATATCTTTCACCTGGGTTCACCTGGTCAGTCTGTGTCATGGAAAGAGCCGATGCTCTTAATGTTTTGTATACTCAATGTAGTATATAGTCTGTAGCAGAGCTGAGTGGGGTTGTGAAAAAAAGAAGGAATCAAACCCTGTCAGAGCTCAAATAACAAACAGCTCCATATCCCACTGGGAAAGCAAAAACATTTCTCTCAGCTCTTAACTATCAAATTCTCCTATTTTGCTCTCTCTCTCTCTCTCTCTCTCTCTCTCTCTCTCTCTCTCTCTCTCTCTCTCTCTCTCTCTCTTTCTCTCTCTGTCTCTCGCTCTCTCTCTCCCATCTTTTATTCTCTCTCTCTCTCTCTCTCTCTCTCTCTCTCTCTCTCTCTCTCTCTCTCTCTCTCTCTCTCTCTCTCTCTCTCTCTCTCTCTCTCCCTCTCTCTCTCTCTCTTTCTCTCTCAACAGTGTTTGTCTCAACATGACGTTTAGAAATAAAGCACTCAGCATGGTCCCAGCAGCAGATCACTCTAAAGACCAAACAAAGGCAGAAGATGATATAAACCACTGAGAAGCCAGAATTTTCACTCACAAAAACTCTCTTTCCTACTGCCTGTGTGGGCGAGAGAGGCAGAGCGCGGGAAATGAGTAGAACAGAAGGAGAGATAAACCCATGAGGAGAACACCAGAGGAAGAGAAGTAGACCTACAAGTTGAAGGTGGGGAGGACGAGACAGGAAATGACCAAATAAAAGAGGGATGAGACTGAAGGATGGAGAAAGGGAGAGAGGGAATGTAATTGAGAGAGTATGGACAGGAAAAAGAAAGAGCATAGACCGAGAGAGCGCGAGATAGAGATAGTAATAGTGAAGGTGTAAACTTGGCAGTAGAAAACCTAAACAGCATATTTGACCTCTCAGCTTCCCAATCAAATCTTAACATTTAAAGCAGACAACATAAGAAAATGAACAACAATGACAAGTGGTTTGATGAAGAATGCAACAACCTAAGAAAGATATTGAGAAACCTATCCAACTGAAAACATAGAGACCCGGAAAACCTGAGTCTAAGCCTTCGCTATGGTGAATTACTAAAACAATACAGAAAAACACTATGGAAAAAGAAGGAACAGCACGTCAGAAATCAGCTCACATAATTGAAGAATCAATAGAATCTAACCACTTCTGGTAAAATTGGAAAACACTAAACAAACAACAACACAAAGAGTTATCTATCCAAAAGGGAATAAACCACTTCTCCAATCTTTTTGGACCTATAACAAAGAACAAGCAGCAAAAGCAAATACAGTAACACTCAAAAGTTTGGACACACCTACTCATTCAAGGGTTTTTCTTTATTTTTACTATTTTCTACATTGTAGAATAATCGTGAGAACATCAAACTATGAAATAACATATATGGAATCATGTAGTAACCAAAAGTGTTTAACAAATCTAAATATATTTGAGATGATTTAAAGTGGCCACACTTTGCCTTGATAACAGCTTTGCACACTCTTGGCATTTTCTCAACCAGCTTCATGAGGTAGTCACCTGGAATGCATTTCAATGAACAGGTGTTCCTTGTTCATGTGTGGAATGTCTTTCCTTAATGCATTTGAGCCAAGCAGTTGTGTTGTGACAAGGTAGGGGTGGGAAACAGAAGATAGTACTATTTGGTAAAAGACCACGTCTATATTATGGAAAGAACAGTTCAAATAAGCAAAGAGAAACGACAGTCCATCATTACTTTAAGACATGAAGGAAAATTCAAGTGCAAGTGCATACACAAAAACCATCAAGCGCTATGATGAAACTGGCTCTCATGTTCTGGTGCTTCTGACCCCAACCAAGGAGGGCCTACAGCATCATCTGCACAGATCTTCTACACAGATTATGTCAGACCTGGGCCTTGACAGGAAAACCAAGTAAGACTAAATAAAAGGGTGTTCCAAAAAAGGTTGAGTAGCCAGGACCACGAATACAAATTCCATCGAGACACCGTCGCCCTAGAGCACACAAAAAACTATACAAACCTTGGCCTAAACATCAGAGCCACAGGTAACTCCCACAAAGCTGTGAATGAGCTGAGAGACAAGGCAAGAAGGGCCTTCTATGCCATCCAAAGGAACATAAAATTCCACATACCAATTAGGAACTCGCTAAAAATACTTGAATCAGTTATAGAACCAATTGCCCTTTATGTTTCCGGAGTCCGCTCACCAACCAAGAATTCACAAAATGGGACAAACAACAAATTAAGAAATATACTCTGTGTACAACACCACATAAATCATGCAAAGCAAAATTAGGCCGATAAACGCTAACTATCAAAATCCAGAAAAGAGACGTTAAATTCTCACTGTGATTGACCCTAAATTAAGGAAAGCTTTGACTATGTACAGACTCAGTGAGCATAGCCTTGCTATTGAGAAAGGTCGCCGTAGGCAGACCTGGCTCTCAAGAGAAGACAGGCTATGTGCACACTGCCCACAAAATGAGGTGGAAACTGAGCTGCACTTC
Source organism: Oncorhynchus keta (assembly GCF_023373465.1). Taxonomy (NCBI): domain Eukaryota; kingdom Metazoa; phylum Chordata; class Actinopteri; order Salmoniformes; family Salmonidae; genus Oncorhynchus; species Oncorhynchus keta. Next base: position 32,132,179 of record NC_068450.1, read on the forward strand.
CTAACCTCCTGCCAAATGTATGACCATATTAGAGATACATATTTCCCGCAGATTACACAGACCCACAAGGAATTTGAAAACAAATCCAATTTTGATAAACTCCCATATCTACTGGGTGAAATGACAGTGTGCCATCACAGCAGCAATATTTGTGACCTGTTGCCACAACAAAAGGGCAACCAGTTAATAACAAAGACAAGTGTAAATTCAACCTATATTAATGTTTATTTATTTTCTCCTTGTACTTTAACTATTTGCACATTGTTACAACACTGTATATGACACTGTATATGACTTTTGAAATGCCATTATTATTTTGGAAATTTTGTAAGTGTAATGTTTACTGTTCATTTTTTATTGTTTATTTCACTTTTGTTTATTATCTATTTTACTTGCTTTGGCAATGTAAACATTTGTTTTCCATGCCAATAAAGCCCTTAACCTCTCTGAACCACCCATACCGGATCCGGGATAATTGTCATCAGCAACGCTGAATAGCATAGCGCCACAGTCAAATAATATTACTAGAAAATATTCATATTCGTGAAATCACAAGTGCAATATTGCGAAACACAGCTTATCCTTTTGTTAATCCACCTGTCGCCTCAGATTTTGAAATGATGCTTTACTGCGAAAGCAATACAAGCGTTTGTGTAAGTTTATCGATCGCTCGACAAAACAATAAGTACACTTAGCATCAGGTAACTTGGTCACGAAAATCAGAAAAGCAATCAAATTGATCGTTTTCCTTTGATGATCTTTGGATGTTTTCACTCACGAGACTCCCAGTTAGACAATAAATGTTCCTTTTGTTCCATAAAGATATTTTTTATATCCAAATACCTCTGTTAGTTTGGTGTGTTATGCCCAGGAATCCACCGGAAAGAGCGGTCACGACAACGCAGAAAAAAAATCCAAATTATATCCATAATGTCCACAGAAACATGTCAGACGTTTTTTATAATCAATCCTCAGGATGTTTTTCAAATATCTATTCGATAATATGTCAACCGGGACAGTTCGCTTTTCACTAGGACCGGGAGTAACAATGGCCACCTTTCTCTTTTGCGCACAATTCACTCTGAGAGCCCCCACCTATCCACTTACGCAATGTGGTCGTTCACGCTCATTCTTCAAAAGAAAAGCCTGTACTATATCTGAAGACTGTTGACACCTTGAGGAAGCGATAGGAAGAGGAATCTGGTTGATATCCCTTTAAATGGAGCAATGGGAGGCTATGGAACATGGAGTTTTCAAAATAGAAGCCACTTCCTGGTTTGATTTTTCTCAGGTTTTCGCCTGCAATATCAGTTCTGTTATACTCACAGACAATATTTTGACCGTTTTGGAAACTTTAGAGTGTTTTCTATCCTAATCTGTCAATAATATGCATATTCTAGCATCTGGTCCTGAGAGGGGTTAAGAGGTTAAATTAAAATTGGAAATTATATTGAAATTGAACATTTGAGAGACAGAGAGTTGGGACAGTTAGAGAGAGTTTGGGACAGTTAGAGAGAGTCGGGACAGTTAGAGAGAGTTGGGACAGTTAGAGAGAGTTGGGATAGTTGGAGAGAGTTGGGATAGTTAGAGAGAGTTGGGACAGTTAGAGAGAGCTGGGACAGTTAGAGAGAGTTGGAACAGTTAGAGAGAGTTGGGACAGTTAGAGAGAGTTTGGGACAGTTAGAGAGAGTTTGGGACAGTTGGGACAGTTAGAGAGAGTTTGGGACAGTTAGAGAAAGTTGGGACAGTTAGAGAGAGTTGGAACAGTTAGAGAGAGTTTGGGACAGTTAAAGAGAGAGTTTGGGACAGTTAGAGAGAGTTTGGGACAGTTGGGACAGTTAGAGAGAGTTTGGGACAGTTAGAGAAAGTTGGGACAGTTAGAGAGAGTTGGGACAGTGGGGCCAGGGATAATGTAGTGAGTTGGGGGACAGTGGGGCCAGGGATAATGTAGTGAGTTGGGGGACAGTGGGGCCAGGGATAATGTAGTGAGTTGGGGGACAGTGGGGCCAGAGATAATGTAGTGAGTTGGGACAGTTAGAGAGAGTTTGGGACAGTTAGAGAGAGTTGGGACAGTTAGAGAGAGTTGGGACAGTTAGAGAGTTGGGACAGTTAGAGAGAGTTGGGACAGTTAGAGAGAGTTGGGACAGTTAGAGAGTTGGGACAGTTAGAGAGAGTTGGGACAGTGGGGCCAGGGATAATGTAGTGAGTTGGGGGACAGTGGGGCCAGGGATAATGTAGAGAGTTGGGACAGTTAGAGAGAGTTTGGGACAGTTAGAGAGAGTTGGGACAGTTAGAGAGAGTTGGGACAGTTAGAGAGTTGGGACAGTTAGAGAGAGTTGGGACAGTGGGGCCAGGGATAATGTAGTGAGTTGGGGGACAGTGGGGCCAGGGATAATGTAGAGAGTTGGGACAGTTAGAGAGAGTTGGGACAGTTAGAGAGTTGGGACAGTTAGAGAGAGTTGGGACAGTGGGGCCAGGGATAATGTAGTGAGTTGGGGGACAGTGGGGCCAGGGATAATGTAGTGAGTTGGAGGACAGTGGGGCCAGGGATAATGTAGTGAGTTGGGGGACAGTGGGGCCAGGGATAATGTAGTGAGTTGGCCAGCTCTGTAATGCCAGTCTGTTGAGCTGATCTCAGTGGGAACAGCATTTGGGTTTGGCTCAGAGAGACAAGGCTGGAACAACTGATAGACACTAACTCACCCCTGCTACTGGACCTGACCCAAACACACACACACACACACACACACACACACACACACACACACACACACACACACACACACACACACACACACACACACACACACACACACACACACACACACGCACAATCCGCTAGCCCAAAACCCAAACAGGGAGGAACAGTGGGAGGTGTGCAGAGATTCAAACAGACACACAGACACACATACTGACGATGTTAACAGCATCACCAGGGAGGGAGAGTGGTTGAGTGATTGTGGCAGACCCACTGTGAGACCCCCTATTGTGGCTATGAGCAGGGTCTGTCTCCCCCTCAATACAGTATATAATGCTTTATTAGAGTAGAGGAGAGATGGAGGAGAGGGAGGAGAGGAGGGATGGAGGATAACAGTGTACAGAGAGGATTGGAGCAAGAGAGAGTTGGAGAGAGAAGAGAGGGAGGGATCGATCTGAGAATTTCCTAGGAAAAGCAATAAGCACGACTCTCCCTCCACAACTTCCTGTTTTACAAATGACTGGAGTTAAGGTTTGAGCTAATAAGTCCATTAGTTTGATATGAGGTCGCGATGCCCAATTAAATGGTCCCGCTGGTCTCTCTCTCCATTCCTCTCATTTCCACGTCTCTCCCTCTTTCTTTTCTTCTCTGTCCTCATTTTCTCTCCCAGACGCAATTATCCTTTATCGGCTTCAACGTGTGAAGTCTAATGTTACAGAAAGCAATAACTGTGACAAAGACATGATTTAACCAAACACCATTTATGTGGGAGCCCATCATCTCCATCACTACTGCTCTCGTCTCATCCTCTCCACCCCTCCCTCTGCACCAAGCTGCTATCCAGCCAAGATAATAGCACAGACAGACACAGTGGTAAATGGCTCCAGGGTACGATACCACGCGATACGACTGGACTCAGCTCAGGAAGGGATCTTACTGCGGTTGGATACAATCAACCTTGGACTGCAGGGTACGATACCACGGTATACGACTGGACTCAGCTCAGGAAGGGATCTTACTGCGGTTGGATACAATCAACCTTGGACTGCAGGGTACGATACCATGGTATACGACTGGACTCTGCTCAGGAAGGGATCTTACTGCGGTTGGATACAATCAACCTTGGACTGCAGGGTACGATACCACGGTATACGACTGGACTCAGCTCCCGAAGGGATCTTACTGCGGTTGGATACAATCAACCTTGGACTGCAGGGTACAATACCACAGTATACGACTGGACTCAGCACAGGAAGGGATCTTACTGCGGTTGGATACAATCAACCTTGGACTGCAGGGTACAATACCACGGTATACGACTGGACTCTGCTCAGGAAGGGATCTTACTGCGGTTGGATACAATCAACCTTGGACTGCAGGGTACGATACCACGGTATACGACTGGACTCAGCTCAGGAAGGGATCTTACTGCGGTTCGATACAATCAACCTTGGACTGCAGGGTACAATACCACAGTATACGACTGGACTCAGCACAGGAAGGGATCTTACTGCGGTTGGATACAATCAACCTTGGACTGCAGGGTACGATACCACGGTATACGACTGGACTCTGCTCAGGAAGGGATCTTACTGCGGTTGGATACAATCAACCTTGGAATGCATCCCAAATGGCATCTGGTCAAAAGTAGTGCACTACAGTTGAAGTCGGAAGTTGACATACACAGGTTGTAGTCATTAAAACTCATTTTTCAACCACTCCACACATTTCCTGTTAACAAACTATAGTTTTGGCAAGTAAGTTAGGACATCTACTGTGTGCATGGCACAAGTAATTTTTCCAACAATTGTTTACAGACAGATTATTTCACTTAAAATTCACTGTATCACAATTCCAGTGGGTCAGAAGTTTATAAACACTAAGTTGACTGTGCAGTCAAACAGCTTGGAAAATTCCAGAAAATTATGTCATGGCTTCTGATAGGCTAATTGACCTAATTTGAGTCAATTGGAGGTGTACCTGTGGATGTACAATGTTCAAAAAAATAAAGGGAACACTAAAATAACACATCCTAGATCTGAATGAATGAAATATTCTTATTAAAAACTTTTTTCTTTACATGTTGAATGTGCTGACAACAAAATCACATAAAAAATGATCAATGGGAATCAAATGATTCGACCCATGGAGGTCTGGATTTGGAGTCACACTAAAATTTAACCTCTTGCTCCTACCTGACACGCAGGCGTCCCATCTAGACATCTGGAAATGCAAATGCGCTACCCTAAATGCTAATAGTACTAGTTAAAACTCAAACGTTCATTAAAATACACATGCAGGGTATTGAATTAAAGCTACACTCGTTGTGAATCCAGGCAACAAGTCAGATTTTTAAAATGCTTTTCGACGAAAGCATGAGAAGCTATTATCTGATAGCATGTAACACCCCAAAAGACCCGCAGGGGACGTAAACAAAATAATTAGCATAGTCGGCACTACACAAACCGCACAAATAAAATATAAAACATTCATTACCTTTGACCATCTTCTTTGTTGGCACTCCTAGATGTCCCATAATCACTATTGGGTCTTTTTGTCGATTCAATCGGTCCATATATAGCCTATTAGATATCGATCTATGAAGACTGTGTGATAAACGGAAAAAAATAGCGTCTTATAACGTAACGTCATTTTTTAAAATTAAAGAAGTCCACGATAAACTTTCACAAAACACTTCGAAATACTTTTTAATGTAACTTTAGGTATTAGTAAACGTTAATAAGCGATCAAATTGATCACGAGGCGATGTATATTCTATAGGGGTACGTCTGGAAATAATGTCCGGGTAAATCTCAACCAAAATATCCGGTCCGAGACCTGAAGAAATGGGCTGTCTCTTCTTCGTTTGACCAAGAAACAAAGCCTAGGCAAATGACAAGACTGTTGACATCGTGTGGAAGCTGTAGGAATTGCAATCTCGGCTCCAGGTAATTTGCTTTCCCATAGACAATACATGCAAGTGGCGCATTGATATATTTTCCAATTTTCAGTGATCAGATTTTCCTGCGCTTTTCGATGAAACGCACGTTCTGTTATAGTCACAGCCGTGATTTAACCAGTTTTATAAACGTCTGAGTGTTTTCTATCCACACATACTAATCATATGCATATACTATATTCCAAGCATGAGCAGTAGGGCGCTGAAATGTTGCGCGATTTTTAACTGAATGTTCGAAAAAGTATCGGGTGGGAGTAACAGATTAAAGTGGAAAACCACACTACAGATCCAACTTTGATGTAATGTCCTTAAAACAAGTCAAAATGAGTCTCAGTAGTGTGTGTGGCCTCCACGTGCCTGCATTACCTCCCTATAACGCCTGGGCATGCTCCTGATGAGGCGGCGGATGGTCTCCTGAGGGATCTCCTCCCAGACCTGGACTAAAGCATCCGCCAACTCCTGGACAGTCTGTGATGCAACATGGCGTTGTTGGATGGAGCGAGACATGATGTCCCAGATGTGCTCAATTGGATTCAGGTCTGGGGAATGGGCGGGTCAGTCCATAGCATCAATGCCTTCCTCTTGCAGGAACTGCTGACACACTCCAGCCACATGAGGTCTAGCATTGTCTTGCATTAGGAGGAACCCAGGGCCAACCGCACCAGCATATGGTCTCACAAGGGGTCTGAGGATCTCCTCTCGGTACCTAATGGCAGTCAGGCTACCTCTGGCGAGCACATGGAGGGCTGTGCGGCCCCCCAAAGAAATGCAACGCCACACCATGACTGACCCATCGCCAAACATGCTGGAGGATGTTGCAGGCAGCAGAATGTTCTCCACGGCGTCTCCAGACTGTCACGTCTGTCACATGTGCTCAGTGTGAACCTGCTTTCATCTGTGAAGAGCACAGGGCACCAGTGGCGAATTTGCCAATCTTGCTGTTCTCTGGCAAATGCCAAACGTCCTGTATGGTGTTGGGCTGTAAGCATAACCCCCACCTGTGGACGTCGGGCCCTCATGCCACCCTCATGGAGTCTGTTTCTGACCGTTTGAGCAGACACTTGCACATTTGTGGCCTGCTGGAGGTCATTTTGTAGGGCTCTGGCAGTGCTCCTCCTGCTCCTCCTTGCACAAAGACAGAGGTAGCGGTCCTGCTGCTGGGTTGTTGCCCTCCTACGGCCTCCTCCACGTCTCCTGATGTACTGGCCTGTCTCCTGGTAGCGCCTCCATGCTCTGGACACTACACTGACAGACACAGCAAACCTTCTTGCCACAGCTCGCATTGATGTGCCATCCTGGATGAGCTGCACTACCTGAGCCACTTGTATGGGTTGTAGACTCCGTCTCATGCTACCACTAGAGTGAAAGCACCGCCAGCATTCAAAAGTGACCAAAACATCAGCCAGGAAGCATAGGAACTGAGAAGTCGTCTGTGGTCAACAACTGCAGAACCACTCCTTTATTGGGGGTGTCTTGCTAATTGCCTATAATTTCCACCTGTTGTCTATACCATTTGCACAACAGCATGTGAAATTTATTGTCAATCAGTGTTGCTTCCTAAGTGGACAGTTTGATTTCACAGAAGTGTGATTGACTTGGAGTTACATTGTGTTGTTTAAGTGTTCCCTTTATTTTTTATTTCAAGGCCTACCTTCAAACTCAGTGCCTCGTTGCTTGACATCATGGGGAAATCAAAAGAAATCAACCAAGACCTCAGATATATACCACCCACCACTGCGACTTGTATGCTCTAGTCGGCTGGCCCTCACTACATATTCGTCGCCAGACCCACTGGCTCCAGGTCATCTACAAGTCCATGCTAGGTAAAGCTCCGTCTTATCTCAGTTCACTGGTCACGATAGCAACACCCATCCGTAGCACGCGCTCCAGCAGGTGTATCTCACTGATCATCCCTAAAGCCAACACCTCATGTCTCCTTGTTGAGCCGTCATACCGCTCAACAAGGAGACATGTTCTGTCTCCTAGAGATTAACCTACTTTGGTGCGAAAAGTGCAAATTAATCCCAGAACAACAGCAAAGGACCTTGTGAAGATGCTGGAGGAAACAGGTACAAAAGTAAAACGAGTCCTATATCGACATAACCTGAAAGGGCGCTCAGCAAGGAAGAAGCCACTGCTCCAAAACCGCCATAACAAAAGCCAGACTACGATTTGCAACTGCACATGGGGACAAAGATCGTACTTTTTGGAGAAATGTCCTCTGGTCTGATGAAACAAAAATATAACTGTTTGGCCATAATGACCATTGTTATGTTTGGAGGAAAAAGGGGGAGGCTTGCAAGTCGAAGAACACAAACCCAACCGTGAAGCATGGGGGTGGCAGCATCGTGTTGGGGGGGTGCTATTTTGTGCACTTCGCAAAATAGATGGCTTCATGAGGAAGGAAAATTACGTGGATATATTGAAGCAACATCTCAAGACATCAGTCAGGAAGTTAAAGCTTGATCGCAAATGGGTCTTCCAAATGGACAATGACCCCAAGCATACTTCTAAAATTGTGGCAAAATGGCTGAATGACAACAAAGTCAAGGTATTGGAGTGGCCATCACAAAGCCCTGACTTCAATCCCATAGAAAATGTGTGGGCAGAACTGAAAAAGCATGTGTGAGCAAGGAGGCCTACAAACCTGACTTAGTTACAACAGCTCTGACAGGAGGAATGGGCCAAAATTCACCCAACTTATTGTGGGTAGCTTGTGGAAGGCTACCCGAAATGTCTGACCCAAGTTAAACAATTCAAAGGCAATGCTACCAAATACTAATTGAGTGTATGTAAACTTCTGACACACGGGGAAAGTGATGAAAGAAATAAAAGCTGAAATAAATAATTCTCTCTACTAATATTCTGACATTTAACATTCTTAAAATAAAGTGGTGATTCTAATTTACCTAAAACAGGGAATTTAGGATTAAATTAACGGATTAAATGTCAAGAATTGTGAAAAACTGAGTTTAAATGTATTTGGTGTATGTAAACTTCCGACTTCAACTGTATATACACTCGTCGAAAAAAGGTGCTATCTAGATCCTAAAAGAGTTTAACGGCTGTCCCAATAGGAGGACCCTTTGAAGAACCCTTTTCGGTTCCAGGAACATGTGCAACTCTTTCGGGCTCCAGGTAGAACCATTTTGGGTTCCATCTAGAACCCTTTCCACAGAGAGTTCTACAATAAACCCAAAAGGGTTCTACCTGGAACCAAAAAAAGTTTATCCTATGGGGATATCTGAATAAAAGTGTAGGAAATAGGGTGCCATTTTGGACGCAGAGACAGTGGAGCTGAACTCGGCTACTAACCTCTTTGGATCCTCCTCATCACATCAAGGTGTTTCACCCTCTCTACAGTGGAGCTGAACTCGGCTACTAACCTCTTCGGATCCTCCTCATCACATCAAGGTGTTTCACCCTCTCTACAGTGGAGCTGAACTCGGCAACTAACCTCTTCGGATCCTCCTCATCACATCAAGGTGTTTCACCCTCTCTACAGTGGAGCTTAACTCGGCTACTAACCTCTTCGGATCCTCCTCATCACATCAAGGTGTTTCACCCTCTCTACAGTGGAGCTGAACTCGGCTACTAACCTCTTCGGATCCTCCTCATCACATCAAGGTGTTTCACCCTCTCTACAGTGGAGCTGAACTCGGCTACTAACCTCTTCGGATCCTCCTCATCACATCAAGGTGTTTCACCCTCTCTACAGTGGAGCTGAACTCGGCTACTAACCTCTTCGGATCCTCCTCATCACATCAAGGTGTTTCACCCTCTCTACAGTGGAGCTGAACTCGGCTACTAACCTCTTCGGATCCTCCTCATCACATCAAGGTGTTTCACCCTCTCTACAGTGGAGCTGAACTCGGCTACTAACCTCTTCGGATCCTCCTCATCACATCAAGGTGTTTCACCCTCTCTACAGTGGAGCTGAACTCGGCTACTAACCTCTTCGGATCCTCCTCATCACATCAAGGTGTTTCACCCTCTCTACAGTGGAGCTGAACTCGGCTACTAAACTCTTCGGATCCTCCTCATCACATCAAGGTGTTTCACCCTCTCTACAGTGGAGCTGAACTCGGCTACTAACCTCTTCGGATCCTCCTCATCACATCAAGGTGTTTCACCCTCTCTACAGTGGAGCTTAACTCGGCTACTAACCTCTTCGGATCCTCCTCATCACATCAAGGTGTTTCACCCTCTCTACAGTGAAGCTGAACTCGGCTACTAACCTCTTCGGATCCTCCTCATCACATCAAGGTGTTTCACCCTCTCTACAGTGGAGCTGAACTCGGCTACTAACCTCTTCGGATCCTCCTCATCACATCAAGGTGTTTCACCAACTCTACAGTGGAGCTGAACTCGGCTACTAAACTCTTCGGATCCTCCTCATCACATCAAGGTGTTTCACCCTCTTTACAGTGGAGCTGAACTCGGCTACTAACCTCTTCGGATCCTGCTCATCACATCAAGGTGTTTCACCCTCTCTACAGTGGAGCTGAACTCGGCTACTAACCTCTTCGGATCCTCCTCATCACATCAAGGTGTTTCACCCTCTCTACAGTGGAGCTGAACTCGGCTACTAACCTCTTCGGATCCTCCTCATCACATCAAGGTGTTTCACCCTCTCTACAGTGGAGCTGAACTCGGCTACTAACCTCTTCGGATCCTCCTCATCACATCAAGGTGTTTCACCCTCTCTACAGTGGAGCTGAACTCGGCTACTAACCTCTTCGGATCCTCCTCATCACATCAAGGTGTTTCACCCTCTCTACAGTGGAGCTGAACTCGGCTACTAACCTCTTCGGATCCTCCTCATCACATCAAGGTGTTTCACCCTCTCTACAGTGGAGCTGAACTCGGCTACTAACCTCTTCGGATCCTGCTCATCACATCAAGGTGTTTCACCCTCTCTACAGTGGAGCTGAACTCGGCTACTAACCTCTTCGGATCCTCCTCATCACATCAAGGTGTTTCACCCTCTCTACAGTGGAGCTGAACTCGGCTACTAACCTCTTCGGATCCTCCTCATCACATCAAGGTGTTTCACCCTCTCTACAGTGGAGCTGAACTCGGCTACTAACCTCTTCGGATCCTCCTCATCACATCAAGGTGTTTCACCCTCTCTACAGTGGAGCTGAACTCGGCTACTAACCTCTTCGGATCCTGCTCATCACATCAAGGTGTTTCACCCTCTCTACAGTGGAGCTGAACTCGGCTACTAACCTCTTCGGATCCTCCTCATCACATCAAGGTGTTTCACCCTCTCTACAGTGGAGCTGAACTCGGCTACTAACCTCTTCGGATCCTGCTCATCACATCAAGGTGTTTCACCCTCTCTACAGTGGAGCTGAACTCGGCTACTAACCTCTTCGGATCCTCCTCATCACATCAAGGTGTTTCACCCTCTCTACAGTGGAGCTGAACTCGGCTACTAACCTCTTCGGATCCTCCTCATCACATCAAGGTGTTTCACCCTCTCTACAGTGGAGCTGAACTCGGCTACTAACCTCTTCGGATCCTCCTCATCACATCAAGGTGTTTCACCCTCTCTACAGTGGAGCTGAACTCGGCTACTAACCTCTTCGGATCCTCCTCATCACATCAAGGTGTTTCACCCTCTCTACAGTGGAGCTGAACTCGGCTACTAACCTCTTCGGATCCTCCTCATCACATCAAGGTGTTTCACCCTCTCTACAGTGGAGCTGAACTCGGCTAATAACCTCTTCGGATCCTCCTCATCACATCAAGGTGTTTCACCCTCTCTACAGTGGAGCTGAACTCGGCTACTAACCTCTTCGGATCCTCCTCATCACATCAAGGTGTTTCACCCTCTCTACAGTGGAGATGAACTCGGCTACTAACCTCTTCGGATCCTCCTCATCACATCAAGGTGTTTCACCCTCTCTACAGTGGAGCTGAACTCGGCTAATAACCTCTTCGGATCCTCCTCATCACATCAAGGTGTTTCACCAACTCTACAGTGGAGCTTTACAGCTGCCATGTTGAACTAGTCTATTATCTCCACTGTGTCTCCTATCTTTTACACTGACCGTTTTGAAGTGGTGTGTTAACATACATGTATCAGCACTACAGCAAGCCCAGAGGGACATACCGCACTGCATCAAGTGTCGGGTATCGCACGCGATTGTGTTTCCATTGTGAGAGAGCGCTATCTCCAAATAATATTTCAGATGCACATATTCACGCGCTTCCTCTCTCTACCTTATCAGAGGATTTCAAAATGGAGTTATAAAAGTGTGAAGATTAAATCAATGACTTACCTCAACTTCCTTCAATGATTGCAGAAAGAAAGGAGAGAGGGAGAGAAAGAGAAAGGTCATTTATAATGGCAAATATAATGTACATCACATTTTGAACAAAGGTCCCGGGCTATCTGTTCAGAATACAAAGAGACTACGTACGTAGACATTCATTAAAGGGAATCTGTGGGTGTATTAATGTGATTGCACTGCTGTCACACACACACACACACACACACACACACACACACACACACACACACACACACACACACACACACACACACACACACACACACACACACACACACACACACACACACACACACACACACACACAGTCCCCCAGCGGTGTTAAGAGTGAGACAGCCTTATTCATTGTGACATGTAATTCCAACACATAGAGGGAAAACATCAACTGAGAGGGGGGCAGAGGGGGAGAGAAAGAGATAGGGGAGAGAGAGAGTGAGAGGGGGGGATGAGAGAGAGGGAGAAAGAGAAAGGAAGGGAGGGAGAAAGAGAGAGACGGAGATGGAGAGAGAGAGAAAAAGGGGAGAGAGAGGAGAATGATTGAGGAGAGAGAGAGAGAAAGGGGGAGAGAGAGCAAGGGAGAGAGAGGGAGAGAGGGAGAGAGAAAGAGTGAGAGCGAAAGAGAGAGAGAAGTGGGGGGGAGGGTGAAAGAGAGAGAGAAGGGGGAGAGAGAGAGAAAAATATAGCTTCAGTCTTCTGCCTTACTCTGTGCCAGTGTGCCTGTGTGTGTGTGTGCATTGTGCATGTGTGTGTGTGCGTGATCACCTACTTGTGCGTCTGTGGCGTGTCTGTGTTGTGTCTGTGGGCATGGGGGTGTGGATAAATGTCAAAACAGGTATTGTTTATGGTCTGGTAGTGTGCTCTAAGTCTAATGCTTTGTGGCTAGACAGCATCCTGCGCTCTATAAACATAACAGGAGTGGAGAGGGTGATGCACTCTACAGACAGCACAGAGAGAGGACACAACCCTCTCCTTGTCTGCTTTGCATCCCTCCCTCTCGCTTTCATTCAGTTGTGTGGCGCTCAACTGTTCTGTGCCACTAAGAAAACAAACTTGACTTGATTAAGCTCTAGGGATGTAACAAGTCACTGATACGCATTGGTCCCCCATTTAAACAATCCAAATGTAGCATGCATCTGTCAGAAGCTTGATTCAAACGTTAGAAATCGTCCATTTCCATGTGTTGTTGTTGCTCATTTTACATTCTTTCTACCTTCTGAAAATACTGATGCGTCCTCTCCTTCAGTGTGGAACTGCATGAAACTGTTGACAGTCAGTTATCATGCTGAACATGCTGAACGTGATATTAGCCTTTATTAGTTGAGTGACAACCTATGTCATTTGCTAAGTTATTGCCATCTATGCGCTGTTGAAAACTGTGTTTTACATGAATACATGTAAACTACCAGAGACAACTCTCACCTTGTTATAGCCTGCCTGCAGAACAGCGTTTACAATAGATTTTATTTTGATTGTTCAGGTTCAGCATCAGCAATAGTTTTGGTTGTGCTTTAAACAAAATCGGTGTATATGGTCATTTTTAGATATAAAGGGTCAAGTTTCATTTCATAATGAGGACAGGAATCACTTTGCTACGTGCACTAATCTGACAGTGGTAGTGGGTTGGTAGATGTCTAATCTCCTTTATGGCTGTAATCTGATAGTGGTAGTGGGGTTGGTAGATGTCTAATCTCCTTTATGGCTGTAATCTGATAGTGGTAGTGGGGTTGGTAGATGTCTAGTCTCCTTTATGTCTGTAATCTGATAGTGGTAGTGGGGTTGGTAGATGTCTAGTCTCCTTTATGGCTGTAATCTGATAGTGGTAGTGGGGTTTGTAGATGTCTAGTCTCCTTTATGGCTGTAATCTGATAGTGGTAGTGGGGTTTGTAGATGTCTAGTCTCCTTTATGGCTGTAATCTGATAGTGGTAGTGGGGTTGGTAGATGTCTAATCTCCTTTATGGCTGTAATCTGATAGTGGTAGTGGGGTTTGTAGATGTCTAGTCTCCTTTATGGCTGTAATCTGATAGTGGTAGTGGGGTTGGTAGATGTCTAATCTCCTTTATGGCTGTAATCTGATAGTGGAGGTGGGGTTTGTAGATGTCTAGTCTCCTTTATGGCTGTAATCTGATAGTGGTAGTGGGGTTTGTAGATGTCTAGTCTCCTTTATGGCTGTAATCTGATAGTGGTAGTGGGGTTGGTAGATGTCTAATCTCCTTTATGGCTGTAATCTGATAGTGGTAGTGGGGTGGTAGATGTCTAGTCTCCTTTATGGCTGTAATCTGATAGTGGTAGTGGGGTTTGTAGATGTCTAGTCTCCTTTATGGCTGTAATCTGATAGTGGTAGTGGGGTTGGTAGATGTCTAGTCTCCTTTATGGCTGTAATCTGATAGTGGTAGTGGGGTTTGTAGATGTCTAGTCTCCTTTATGGCTGTAATCTGATAGTGGTAGTGGGGTTGGTAGATGTCTAATCTCCTTTATGGCTGTAATCTGATAGTGGAGGTGGGGTTTGTAGATGTCTAGTCGCCTTTATGGCTGTAATCTGATAGTGGTAGTGGGGTTTGTAGATGTCTAGTCTCCTTTATGGCTGTAATCTGATAGTGGTAGTGGGGTTTGTAGATGTCTAGTCTCCTTTATGGCTGTAATCTGATAGTGGTAGTGGGGTTGGTAGATGTCTAGTCTCCTTTATGGCTGTGTTCTGATAGTGGTAGTGGGGTGGCAGATGTCTAGTCTCCTTTATGGCTGTAATCTGATAGTGGTAGTGGGTTAGTAGATGTCCAGTCTCCATTATTCTCTCTGTCTCTCTCTGTCTCTCTCCTGTCTTCTATCATTTTCTCTCTCTCTCTCTCTCTCTCTCTCTCTCTCTCTCTCTCTCTCTCTCTCTCTCTCTCTCTCTCTCTCTCTCTCTCTCTCTCTCTCTCTCTCTCTCTCTCCTGTCTTCTATCGTTTTCTCTCTCTCTCTCAATTCAATACAATTCAATTCAAGGGCTTTATTGGCATGGGAAACATGTGTTACATTGCCAAAGCAGGTGAGGTAGATAATATATAAAGTGAATATATAATGAGAAATAAACAATAAAAATTAACAGTAAACATCAGACATACAGAAGTTTCAAAACAATAAAGACATTACAAATGTCATATTATATATATATATATATATACAGTGTTTTAACAATGTACAAATGTTAAAGGACACAAGATAAAATAAATAAGCATAGATATGGGTTCTATTTACAATGGTGTGTGTTCTTCACTGGTTGCCCTTTTCTCGTGGCAACAGGTCACAAATCTTGCTGCTGTGATGGCACACTGTGTAATTTCACCCAGTAGATATGGGAGTTTATCAAAATTGGATTTGTTTTCGAATTCTTTGTGGATCTGTGTAATCTGAGGGAAATATGTCTCTCTAATATGGTCATACATTGGGCAGGAGGTTAGGAAGTGCAGCTCAGTTTCCACCTCATTTTGTGGGCAGTGAGCACATAGCCTGTCTTCTCTTGAGAGCCATGTCTGCCTACGGCGGGCCTTTCTCAATAGCAAGGCTATGCTCACTGAGGCTGTACATAGTCAAGGCTTTCCTTAATTTTGGGTCAGTCACAGTGGTCAGGTATTCTGCCGCTGTGTACTCTCTGTGTAGGGCCAAATAGCATTCTAGTTTGCTCTGGTTTTTTGTTAATTCTTTCCAATGTGTCAAGTAATTATCTTTTTGTTTTCTCATGATTTGGTTGTGTCTAATTGTGCTGCTGTCCTGTTTGTGAACAGAGCTCCAGCACCAGCTTGCTTAGGGGACTCTTCTCCAGGTTCATCTCTCTGTAGGTGATAGCTTTGTTGTGGATGGTTTGGGAATCGCTTCCTTTTAGGTGGTTATAGAATTTAACGGCTCTTTTCTGGATTTTGATAATTAGTGGGTATCGGCCTAATTCTGCTCTGCATGCATTATTTGGTGTTCTACGTTGTACACGGAGGATATTTTTGCAGAATTCTGCGTGCAGAGTCGCAATTTGGTGGCTATCAAACAAGCTAAGCGTCAGTACAGAGACAAAGTAGAATCTCAATTCAACGGCTCAGACACAAGAGGCATGTGGCAGGATCTACAGTCAATCACGGACTACAAGAAGAAACCCAGCCCAGTCACGGACCAGGATGTCTTGCTCCCAGGCAGACTAAATAACTTTTTTGCCCGCTTTGAGGACAATACAGTGCCACTGACACGGCCTGCAACGAAAACATGCGGACTCTCCTTCACTGCAGCCGAGCTGAGTAAGACATTTAAACGTGTTAACTATCGCAAGGCTGCAGGCCCAGACTTCATCCCCAGCCGCGCCCTCAGAGCATGCGCAGACCAGCTGGCCGGTGTGTTTACGGACATATTCAATCAATCCCTGGGCCACCATTTTTCCTGTTCCCAAGAAAGCTAAGGTAACTGAGCTAAATGACTACCGCCCCGTAGCACTCACTTCCGTCATCATGAAGTGCTTTGAGAGACTAGTCAAGGACCATATCACCTCCACCGTACCTGACACCCTAGACCCACTCCAATTTGCTTACCGCCCAAATAGGTCCACAGACGATGCAATCTCAACCACACTGCACACTGCCCTAACCCATCTGGACAAGAGGAATACCTATGTGAGAATGCTGTTCATCGACTACAGCTCGGCATTCAACACCATAGTACCCTCCAAGCTCGTCATCAAGCTCGAGACCCTGGGTCTCGACCCCGCCCTGTGCAACTGGGTACTGGACTTCCTGACGGGCCGACCCCAGGTGGTGAGGGTAGGCAACAACATCTCCACCTCGCTGATCCTCAACACTGGGGCCCCACAAGGGTGCGTTCTGAGCCCTCTCCTGTACACCCTGTTCACCCACGACTGCGTGGCCACGCACGCCTCCAACTCAATCATCAAGTTTGCGGACGACACAACAGTGGTAGGCTTGATTACCAACAACGACGAGACGGCCTACAGGGAGGAGGTGAGGGCCCTCGGAGTGTGGTGTCAGGAAAATAACCTCACACTCAACGTCAACAAAACTAAGGAGATGATTGTGGACTTCAGGAAACAGCAGAGGGAACACCCCCCTATCCACGTTGATGGAACAGCAGTGGAGAGGGTAGCAAGTTTTAAGTTCCTCGGCATACACATCACAGACAAACTGAATTGGTCCACTCACACAGACAGCATCGTGAAGAAGGCTCAGCAGCGCCTCTTCAACCTCAGGAGGCTGAAGAAATTCGGCTTGTCACCAAAAGCACTCACAAACTTCTACAGATGCACAATCGAGAGCATCCTGGCGGGCTGTATCTCCGCCTGGTACGGCAACTGCTCCGCCCACAACCGTAAGGCTCTCCAGAGGGTAGTGAGGTCTGCACAACGCATCACCGGGGGCAAACTACCTGCCCTCCAGGACACCTACACCACCCGATGTTACAGGAAAGCCATAAAGATCATCAAGGACAACAACCACCCAAGCCACTGCCTGTTCACCCCGCTATCATCCAGAAGGCGAGGTCAGTACAGGTGTATCAAAGCTGGGACCGAGAGACTGAAAAACAGCTTCTATCTCAAGGCCATCAGACTGTTAAACAGCCACCACTAACATTGAGTGGCTGCTACCAACACACTGACACTGACACTGACTCAACTCCAGCCACTTTAATAATGGGAATTGATGGGAAATTATGTAAATATATCACGAGCCACTTTAAACAATGCTACCTTATATAATGTTACATACCCTACATTATTCATCTCATATGCATACGTATATACTGTACTGTATATCATCGACTACATCCTTATGTAATACATGTATCACTAGCCACTTTAACTATGCCACTTTGTTTACATACTCATCCCATATGTATATACTGTACTCGATACCATCTACTGTATCTTGCCTATGCTGCTCTGTACCATCCCTCAATCACATATCTTTATGTACATCTTCTTTATCCCCTTACACTGTGTATAAGACAGTAGTTTTGGAATTGTTAGTTAGATTACTTGTTGGTTATTACTGCATTGTCGGAACTAGAAGCACAAGCATTTCACTACACTCGCATTAACATCTGCTAACCATGTGTATGTGACAAATAACATTTGATTTGATTTGATTTGTCCCATTTTGTGAAGTCTTGGTTGGTGAGCGGACCCCAGACCTCACAACCATAAAGGGCAATGGGCTCTATGACTGATTCAAGTATTTTTTGCCAAATCCTAATTGGTATGTTGAAATGTATGCCCTTCTTTCCTTGTCTCTCAGATCGTTCACAGCTTTGTGGAAGTTACCTGTGGCGCTGATGTTTAGGCCAAGGTATGTATAGTTTTTTGTGTGCTCGAGGGCAACAGTGTCTAGATGGAATTTGTATTTGTGGTCCTGGTGACTGGATCTTTTTTGGAACACCATTATTTTGGTCTTACTGAGATTTACTGTCAGGGCCCAGGTCTGACAGAATCTGTGCATAAGATCTAGGTGCTGCTGTAGGCCCTCTCTCTCTTTCTCTCCGTCTTTCTGCTTTCAAGTGTTCTGAAAATATACAGCCGAAGTTGCAGGGAGCGATTTTCTCAGATGATAGGAGACATTCATACGTGCAAGATAAGCTACGATCCATTTCAGATCCCTAGCCAACCCTTCCCGATATGCACTAGTGACTGCCTAGGGACTAGATGCCAGTGAGAGTGGGGTTAGGAACTAGAGGCTAGGGAGAGAGGGGCTAAGAACTAGTGGCTAGTGAGAGAGGGGTTAGGAACTCAAGGCTAGTGAGAGAGGGGTAGGAACTAGTGGCTAGTGAGAGAGGGGTTAGGAACTCAAGGCTAGTGAGAGAGGCGTAGGAACTAGAGGCTAGTGGGGGTAGGAACTAGAGACTAGTGAGAGAGGGGGAAGGAACTAGAGGCTAGTGAGAGTGGGGTTATGAACTAGAGGCTAGAGAGAGAGGGGTAGGAACTAGTGGCTAGAGAGAGAGGGGGTAGGAACTAGTGGCTAGTGAGAGAGGGGGTAGGAACTATAGGCTAGTGAGGAAAGGGGTAGGAACTAGAGGCTAGTGGGGAAAGGGGGTAGGAACTAATGGCTAGTGAGAGAGGGGGTAGGAACTAGTGGCTAGTGAGAGAGTGGGTAGGAACTAGTGGCTAGTGAGGGAGGGGGTAGGAACTAGTGGCTAGTGAGGGAGGGGTTACGGACTAGAGGCTAGGAACTAGAGGCTAGTTATGAGAGGGGGTAGGCTCTCGAGGCTAGTGAGAGAGGGGGTAGGAACGAGTGGCTAGGAACTAGAGGCTAGTTATGAGAGGGGTTAGGATCTAGAAGCTAGTGAGAGAGGGGGTAGGAAATAGTGGCAAGTGAGAGAGGGGGGAGGAACTTGTGGCTAGTGAGAGAGGGGGTAGGAACTAAAGGCTAGTGAGAGAGGGGGGAGGAACGTGTGGCTAGTGGGAGAGAGGGTAGGAACTAGTGGCTAGTGAGAGAGGGGGGAGGAACTAAAGGCTAGTGAGAGAAGGGGGAGGAACTTGTGGCTAGTGAGAGAGGGGGTAGGAACTAAAGGCTAGTGAGAGAGGGGTAGAGGAACTAGCGGCTATTGAGAGAGGGGGTAGAAACTAGTGGCTCGTGAAAGAGGGGTAGGAACTAGAGGCTGGTGAGAGGGGGGTAGGAACTAGTGGCTAGTGAGTGAGGGGTTGGGAAATAGAGGCTAGGAACTAGAGGCTGGTGAGAGAGGGGGTAGGAACTAGAGGCCAGTGAGAGAAGGGCTAGTAACTAGAGACTAGGAACTAGAGGCTGGTGAGAGAGGGGGTAGGAACTAGAGGCCAGTGAGAGAAGGGCTAGTAACTAGAGACTAGGAACTAGAGACTAGTGAGAGAGAGGGTAGGAACTAGAGGCTAGTGAGAGAAGGGCTAGTAACTAGAGACTAGGAACTAGAGGCTGGTGAGAGAGGGGGTAGGAACTAGAGGCCAGTGAGAGAAGGGCTAGTAACTAGAGACTATGAACTAGAGACTAGTGAGAGAGGGGGTAGGAACTAGAGGCTAGTGAGAGAGGGGGTAGGAACAAGTGGCTAGAGAGAGAGGGGTAGGAACTAGTGGCTAGTGAGAGAGGGGGTAGGAACTTGTGGCTAGTGAGAGAGGGGGGAGGAACTTGTGGCTAGTGAGAGAGGGGGGAGGAACTTGTGGCTAGTGAGAGAGGGGGTAGGAACTAGAGACTATGAACTAGAGACTAGTGAGAGAGGGGGTAGGAACTTGTGGCTAGTGAGAGAGGGAGGAGGAACTTGTGGCTAGTGAGAGAGGGGGGAGGAACTTGTGGCTAGTGAGAGAGGGGGTAGGAACTAGAGACTATGAACTAGAGACTAGTGAGAGAGGGGGTAGGAACTTGTGGCTAGTGAGAGAGGGGGTAGGAACTAGAGGCTAGTGAGAGAGGGGTAGACGAACTAGCGGCTATTGAGAGGGGGGGTAGAAACTAGTGGCTCGTGAAAGAGGGGTAGGAACTAGAGGCTGGTGAGTGGGGGGTAGGAACTAGTAGCTAGTGAGTGAGGGGTTGGGAATTAGAGGCTAGGAACTAGAGGCTGGTGAGAGAGGGGGTAGGAACTAGAGGCCAGTGAGAGAAGGGCTAGTAACTAGAGACTAGGAACTAGAGGCTGGTGAGTGAGGAGGTAGGAACTAGAGGCCAGTGAGAGAAATGCTAGTAACTAGAGGCTAGTGAGAGAGAGGGTAGGAACTAGAGGCTAGTGACAGAGGGGCCAGTAACTAGAGACTAGGAACTAGAGGCTAGTGAGAGAGAGGGTAGGAACTTGGGACTAGTGAGAGAAGGGCTAGTAACTAGAGACTATGAACTAGAGGCTGGTGAGAGAGGGGGTAGGAATTAGAGTCTAGGAACGAGGGGCTAGTGAGAGAGAGGGTAGGAACTAGAGGCCAGTGAGCGAAGGGCTAGTAACTAGAGACTAGGAACTAGAGGCTAGTGAGAGAGGGGGTAGGAAATAGAGGCTAGTGAGAGAGGGGGTAGGAACTAGAGCCTAGTGAGAGAGGGGGTAGGAACAAGAGGCTAGTGAGAGAGGGGTTAGGAACTAGAGGCTAGGGAGAGAGAGGGTAGGAACTAGAGGCTAGTGAGAGAGAGGGTAGGAACAAGTGGCTAGTGAGAGAGGGGGTAGGAACTATAGGCTAGTGAGGAAAGGGGGTAGGAACTAGAGGCTAGTGAGGAAAGGGGGTAGGAACTAGTGGCTAGTGAGAGAGGGGGTAGGAACTATAGGCTAGTGAGGAAAGGGGGTAGGAACTAGTGGCGAGTGAGAGAGGGGGTAGGAACTAGTGGCTAGTGAGAGAGTGGGTAGGAACTCAAGGCTAGTTAGAGAGGGGTAGGAACTAGAGGCTAGTGAGAGAGGGGGTAGGAACTAGAGCCTAGTGAGAGAGGCTGTAGGAACTAGAGGCTAGTGAGAGTGGGGTTAGGAACTAGAGGCTAGAGAGAGAGGGGTAGGAACTAGTGGCTAGTGAGAGAGGGGGTAGGAACTATAGGCTATTGAGGAAAGGGGGTAGGAACTAGAGGCTAGTGTGGAAAGGGGGTAGGAACTAATGGCTAGTGAGAGAGGGGGTAGGAACTATAGGCTAGTGAGGAAAGGGGGTAGGAACTAGTAGCAAGTGAGAGAGGGGGTAGGAACTAGTGGCTAGTGAGAGAGTGGGTAGGAACTAGTGGCTAGTGAGGGAGGGGGTAGGAACTAGTGGCTAGTGAGGGAGGGGTTACGGACTAGAGGCTAGGAACTAGAGGCTAGTTTTGAGAGGGGTTAGGATCTAGAAGCTAGTGAGAAAGGGGGTAGGAACTAGTGGCAAGTGAGAGAGGGGGGAGGAACTTGTGGCTAGTGAGAGAGGGGGGAGGAACGTGTGGCTAGTGAGAGAGGGGGTAGGAACTAGTGGCTAGTGAGAGAGGGGGGAGTAACTTGTGGCTAGTGAGAGAGGGGGGAGGAACTAGTGGCAAGTGAGAGAGGGGGGAGGAACTTGTGGCTAGTGAGAGAGGGGGGAGGAACTTGTGGCTAGTGAGAGAGGGGAGGAACTTGTGGCTAGTGAGAGAGGGGGGAGGAACTTGTGGCTAGTGAGAGAGGGGGTAGGAACTAAAGGCTAGTGAGAGAGGGGTAGAGGAACTAGCGGCTATTGAGAGAGGGGGTAGAAACTAGTGGCTCGTGAAAGAGGGGTAGGAACTAGAGGCTGGTGAGAGGGGGGTAGGAACTAGTGGCTAGTGAGTGAGGGGTTGGGAATTAGAGGCTAGGAACTAGAGGCTGGTGAGAGAGGGGGTAGGAACTAGAGACTAGGAACTAGAGGCTGGTGAGAGAGGAGGTAGGAACTAGAGGCTAGTGAGCGAGGGGCCAGTAACTAGAGACTAGGAACTAGAGACTAGTGAGAGAGGGTAGGAACTAGAGACTAGTGAGAGAAGGGCTAGTAACTAGAGACTATGAACTAGAGGCTGGTGAGAGAGGGGGTAGGAATTAGAGTCTAGGAACGAGAGGCTAGTGAGAGAGAGGGTAGGAACTAGAGGCCAGTGAGTGAAGGGCTAGTAACTAGAGACTAGGAACTAGAGGCTAGTGAGAGAGGGGGTAGGAACTAGAGGCTAGTGAGAGAGGGGGTAGGAACTAGAGCCTAGTGAGAGAGGGGGTAGGAACAAGAGGCTAGTGAGAGAGGGGTTAGGAACTAGAGGCTAGGGAGAGGGGGTAGGAACTAGAGGCTAGTGAGAGAGAGGGTAGGAACAAGTGGCTAGTGAGAGAGGGGGTAGGAACTATAGGCTAGTGAGGAAAGGGGGTAGGAACTAGAGGCTTGTGAGGAAAAGGGGGTAGGAACTAGTGGCTAGTGAGAGAGGGGTTAGGAACTATAGGCTAGTGAGGAAAGGGGGTAGGAAGTAGTGGCAAGTGAGAGAGGGGGTAGGAACTAGTGGCTAGTGAGAGAGGGAGTAGGAACTAGTGGCTAGTGAGAGAGGGGGGAGGAACTTGTGGCTAGTGAGAGTGGGGGTAGGAACTAAAGGCTAGTGAGAGAGGGGTAGAGGAACTAGCGGCTATTGAGAGAGGGGGTAGAAACTAGTGGCTCGTGAAAGAGGGGTAGGAACTAGAGGCTGGTGAGAGGGGGGTGGGAACTAGTGGCTAGTGAGTGAGGGGTTGGGAATTAGAGGCTAGGAACTAGAGGCTGGTGAGAGAGGGGGTAGGAACTAGAGGCCAGTGAGAGAAGGGCTAGTAACTAGAGACTAGGAACTAGAGGCTGGTGAGGGAGGGGGTAGGAACTAGAGGCCAGTGAGAGAAGGGCTAGTAACTAGAGACTAGGAACTAGAGGCTATTGAGAGAGGGGGTAGGAACTAGAGGTTTGTGATAGAAGGGCTAGTAACTAGAGACTATGAACTAGAGGCTAGTGAGAGAGGGGGTAGGAACTAGAGGCTAGTGAGAGAGGGGGTAGGAACAAGTGGCTAGAGAGAGAGGGGTAGGAACTAGTGGCTAGTGAGAGATGGGGTAGGAACTAGTGGCTAGTGAGAAAGGGGGGAGGAACTTGTGGCTAGTGAGAGATGGGGGAGGAACTTGTGGCTAGTGAGAGAGGGGGTAGGAACTAGAGGCTAGTGAGAGAGGGGTAGAGGAACTAGCGGCTATTGAGAGAGGGGGTAGAAACTAGTGGCTCGTGAAAGAGGGGTAGGAACTAGAGGCTGGTGAGAGAGGGGTAGGAACTAGTGGCTAGTGAGTGAGGGGTTGGGAATTAGAGGCTAGGAACTAGAGGCTGGTGAGAGAGGGGAGAGGAACTAGAGGCCAGTGAGAGAACGGCTAGTAACTAGAGACAAGGAACTAGAGACGCGTGAGAGAGGGGCTAGTAACTAGAGACTAAAAAATAGAGGCGAGTGAGAGAGAGGGTACGAACTCGAGACTAGTGAGAGAAGAGCTAGTAACTAGAGACTATGAACTAGAGGCTGGTGAGAGAGGGGGTATGAATAAGAGACTAGGAACTAGAAGCTAGTGAGAGAGAGGGTAGGAACTCGAGACTAGTGAGAGAAGGGCTAGTAACTAGAGACTAGGAACTAGAGGCTAGTGAGAGAGGGGGTAGGAACTAGAGGCTAGTGAGAGAGGGGGTAGGAACAAGTGGCTAGAGAGAGAGGGGTAGGAACTAGTGGCTAGTGATAGAGGGGGTAGAAACTAGTGGCTCGTGAAAGAGGGGTAGGAACTAGAGGCTGGTGAGAGGGGGGTAGGAACTAGTGGCTAGTGAGTGAGGGGTTGGGAATTAGAGGCTAGGAACTAGAGGCTGGTGAGAGAGGGGGTAGGAACTAGAGACTAGGAACTAGAGGCTGGTGAGAGAGGAGGTAGGAACTAGAGGCTAGTGAGCGAGGGGCCAGTAACTAGAGACTAGGAACTAGAGACTAGTGAGAGAGGGTAGGAACTAGAGACTAGTGAGAGAAGGGCTAGTAACTAGAGACTATGAACTAGAGGCTGGTGAGAGAGGGGGTAGGAATTAGAGTCTAGGAACGAGAGGCTAGTGAGAGAGAGGGTAGGAACTAGAGGCCAGTGAGTGAAGGGCTAGTAACTAGAGACTAGGAACTAGAGGCTAGTGAGAGAGGGGGTAGGAACTAGAGGCTAGTGAGAGAGGGGGTAGGAACTAGAGCCTAGTGAGAGAGGGGGTAGGAACAAGAGGCTAGTGAGAGAGGGGTTAGGAACTAGAGGCTAGGGAGAGAGGGGGTAGGAACTAGAGGCTAGTGAGAGAGAGGGTAGGAACAAGTGGCTAGTGAGAGAGGGGGTAGGAACTATAGGCTAGTGAGGAAAGGGGGTAGGAACTAGAGGCTTGTGAGGAAAAGGGGGTAGGAACTAGTGGCTAGTGAGAGAGGGGTTAGGAACTATAGGCTAGTGAGGAAAGGGGGTAGGAAGTAGTGGCAAGTGAGAGAGGGGGTAGGAACTAGTGGCTAGTGAGAGAGGGAGTAGGAACTAGTGGCTAGTGAGAGTGGGGGTAGGAACTAAAGGCTAGTGAGAGAGGGGTAGAGGAACTAGCGGCTATTGAGAGAGGGGGTAGAAACTAGTGGCTCGTGAAAGAGGGGTAGGAACTAGAGGCTGGTGAGAGGGGGGTGGGAACTAGTGGCTAGTGAGTGAGGGGTTGGGAATTAGAGGCTAGGAACTAGAGGCTGGTGAGAGAGGGGGTAGGAACTAGAGGCCAGTGAGAGAAGGGCTAGTAACTAGAGACTAGGAACTAGAGGCTGGTGAGGGAGGGGGTAGGAACTAGAGGCCAGTGAGAGAAGGGCTAGTAACTAGAGACTAGGAACTAGAGGCTATTGAGAGAGGGGTAGGAACTAGAGGTTTGTGATAGAAGGGCTAGTAACTAGAGACTATGAACTAGAGGCTAGTGAGAGAGGGGTAGGAACTAGAGGCTAGTGAGAGAGGGGGTAGGAACAAGTGGCTAGAGAGAGAGGGGTAGGAACTAGTGGCTAGTGAGAGATGGGGTAGGAACTAGTGGCTAGTGAGAAAGGGGGAGGAACTTGTGGCTAGTGAGAGATGGGGAGGAACTTGTGGCTAGTGAGAGAGGGGGTAGGAACTAGAGGCTAGTGAGAGAGGGGTAGAGGAACTAGCGGCTATTGAGAGAGGGGGTAGAAACTAGTGGCTCGTGAAAGAGGGGTAGGAACTAGAGGCTGGTGAGAGAGGGGTAGGAACTAGTGGCTAGTGAGTGAGGGGTTGGGAATTAGAGGCTAGGAACTAGAGGCTGGTGAGAGAGGGGAGAGGAACTAGAGGCCAGTGAGAGAACGGCTAGTAACTAGAGACGCGTGAGAGAGGGGCTAGTAACTAGAGACTAAGAACTAGAGGCTAGTGAGAGAGAGGGTACGAACTCGAGACTAGTGAGAGAAGAGCTAGTAACTAGAGACTATGAACTAGAGGCTGGTGAGAGAGGGGGTATGAATAAGAGACTAGGAACTAGAGGCTAGTGAGAGAGAGGGTAGGAACTCGAGACTAGTGAGAGAAGGGCTAGTAACTAGAGACTAGGAACTAGAGGCTAGTGAGAGAGGGGGTAGGAACTAGAGGCTAGTGAGAGAGGGGGTAGGAACAAGTGGCTAGAGAGAGAGGGGTAGGAACTAGTGGCTAGTGATAGAGGGGGTAGGAACTAGTGGCTAGTGAGAGAGGGGGGCACATGCAGTCCAAGCAGCACAGGGTTAAATGTCCAGTGATTAGATATGAATAATGTATGGAGGGTCAGCCTGGTAAACAGCCCCCCTCCCCCGCCACCCACACACACAGGCTAGTGTGTACTACTCCCTTCACAGAACAGCACAAACTGGCACTAACCAGAGTAGAGAGAGAATTTCTAAGTGGCCCCAAACTTTTGAAAGGTACACACACACACATTTCCTTTATTACCCTCCAACCCTACCACTCCTCTCCCAATTGGAGAAAACTAGTGAACAACAATGCCTCGGCCTGTATTTCCAGTTTATACATACTATATACATTTTATGGACACAGTCTATTTTACAAAGTTTTATTTAGTTTGTTTTAAACTATTGTCCTTCCTCTGACCTCAACCTCTCTCATATGTTCTATTTGCCATATATTTCAAACTGTGCTCTTTCAAAAAAGTTCTTAAACTATAAACGTTTTACGGGCACAGTATGTTTAACATGAGTTATCTTGTTGTTATTAGTCCCTCCCTTCAGCTCCATTCAACCCCTCCCATCTATCTCTTAACACCATCCATTTTGGATTTCTGTTTGCCATATATTTTTCCAACTATACTGTGATGCTTCACAAAAGTACTGAACCTTTCTGTTCTCATTGTTCCTGCAGATTGTAAATTGAAAAGAAAATGTTTTGCTAAAAGTATTATTATATTATTGATCGACTGACTCTGACTTCAGATCACCCAGTATTGCTGTCGGCAGCGTTATTTCAAGGTAAATGTTGTAATTCTTCAGCCATTCCTGGACCTGTGACCAAAAACAAGCTACATATGGACAGTACCAAAACAAATGATCTAATGACTGCCTCCTCACAGTAAAATCTGCAGAGCTGGAAGATTGTATCCCTCATATAAATAACATTCTGTGTTTTGAAAGAATTCTGTATTATAATTTAAATTGAAACATTCTATGTTTTGAATCTGGCATTATTTTGCATATATCTGTTCATAAACCACGTGCCATGGATTCGTTACGTCAAAAAACAATTTTGCAATGTCAATTTTTTGGTCCTTAAATGAAACTGGTACAGTGTCCTTTTTATTTATCACAATTGTTTTTAACCAATTATGGTCTTTCATCCTCTCTCTTAATGGACATGCGAGCTGGGCCATATTACATGGCAGTGATGGCCTACATATATAACACATACACACCAGAGCCATGCACAGACCTTTGGTGGGGCAGGTGCTCAAAGTGATGAAAAGCACGCACAGTGAAGAGTAATGGGGGAACCAGAGGGTGGCGTTTAAAGAATATCTTCCGTGATGGTTAAGTGTCTCACAGCCCTGCCACGGTAGGATCAGATCCCTGACGCCAGCATGTCATTTTCCCTCCTTTCTTCCTTTCCATCACTTCTTCCCTCCTTCCCTCCAGAACAGACACTACTGCCGTCAGTCCCTCCCCCTCCCTCCCTCCCTCCCTCCCTCCCTCCCTCCCTCCCTCCCTCCCTCCCTCCCTCCCTCCCTCCCTCCCTCCAGAACAGAGACACTACTGCCGTCAGTTCCTCCCTCCCTCCCTCCAGAACAGAGACACTACTGCCGTCAGTCCCTCCCCCCTCCCTCCCTCCCTCCCTCCCTCCCCTCCCTCCCTCCCTCCCTCCCTCCCTCCCTCCCTCCCTCCCTCCAGAACAGAGACACTACTGCCGTCATTACCTCCCTCCCTCCCTCCAGAACAGAGACACTACTGCCGTCATTACCTCCCTCACTCCCTCCAGAACAGAGACACTACTGCCGTCAGTCCCTCCCTCCCTCCCTCCAGAACAGAGACACTACTGCCGTCATTACCTCCCTCCCTCCAGAACAGAGACACTACTGCCGTCAGTCCCTCCCTCCCTCCCTCCCTCCCTCCCCTCCCTCCCTCCCCCTCCCTCCCTCCCTCCCTCCCTCCCTCCCTCCCTCCCTCCCTCCCTCCAGAACAGAGACACTACTGTCGTCATTCCCTCCCTCCCTCCCTCCCTCCCTCCCTCCCCTCCCTCCCTCCCTCCCTCCAGAACAGCGACACTACTGCCGTCATTCCCTCCCTCCCTCCTTCCAAAACAGAGACACTACTGCCCTCCCTCCCTCCAGAACAGAGACACTACTGCCATCAGTCCCTCCCTCTTTCCCTCCCTCCCTCCCTCCTTCCAGAACAGAGACAGTACTGCCCTTCCTCCCTCCAGAACAGAGACACTACTGCCATCAGTCCCTCCCCCTCCCTCCCCCTCCCTCCCTCCCTCCCTCCCTCCCTCCCTCCCTCCCTCCCGACACTACTGCCGTCATTCCCTCCCTCCCTCCCTCCATCCCTCCCTCCAGAACAGTGACACTACTGCCATCATTCCCTCCCTCCCTCCCTCCAGAACAGCGACACTACTGCCATCATTCCCTCCCTCCCTCCCTCTCTCCCTCCCTCCCGAACAGCGACACTACTGCCATCATTCCCTCCCTCCCTCCCTCTCTCCCCCCTCCCTCCCTCCCTCTCTCCCTCCCTCCAGAACAGCGACACTACTGCCATCATTCCCTCCCTCCCTCCAGAACAGGGCTCCGGGCAGCCGAGCGGAAATGGAGGAAAACTCGCCTCCCTGCGGACCTGGCATCCTTTCACTCCCTCCTTTCTACATTTTCCTCCTCTGTCTCTGCTGCTAAAGCCACTTTCTACCATTCTAAATTCCAAGCATCTGCCTCTAACCCTAGGAAGCTCTTTGCCACCTTCTCCTCCCTCCTGAATCCACCCCCCTCCTCCCTCTCTGCAGATGACTTCGTCAACCATTTTGAAATGAAGGTCGACGACATCCAATCCTCGTTTGCTAAGTCAAACGACACCGCTGGTTCTGCTCACACTGCCCTACCCTATGCTCTGACCCCTTTCTCCCCTCTCTCTCCAGATGAAATCTCGCGTCTTGTGACGGCCGGCCGCCCAACAACCTGCCCGCTTGACCCTATCCCCTCCTCTCTTCTCCAGACCATTTCCGGAGACCTTCTCCCTTACCTCACCTCGCTCATCAACTCATCCCTGACCGCTGGCTACGTCCCTTCCGTCTTCAAGAGAGCGAGAGTTGCACCCCTTCTGAAAAAACCTACACTCGATCCCTCCGACGTCAACAACTACAGACCAGTATCCCTTCTCTCTTTTCTCTCCAAAACTCTTGAGCGTGCCGTCTTTGGCCAGCTCTACCGCTATCTCTCTCAGAATGACCTTCTTGATCCAAATCAGTCAGGTTTCAAGACTAGTCATTCAACTGAGACTGCTCTTCTCTGTATCACGGAGGCGCTCCGCACTGCTAAAGCTAACTCTCTCTCCTCTGCTCTCATCCTTCTAGACCTATCGGCTGCCTTCGATACTGTGAACCATCAGATCCTCCTCTCCACCCTCTCCGAGTTGGGCATCTCCGGCGCGGCCCACGCTTGGATTGCGTCCTACCTGACAGGTCGCTCCTACCAGGTGGCGTGGCGAGAATCTGTCTCCTCACCACGTGCTCTCACCACTGGTGTCCCCCAGGGCTCTGTTCTAGGCCCTCTCTTATTCTCGCTATACACCAAGTCACTTGGCCCTGTCATAACCTCACATGGTCTCTCCTATCATTGCTATGCAGACGACACACAATTAATCTTCTCCTTTCCCCCTTCTGATGACCAGGTGGCGAATCGCATCTCTGCATGTCTGGCAGACATATCAGTGTGGATGACGGATCACCACCTCAAGCTGAACCTCAGCAAGACGGAGCTCCTCTTCCTCCCGGGAAGGACTGCCCGTTCCATGATCTCGCCATCACGGTTGACAACTCCATTGTGTCCTCCTCCCAGAGCGCTAAGAACCTTGGCGTGATCCTGGACAACACCCTGTCGTTCTCAACTAACATCAAGGCGGTGTCCCGTTCCTGTAGGTTCATGCTCTACAACATCCGCAGAGTACGACCCTGCCTCACACAGGAAGCGGCGCAGGTCCTAATCCAGGCACTTGTCATCTCCTGTCTTGATTACTGCAACTCGCTGTTGGCTGGGCTCCCTGCCTGTGCCATTAAACCCCTACAACTCATCCAGAACGCCGCAGCCCGTCTGGTGTTCAACCTTCCCAAGTTCTCTCACGTCACCCCGCTCCTCCGCTCTCTCCACTGGCTTCCAGTTGAAGCTCGCATCCGCTACAAGACCATGGTGCTTGCCTACGGAGCTGTGAGGGGAACGGCACCTCAGTACCTCCAGGCTCTGATCAGGCCCTACACCCAAACAAGGGCACTGCGTTCATCCACCTCTGGCCTGCTCGCCTCCCTACCACTGAGGAAGTACAGTTCCCGCTCAGCCCAGTCAAAACTGTTCGCTGCTCTGGCCCCCCAATGGTGGAACAAACTCCCTCACGACGTCCGGAGACACCTGAAACCCCACCTCTTCAAGGAATACCTAGGATAGGGTAAGTAATCCTTCTCACCCCCCTAAAAATATTTAGATGCACTATTGTAAAGTGGCTGTTCCACTGGATGTCTTAAGGTGTATGCACCAATTTGTAAGTCGCTCTGGATAAGAGCGTCTGCTAAATGACTTAAATGTAAATGTAAATGTAAATGTAAGAACAGTGACACTACTGCCATCATTCCCTCCCTCCCTCCCTCCCCCTCTCCCTCCCTCCCTCCCTCCCTCCCTCCCTCCCTCTCTCCCTCCAGAACAGCGACACTACTGCCATAATTCCCTCCCTTCCTCCAGAACAGCGACACTACTGCCATCATTCCCTCCCTCCCTCCCTCCCTCCCTCTCTCCCTCCCTCCAGAACAGCGACACTACTGCCATCATTCCCTCCCTCCCTCCAGAACAGCGACACTACTGCCATCATTCCCTCCCTCCCTCCTCCCTCCAGAACAGCGACACTACTGCCATCATTCCCTCCCTCCCTCCAGAACAGCGACACTACTGCCATCATTCCCTCCCTCCCTCCCTCCCTCTCTCCCTCCCTCCAGAACAGCGACACTACTGCCATCATTCCCTCCCTCCCTCCAGAACAGCGACACTACTGCCATCATTCCCTCCCTCCCTCTCTCCCTCCCTCCAGAACAGCGACACTACTGCCATCATTCCCTCCCTCCCTCCCTCTCTCCCTCTCTCCAGAACAGCGACACTACTGCCATCATTCCCTCCCTCCCTCCCGAACAGCGACACTACTGCCGTCATTCCCTCCCTCCCTCCTTCCAGAACAGAGACACTACTGCCCTCCCTCCCTCCAGAACAGAGACACTACTGCCATCAGTCCCTCCCTCCCACCCTCCCTCCCTCCAGAACAGCGACACTACTGCCATCATTCCCTCCCTCCCTCCCTCCCTCCTCCAGAACAGTGACACTACTGTCGTCATTCCCTCCCTCCCTCCCTCCCTCCCTCCCTCCCTCCCTCCCTCCCTCCCTCCCTCCCTCCCTCCCTCCAGAACAGCGACACTACTGCCATCATTCCCTCCCTCCCTCCCTCCAGAACAGCACCATACTGCCATCATTCCATCCCTCCCTCCAGAACAGCAACATTACTGCCGTCATTCCCTCCCTCCCTCATTCCAGAACAGCGACAATACTGCCATCATTCCCTCCCTCCCTCCCTCCCTCCCTCCAGAACAGCGACACTACTGCCGTCATTCCCTCCCTCCCTCCAGAACAGCGACACTACTGCCGTCATTCCCTCCCTCCCTCCAGAACAGCGACACTACTGCCGTCATTCCCTCCCTCCCTCCCTCCAGAACAGTGACACTACTGTCGTCATTCCCTCCCTCCCTCCCTCCCTCCAGAACAGCGACACTACTGCCATCATTCCCTCCCTCCCTCCCTCTCTCCCTCCCTCCAGAACAGCGACACTACTGCCATCATTCCCTCCCTCCCTCCCTTCAGAACAGCGCCATACTGCCATCATTCCCTCCCTCCCTCCAGAAAAGCGACATTACTGCCATCATTCCCTCCCTCCCTCCTTCCAGAACAGCGACAATACTGCCGTCATTCCCTCCCTCTCTCCAGAACAGCGACACTACTGCCATCATTCCCTCCCTCCCTTCCTCTCTCCCTCCCTCCAGAACAGTGACACTACTGTCGTCATTCCCTCCCTCCCTCCCTCCATCCCTCCCTCCCTCCCTCCAGAACAGCGACACTACTGCCATCATTCCCTCCCTCCCTCCCTCCCTCTCTCCCTCCCTCCAGAACAGTGACACTACTGTCGTCATTCCCTCCCTCCCTCCCTCCAGAACAGCGCCATACTGCCATCATTCCCTCCATCCCTCCAGAACAGCGACATTACTGCCGTCATTCCCTCCCTCCCTCCTTCCAGAAGAGCGACAATACTGACGTCATTCCCTCCCTCTCTCCAGAACAGCGACACTACTGCCGTCATTCCCTCCCTCCCTCTCTCCCTCCCTCCAGAACAGCGACAATACTGCCATCATTCCCTCCCTCCCTCTCTCCCTCCAGAACAGCGACACTACTGCCATCATTCCCTCCCTCCCTCCCTTCAGAACAGCGCCATACTGCCATCATTCCCTCCCTCCCTCCAGAACAGCGACATTACTGCCGTCATTCCCTCCCTCCCTCCTTCCAGAACAGCGACAATACTGCCGTCATTCCCTCCCTCTCTCCAGAACAGCGACACTACTGCCGTCATTCCCTCCCTCCCTCCCTCCCTCCAGAACAGCGACACTACTGCAATCATTCCCTCCCTCCCTCCCTCCCTCCAGAACAGCGACACTAATGCCGTCATTCCCTCCCTCCCTCCAGAACAGCGACACTACTGCCGTCATTCCCTCCCTCCCTCCAGAACAGCGACACTACTGCCGTCATTCCCTCCCTCCCTCCAGAACAGTGACACTACTGTCGTCATTCCCTCCCTCCCTCCCTCCAGAACAGCGACACTACTGCCATCATTCCCTCCCTCCCTCCCTCCCTCCCTCCAGAACAGCGACACTACTGCCATCATTCCCTCCCTCCCTCCCTTCAGAACAGCGCCATACTGCCATCATTCCCTCCCTCCCTCCAGAAAAGTGACATTACTGCCATCATTCCCTCCCTCCCTCCTTCCAGAACAGCGACAATACTGCCGTCATTCCCTCCCTCTCTCCAGAACAGCGACACTACTGCCATCATTCCCTCCCTCCCTCCCTCTCTCCCTCCCTCCAGAACAGTGACACTACTGTCGTCATTCCCTCCCTCCCTCCCTCCCTCCCTCCAGAACAGCGACACTACTGCCATCATTCCCTCCCTCCCTCCCTCTCTCCCTCCCTCCAGAACAGTGACACTACTGTCGTCATTCCCTCCCTCCCTCCCTCCCTCCCTCCAGAACAGCGCCATACTGCCATCATTCCTCCCTCCCTCCAGAACAGCGACATTACTGCGTCATTCCTCCCTCCCTCCTTCCAGAACAGCGACAATACTGACGTCATTCCCTCCCTCTCTCCAGAACAGCGACACTACTGCCGTCATTCCCTCCCTCCCTCCAGAACAGCGACAATACTGCCATCATTCCCTCCCTCCCTCTCTCCCTCCAGAACAGCGACACTACTGCCATCATTCCCTCCCTCCCTCCCTTCAGAACAGCGCCATACTGCCATCATTCCCTCCCTCCCTCCAGAACAGCGACATTACTGCCGTCATTCCCTCCCTCCCTCCTTCCAGAACAGCGACAATACTGCCATCATTCCCTCCCTCCCTCCCTCACTCCAGAACAGCGACACTACTGCCATCATTCCCTCCCTCCCTCCCTTCAGAACAGCGCCATACTGCCATCATTCCCTCCCTCCCTCCAGAACAGCGACATTACTGCCGTCATTCCCTCCCTCCCTCTCTCCAGAACAGCGACACTACTGCCATAATTCCCTCCCTCCCTCCCTCCAGAACAGTGACACTACTGCCATCATTCCCTCTCTCCCTCCCTCCAGAACAGTGACACTACTGTCGTCATTCCCTCTCTCCAGAACAGCGACACTACTGCCATCATTCCCTCCCTCCCTCCAGAACAGAGACACTACTGCCATCATTCCCTCCCCCCCTCCTTCCAGAACAGAGACACTACTGCCATCATTCCCTCCCTCCCTCCTTCCAGAACAGAGACACTACTGCCATCATTCCCTCCCTCCCTCCAGAACAGAGACACTACTGCCATCATTCCCTCCCTCCAGAACAGCGACACTACTGCCATCATTCCCTCCCTCCCTCCCTCCCTCCCTCCCTCCAGAACAGTCCCACTACTCCCTCCCATTCCCTCCCTCCCTCCAGAACCCGACCTACTCCCATCATTCCCTCCCTCCCTCCTTCCAGAACAGAGACACTACTGCCATCATTCCCTCCCTCCCTCCAGAACAGAGACACTACTGCCATCATTCCCTCCCTCCCTCCAGAACAGACACTACTGCCATCATTCCCTCCCTCCCTCCAGAACAGAGACACTACTGCCATCATTCCCTCCCTCCCTCCAGAACAGCGACACTACTGCCATCATTCCCTCCCTCCCTCCTCCAGAACAGCGACACTACTGCCATCATTCCCTCCCTCCCTTCCCCCTCCCTCCCTCCAGAACAGTGACACTACTGCCGTCATTCCCTCCTCCCTCCCTCCAGAACAGCGACAATACTGCCATCATTCCCTCCCCTCCCCTCTCTCCCTCCAGAACAGCGACACTACTGCCATCATTCCCCTCCCCCTCCCTCCCTTCAGAACAGCGCCATACTGCCATCCCTCCTCCCTCCCTCCAGAACAGCGACATTACTGCCATCATTCCCTCCCTCCTCCCTCCTTCCAGAACAGCGACAATACTGCCATCATTCCCTCCCTCTCTCCAGAACAGCGACACTACTGCCGTCATTCCCTCCCTCCCTCCCTCCAGAACAGCGACACTACTGCAATCATTCCCTCCCTCCCTCCCTCCCTCCCTCCAGAACAGCGACACTAATGCCGTCATTCCCTCCCTCCCTCCAGAACAGCGACACTACTGCCCCATTCCCTCCCTCCTCCAGAACAGCGACACTACTGCCGTCATTCCCTCCCTCCCTCCAGAACAGCGACAATACTGCAATCATTCCCCCTCCCTCCCTCCCTTCAGAACAGCGACACTACTGCCGTCATTCCCTCCCTCCCTCCCTCCAGAACAGCGACACTACTGCAATCATTCCTCCCTCCCTCCCTCCTCCCTCCAGAACAGCGACACTAATGCCGTCATTCCCTCCCTCCCTCCAGAACAGTGACACTACTGTCGTCATTCCCTCCCTCCCTCCCTCCAGAACAGCGACACTACTGCCATCATTCCCTCCCTCCCTCCCTCCCTCCCTCCCTCCCTCCCTCCCTCCCTCTCTCCCTCCCTCCAGAACAGCGACACTACTGCCATCATTCCCTCCCTCCCTCCCTTCAGAACAGCGCCATACTGCCATCATTCCCTCCCTCCCTCCAGAAAAGTGACATTACTGCCATCATTCCCTCCCTCCCTCCTTCCAGAACAGCGACAATACTGCCGTCATTCCCTCCCTCTCTCCAGAACAGCGACACTACTGCCATCATTCCCTCCCTCCCTCCCTCTCTCCCTCCCTCCAGAACAGTGACACTACTGTCGTCATTCCCTTCCCTCCCTCCCTCCCTCCCTCCCTCCAGAACAGCGACACTACTGCCATCATTCCATCCCTCCCTCCCTCTCTCCCTCCCTCCAGAACAGTGACACTACTGTCGTCATTCCCTCCCTCCCTCCCTCCCTCCCTCCAGAACAGCGCCATACTGCCATCATTCCCTCCCTCCCTCCAGAACAGCGACATTACTGCCGTCATTCCCTCCCTCCCTCCTTCCAGAACAGCGACAATACTGACGTCATTCCCTCCCTCTCTCCAGAACAGCGACACTACTGCCGTCATTCCCTCCCTCCCTCCAGAACAGCGACAATACTGCCATCATTCCCTCCCTCCCTCTCTCCCTCCAGAACAGCGACACTACTGCCATCATTCCCTCCCTCCCTCCCTTCAGAACAGCGCCATACTGCCATCATTCCCTCCCTCCCTCCAGAACAGCGACATTACTGCCGTCATTCCTCCCTCCTCCTTCCAGAACAGCGACAATACTGCCATCATTCCCTCCCTCCCTCCCTCACTCCAGAACAGCGACACTACTGCCATCATTCCCTCCCTCCCTCCCTTCAGAACAGCGCCATACTGCCATCATTCCCTCCCTCCCTCCAGAACAGCGACATTACTGCCGTCATTCCCTCCCTCCCTCTCTCCAGAACAGCGACACTACTGCCATAATTCCCTCCCTCCCTCCCTCCAGAACAGTGACACTACTGCCATCATTCCCTCTCTCCCTCCCTCCAGAACAGTGACACTACTGTCGTCATTCCCTCTCTCCAGAACAGCGACACTACTGCCATCATTCCCTCCCTCCCTCCAGAACAGAGACACTACTGCCATCATTCCCTCCCCCCCTCCTTCCAGAACAGAGACACTACTGCCATCATTCCCTCCCTCCCTCCTTCCAGAACAGAGACACTACTGCCATCATTCCCTCCCTCCCTCTAGAACAGAGACACTACTGCCATCATTCCCTCCCTCCAGAACAGCGACACTACTGCCATCATTCCCTCCCCTCCCTCCCTCCCTCCCTCCCTCCCTCCCTCCCTCCCTCCCTCCCTCCCTCCCTCCCTCCCTCCCTCCCTCCCTCCCTCCCTCCCTCCAGAACAGTGACACTACTGTCGTCATTCCCTCCCTCCCTCCAGAACAGCGACACTACTGCCATCATTCCCTCCCTCCCTCCTTCCAGAACAGAGACACTACTGCCATCATTCCCTCCCTCCCTCCAGAACAGAGACACTACTGCCATTATTCCCTCCCTCCCTCCAGAACAGCGACACTACTGCCATCATTCCCTCCCTCCCTCCAGAACAGCGCCATACTGCCATCATTCCCTCCCTCCCTCCAGAACAGCGACATTACTGCCGTCATTCCCTCCCTCCCTCCTTCCAGAACAGCGACACTACTGCCATCATTCCCTCCCTCCCTCCCTCCCTCTCTCCCTCCCTCCAGAACAGTGACACTACTGCCGTCATTCCCTCCCTCCCTCCCTCCAGAACAGCGACACTACTGCCATCATTCCCTCCCTCCAGAACAGCGCCCTCCATTCCCTCCCTCCCTCCAGAACAGCGACACTATTCCCTCCCTCCCTCCTTCCAGAACAGCGACACTACTGCCATCATTCCCCCTCCCTCCCTCCCCCTCCCTCCCTCCAGAACAGTGACACTACTGCCGTCATTCCCTCCCTCCCTCCCTCCAGAACAGCGACACTACTGCCGTCATTCCCTCCCTCCCTCCCTCCTTCCAGAACAGCGACAATACTGCCGTCATTCCCTTCCTCTCTCCATCCCTCCCTCCCTCCCAACTATGTGAAGTTTTCATCAAGGCGTTAATAGAGGTGATTCTCCGGTAGAACCTCATTGCCCTGCTCACAGCGAAAGCCTTATTGGGCCTATCCCCCCCACAGGCCACGCTGACAGATGGCACAGTCAGGTTCGCTCTGTGTGTGTAAGTGTGTGTGTGGTCTCACATAGTGAGTGAAAGTCAGTGTACTGGTGTGCCAGTACTGAGTACTGAGTGTGTGTGTGGGTATGTGTGTCGGTGTGTTGGCATTGTGTGTTCACTCAGTCACTAAGCTGACTCTATGAACCAGTAAAGTGCACATAAACTGCAGGATATTTTAACCTATTCAACTTCTCCTCCCATTGGACGATTCCCGGAAGCAGAAAGGAATGCCGGTAACCACATCACTACGCCGATTACATTTCGTGTTTGGTTCTCCGTGACTGCCGCTGTTGCGGCTGAACAGTTTGTTTGTGTGCTTAACTCTGTCTGTCAACACGCTGGATGATTCAGAATCCATTGAAGAACGATTCATTGGCGAGATATACTTACAAACTCAAAGAAACATGTCGCTGGTTTCAAAGGATTCAAGCATTGTTAAGGACAACCAACCAAATAAACAAAACAAACCAAAACCAGGTTGGCCAATAGGTATCAACGATGGCACCAAACCATGCCCTAGTAAATCAAATCTAATCAAATCAAATTTTATTTGTCACATACACATGGTTAGCAGATGTTAATGCGAGTGTAGCGAAATGCTTGTGCTTCTAGTTCCGACAATGCAGTAATAACCAACAAGTAATCTAACTAACAATTCCAAAACGACTTTCTTATACACAGTGTAAGGGGATAAAGAATATGTACATAAAGATATATGAATGAGTGATCGTACAGAGCAGCATAGGCAAGATACAGTAGATGGTATCGAGTACAGTATATACTGTACATATGAGATGAGTATGTAAACAAAGTGGCATCGTTAAAGTGGCTAGTGATACATGTATTACATAAGGATGCAGTAGATGATATAGAGTACAGTATATATGTATGCATATGAGATGAATAATGTAGGGTATGTAACATTATATAAGGTAGCATTGTTTAAAGGGGCTAGTGATATATTTTACATCATTTCCCATCAATTCCCATTATTAAAGTGGCTGGAGTTGAGTCAGTGTCAGTGTCAGTGTGTTGGCAGCAGCCACTCAATGTTAGTGGTGGCTGTTTAACAGTCTGATGGCCTTGAGATAGAAGCTGTTTTTCAGTCTCTCGGTCCCAGCTTTGATGCACCTGTACTGACCTCGCCTTCTGGATGATAGCGGGGTGAACAGGCAGTGGCTCAGGTGGTTGTCGTCCTTGATGATCTTTATGGCCTTCCTGTAACATCGGGTGGTGTAGGTGTCCTGGAGGGCAGGTAGTTTGCCCCCGGTGATGCGTTGTGCAGACCTCACTACCCTCTGGAGAGCCTTACGGTTGTGGGCAGAGCAGTTGCCGTACCAGGCTGTGATACAGCCCGCCAGGATGCTCTCGATTGTGCATCTGTAGAAGTTTGTGAGTGCTTTTGGTGACAAGCCAAATTTCTTCAGCCTCCTGAGGTTGAAGAGGCGCTGCTGCGCCTTCTTCACGATGCTGTCTGTGTGAGTGGACCAATTCAGTTTGTCTGTGATGTGTATGCCGAGGAACTTAAACCTTGCTACCCTCTCCACTACTGTTCCATCGATGTGGATAGGGGGGTGTTCCCTCTGCTGTTTCCTGAAGTCCACAATCATCTCCTTAGTTTTGTTGACGTTGAGTGTGAGGTTATTTTCCTGACACCACACTCCGAGGGCCCTCACCTCCTCCCTGTAGGCCGTCTCGTCGTTGTTGGTAATCAAGCCTACCACTGTTGTGTCGTCCGCAAACTTGATGATTGAGTTGGAGGCGTGCGTGGCCACGCAGTCGTGGGTGAACAGGGAGTACAGGAGAGGGCTCAGAACGCACCCTTGTGGGGCCCCAGTGTTGAGGATCAGCGGGGTGGAGATGTTGTTGCCTACCCTCACCACCTGGGGCGGCCCGTCAGGAAGTCCAGTACCCAGTTGCACAGGGCGGGGTCGAGACCCAGGGTCTCGAGCTTGATGACGAGCTTGGAGGGTACTATGGTGTTGAATGCCGAGCTGTAGTCGATGAACAGCATTCTCAGTGTGGTTGAGATTGCATCGTCTGTGGACCTATTTGGGTGGTAAGCAAATTGGAGTGGGTCTAGGGTGTCAGGTAGGGTGGAGGTGATATGGTCCTTGACTAGTCTTTCAAAGCACTTCATGATGACGGAAGTGAGTGCTACGGGGCGGTAGTCGTTTAGCTCAGTTACCTTAGCTTTCTTGGGAACAGGAACAATGGTGGCCCTCTTGAAGCATGTGGGAACAGCAGACTGGTATAGGGATTGATTGAATATGTCCGTAAACACACCGGCCACGTTTAAATGCCTTACTCACCTCAGCTGCAGTGAAGGAGAGTCTGCATGTTTTCGTTGCAGGCCGTGTCAGTGGCACTGTATTGTCCTCAAAGCGGGCAAAAAAGTTATTTAGTCTGCCTGGGAGCAAGACATCATGGTCCGTAACTGGGCTGGTTTTCTTCTTGTTGTCCGTGACTGACTGTAGACCCTGCCACATGCCTCTTGTGTCTGAGCCGTTGAATTGAGATTCTACTTTGTCTCTGTACTGACGCTTAGCTTGTTTGATAGCCTTGCGGAGGGAATAGCTGCACTGTTTGTATTCGGTCATGTTACCAGTCACCTTGCCCTGATTAAAAGCAGTGGTTCGCGCTTTCAGTTTCACACGAATGCTGCCATCAATCCACGGTTTCTGGTTAGGGAATGTTTTAATCGTTGCTATGGGAACGACATCTTCAACGCACGTTCTTATGAACTCGCACACCGAATCAGCGTATTCGTCAATGTTGTTATCTGACGCAATACGAAACATATCCCAGTCCACGTGATGGAAGCAGTCTTGGAGTGTGGAGTCAGCTTGGTCGGACCAGCGTTGGACAGACCTCAGCGTGGGAGCTTCTTTTTTTAGTTTCTGTCTGTAGGCAGGGATCAACAAAATAGAGTCGTGGTCAGCTTTTCCGAAAAGAGGGCGGGGCAGGGCCTTACATGCGTCGCGGAAGTTAGAGTAACAATGATCCAAGGTTTTTCCACCCCTGGTTGCGCAATCGATATGCTGATAAAATTTAGGGAGTCTTGTTTTCAGATTAGCCTTGTTAAAATCCCCAGCTACAATGAATGCAACCTCCGGATAAATGGATTCCAGTTTGCAAAGAGTCAAATAAAGTTCGTTCAGAGCCATCAATGTGTCTGCTTGGGGGATATATACGGCTGTGATTATAATCGAAGAGAATTCTCTTGGTAGATAATGTGGTTGACATTTGATTGTGAGGAATTCTAAATCAGGTGAACAGAAGGATTTGAGTTCCTGTATATTTCTTTCATCACACCATGTCTCGTTAGCCATAAGGCATACGCCCCCACCCCTCTTCTTACCAGAAAGATGTTTGTTTCTGTCGGCGCGATGCGTAGAGAAACCCGCTGGCTGCACCGCCTCCGATAGCGTCTCTCCAGTGAGCCATGTTTCCGTGAAGCAAAGAACGTTACAGTCTCTGATGTCCCTCTGGAATGCTACCCTTGCTCGGATTTCATCAACCTTGTTGTCAAGAGACTGGACATTGGCGAGAAGAATGCTAGGGAGTGGTGCACGATGTGCCCGTCTCCAGAGTATGACCAGAAGACCGCCTCGTTTCCCTCTTTTTCGGAGTCGTTTTTTTGGGTCGCCGCATGGGATCCATTGTCCTGTTTGAAAGGCAGAACACAGGATCCGCGTCGCGAAAATCATATTCTTGGTCGTACTGATGGTGAGTTGACGCTGATCTTATATTCAGTAGTTCTTCTCGACTGTATGTAATGAAACCTAAGATGACCTGGGGTACTAACGTAAGAAATAACACGTAAAAAAAAAAAAAAAAAAAAAAAAAATGCATAGTTTCCTAGGAACGCGAAGCGAGGCGGCCATCTCTGTCGGCGCCGGAAGATAGGGGGCGAGTGGGGAGAGGTTTACTGATATGACTTGACTTGTTAAAATCCATCAATGAAAGGCTTGCCAAACTTGATGTATTGGATATATTACAAGAGGACGTCAATGCATTATGTGCCCGTCTACAATTCAGCCAACGTCAGATTGATGATCTAAGGAAAGAGAACGCGGAGCTGAAAGGCACTGTAGACTCTATTCATGGAAAGGTGGAGGTGGTGCAAAGGGAGAACAAGAAACCTTGTATGATGTACAGTGTCGATCAATGTGGGAACAATCTAATATTCTCAGGGATACTGGAGAATGACAACAGCAGAGGCTGTGAGGACACAGTCCGAGACTTTATGTCAACTCAACTGAAACTGCCCACTGATGTTGTGCGTAATGCCACTTTCTCCAGAGTCCATAGAATAGGTAAGGCCTCTGGAAATAGGCCCCGGGATATTATTGCATGTTTTGATCAATTGAAGCAAAAGGAAATGACGAAGAACATGGGGAGAGAACTCAGAAACACTGATTTTGGAATGAATGATCACTTCCCCACCGAAATCAATGACAGGAGAAAAACACGGTATCCATCATGAAGGAAAAGCGTTGCCTGAATCAACGAGTCTCCATGTATCGGGACTCTGGAGTAACTCCCTGGCTATTTTAATGTAATGCTTCAAACGGAGTTTGTGTGTTGTAGAGTATCATGACAACTTCAACTATAATGAATACATGCTATATTGATCTTCACTTGATAAGGAAAGGGTTGCATGTAGCTCAGGTTAATGTATGTAGCCTTCCTAACAAAATACATGAGGTTTTTAACTTGGTCAACATAAATAATATTCATATTTTAGCTTTGACTGAAACGCATTTAGATGCATCTGTAAATGATGGGCAAATGAACATTCATGGATATAATGTACTTAGAAGGGACAGGAATAGGAAAGGTGGGGGTGTAGCACTGTATATTCAGAATCATATACCTTTTAAGAGGAGGGATGACCATAATGTAGGTCAAATAGAGGCACTATGGGCTCAAGTACATCTGCCTCACCAGGCATCCATATTGGTAGGATGTGTGTATAGACCTCCTAGCTCTAAGGTGTCCTATCTGGATGACTTATGTACTGGGTTTGACTAGGCCACAGATAGCAACAGAGATGTATTTATCTTGGGTGATTTTAATGTAAATTGTAAGGATCACAATAATTTGAATAGAACAAAATTGATGAGATATGCTAAGAACTGTGGATTGAAACAAATGGTTAATGATACTACTAGATCATCAATTAAGTTGGGTCATCGTTCAGACACGTGCATTGATCTGATTTTCTGTAATATACCATTGCAATGCTTAAAAGCCAGATCAATGCCAGTGGGCTGGACAGACCATAATATTGTGGCCATTACCATGAACACCAAGGTTCCAAAGAAACCCCTAGGATTGTGGTCAAAATAATTTTAAAAACATTTAATCATGAGCTCTTTCTAAATGATTTAGCTGCTGTACTCTGGGAGCTGATTTACCTAGAGGATGATTTAAATCACGCTACAGAATGTTTTATTGATTTGCTCACTGAGGTAATGGACCATCATGCCCCTATAAGAAAGAGAACAGTTGGTGCTCGTCCATCTCCATGGATTGATGATGAACTGGATGAGGCTTTTTCTCATAGAAATATGGCAAAAGACTTAGCAGCCAAATCTAAACTAGAAATTGATGAACAGAATTATAGAACATTACGTAATTATGTAGTTCAATTGAATCGAAGGGAAAAAAAGTTATTTTACAGCAATGCTTTTATTGATTGTAAAAATGATTCTGAAAAGGTATGGAACACAGTGAAGGGCTGACTTAGTACATCTGTCTCATCACGCCCATCTAGTGTGGAGGTTGACGGGAGAATAATAACAAAACCAGTTGATGTTGCCAATCATTTTGCTGATTTTTTTTACATAGAAAGTTAAATTACTGTGCAACAATGTAGACATACATTCTTCCAAACATGCTATTGTCCAATGGATTGATGATCATATTATGAGCAACAAGATCTGTTCTTTTAGTCTACAAACGGTGTCAGTGGAGTAGGTGTTAAACCTATTGAAGTCATTACCTGATGGTAAATCTACAGGTTATGGTCTTATGGACAATTTTTTGCTTCGCTGTGCTGCTCCCCAGATTGCAGTTCCACTGAGATACATATTTAATTAGTCACAAGAAAAGGGGATGTTTTCAAATGTGTCTGTGTCCTATTCCAAAAGACAGCAAAGAACCCATTACTCCTGCCAATAGTCGACCAATTAGTCTACTCCCTACACTCAGTAAGATATTGGAGGGTATTGTGAGTAGACAAATGTGGGAGTACATGGAAAAGAATGATCTGAACACAGCCAATCAGCATGCTTATCGCAAAAACCATTCCACTACCACTGCATTGGTTGACATGACTGATCAGTGGCTCAATGCTATGGATAATGGCAAATTTGTAGGTGTACTATTTTTAGATTTCAGTGCATCATTTGATTTAGTGGATCATGAAATAATTCTGACAAAATTAATGCATTATTGTTTTAAGGAAGTAGCATTGAATTGGGTACAGTCATATCTAACTGCCATGAAACAGTCCACCTATATTAATGGTTAATTTTCTTCCCCTCATGTGTTAAACTGTTGAATACCGCAGGGCAGCTGCCTTGGGCCACTTCTTTATTTAATATATACCAACGACCTTCCCTATTCCTTGGTTGAAACTCAATCTACTATATTTGCAGATGATACAACAATTTATGCAGCAAGACAATCGGTTCAACAGGTACAGCAGGATTTACAAGGAGATTTGGAGAATATCAGAATACCAAAACAGCATGGGATATAATTAAGTATGGCAGGAGTACAAATTGAAGAAGTGGCAGAAACTAAACTATTGGGAGTGCAGCTAGACAACTGCTTATCATGGTCATCTCAAATAACTAATCTATGTAAAGAAAATATTAAAACAGCATGCATAA
This sequence comes from Oncorhynchus keta, assembly GCF_023373465.1. Taxonomy (NCBI): domain Eukaryota; kingdom Metazoa; phylum Chordata; class Actinopteri; order Salmoniformes; family Salmonidae; genus Oncorhynchus; species Oncorhynchus keta. Next base: position 32,176,644 of record NC_068450.1, read on the forward strand.
TCAGAAGGATAGCTAAATATTTACCAGGAAAAATTCTTCAGCAAATAACACAAGCATTAATTGAGAGTCAGGTGAACTATTGTTCGGTGGTCTGGGGAAATGCATCATCAAGTGAAGTTAGGAGGCTGCAGAATGCACAGAAGAAAGCAGCAAGGATTGTTTTAAGGTGGAGATATGGTTCTTCTGTGGCAGTCATGCACAGTGTACTTGGTTTGTCATCAATCGACAAGGTAATTGAAAAAACATGCTTATTTTATTTTATAATATACATAATTTAAAACGGCCAAGTTCTATTCACAACAGTTTTCAGTTGGTAAGAGACAGACATTCCGTAAATACTAGGAATAGATTGTCCACCATCTATGCGTTATCCAGACAGAAAAGAGAAATAGGCAAAAGAACATTTAGATTTAGAGCAATACAGAAATTGAATAAATTAACTGAGCAAACTAGAAACCACTTTAAACAATGCTACCTTATATAATGTTACGTACCCTACATTATTCATCTCATATGCATACGTATATACTGTACTCTATCTACATCATCGACTGCATCCTTATGTAATACATGTATCACTAGCCACTTTAACTATGCCACTTTGTTTACTTTGTCTACATACTCATCTCATATGTATATACTGTACTCTATATCATCTACTGCATCCTTATGTAATACATGTATCACTAGCCACTTTAACTATGCCACTTTGTTTACTTTGTCTACATACTCATCTCATATGTATATACTGTACTCGATACCATCTACTGTATGCTGCTCTGTACCATCACTCATTCATATATCCTTATGTACATATTCCTTATCCCCTTACACTGTGTATAAGACAGTAGTTTTGGAATTGTTAGTTAGATTACTTGTTGGTTATCACTGCATTGTCGGATCTAGAAGCACAAGCATTTCGCTACACTCGCATTAACATCTGCTAACCATGTGTATGTGACAAATAACATTTTATTTTATTTTATTTAATATATACATTCAAACATTATTTTAAAACAATTTAAATATAGTATATAGAAATGTTGTGGGACTATAGTAGATGAAGAATCAATATTTTTTAGATTGAGTATTTATTGGGTCATTATGCTAGTATTATGTATGTTTGTAATAGTGTGTCATACTACATATTTGGCTGCAAGAGGAGCCATTGCTCTTTTGTCCATGAGTATTTTTTGTTTTTCCTCTGGGTTAAATTTGGAAAAATTTGGAAAAAATGTAGTCATTTCTGTGAAAAATGAATCTCTTTGTGAGTAATATTTATCACAGTAAAGGAGAAAGTGCATCTCTGTCTCTACGTCCCCTGTCATGCAGTGACCACATGCACGCTTCTCTTTGGGTAGCCATGTCTTTTTATGTCTGCCGGTTTCTATTGCCATTCGGTGGTCACTCAGCCTGTACTTGGTAAGGATCTGTCTCTGCTTCGTATCGCTGACAGAGTAGAGATAATTTTTAGTGTGTTCAATTAAGGTGTTGTTCAGGGTGAATTTATATTTGGGTTTCTGACATCTGTTTTTTTTTTTTGAGAAAATCATGATTTTCGTTTTTTGGAAATTTACTGCCAGGGCCCAATTATGGCAATATTGGTCTAGAATATTAATGTTCTGTTGAAGACCTTCTTTGGTTGGTGATAGAAGTACCTAGTCATCAGCATATAGCAGGTATTTCACCTCTGTGTCAAATAGTGTGAGTCCTGGGGCGGGAGAATGGTCCAACATGTCTGCTAATTCATTGATATAAGATTTGGAATCAAGCTGCAGCCTTGTCTCACACCTTGACATTGTGAAAATAATTCTGTTCTTTGGTTTTTGATTTTTAATGCACACTTGTTTTCTGTGTACATACATTTTATTAAGTCATATATATTACCACCAAGCCCACTTTGGAGAATTTTGGAGAATAGCCCTTCGTGCCAAATAAATTCAAATGCTTTTTTAAAGTCAATAAAGCAAGCAAAGATTTTGCCCTATTTTTTTTGGTGGACGTGTTTATTAATTAGTGTGTGTAAGGTGTATATATGGTCAGTAGTGCGGTGGTGTTTATTAATTAGTGTGTGTAAGGTGTATATATGGTCAGTAGTGCGGTGGTGAGGGAGAAAGCCAATTTGACACTTACTAGTTACATATTTTTCTTGAAGAAAGGTTTGAATTCTTGAATTCAAAATGCTACAGAAAACCTTTCCCAAGTTACTGTTTATGCAAAATCCCCTGTAATTATTGGGGTCTGATTTGTCTCCACTTTTGTGGATAGGGGAGATGAGTCCCTGGTTCCAGACATCAGGGAAGTTGCCAGAAGTTAAAACCATGTTGAGCAATTTAAGCAATTTCATTTAGTTCTTGTTGGGTTATTGGGTAATATAATGGATTTTGGTTGTTTTTAATGACTGATTCAAGGATGTTCAACTTTTCTTTAATTTCTAATTGGTTCTGTTGTAAGTCTTTTTTGGTATGTTTTTGTTCAGATTATCAAAATAGGTTTTCCAAATTCCTACATCTTGTATGGCTACTTCTTGTGGCTTTGTTGTGCTTAAATTGTTCCGCATGTCCCAGAACTGATTTAGGTCAATTGCGTTTTCAATTTCATCAAGTGTCTTGTTGGTATAATTCAATTTCTTGCATTTCAGTGTTTGTTTATACTGTTTCAAAGTATTCATATCGTAGCTCTGGGTTGTTTTGCTGCTTATGTTTTTTGTTTGTGTTGAAGGAATTCTAAATTCCTCTGTTTTATTTCCCAATCAAAATTAAACACTCTGTCAATGCATTAAGGGTTTGTAAGACCCTTATTTTATAAGAATGGACAGTCAGGTAACAGTGTTTAATTCAAGAGAGTACTGCCTTCATACACATTTTATCACAGGTTATAAACTGAAAATGACGTCAGCGTTTTCTAAATGTTCTATCTCTTCATGACACCGGTAGAGAGGCCCTATAGTTCTCAAGCCTTCCCTCCTCGCCTAAAGCCAAGGTCAGTCAGTGTAGATTAGCATTCTAGACAGTCTGGTGTCACGAATCCCGTTTCCTGAGTCTGTTTTTTTGCCTGTGTTCTGTCCTGGAGTTTTTTTCCCGGCGTCCTGGAACGCACCCTGTCTGGTTGCCGGGCAATGTAGCCAGTTGGGAGTTCTGATTACCCGCACCTGTATTCCATCAGCTATCTGCTCACCTGGTCCTGATCATCATCTCTCCTCTTCATAAGCCCGGACCTGACATCCATTCCCTGCCAGATCGTTAGCCATGAACAGTATGTTGTGCCATAGTATCAGCCTCAAGTTGGATAGAATTTGTTTTGTTGTTTTTTACGTATTGCTTGCCTTAAACTTACCTCCGTTTGTTCTGTCTTCAGTTACTCACTCAGATTATTTACCCCATTCCCGCCTGGTCGTCGGAGGATTCCGCTAACCCATTGGATCCACCTATTTACTCCCATCAACTCACCACCGCTGCCCGCTACGCCACCTGGATATATCTACCCATTCACGTTCACTTGTAAATAAATACTCACCTTCTTCCTACTCTCCTTGTCCTGGTCTGCTTCTGGGTTCGATTTTGAAAGAACGTGACAGAACGATCCGGTCAAGGATGAACACAGCGGACCTGGACTCCGTTTGCCATGCCATTACCCAGCAGGGGAAGACATTGGGACAACACAAGACGGCGCTACAGGAGATAGCGGGTTCAATCCAGAACTCTGAGGATATCATCTGCTAGCTTGACACAAATCCAGGATCAGCTCAGTTTGCCGGCGATTCATTCACCACCTGTTTCACCCATCTCACCTGCCGTGTCTGGTGCGGTTTCCTTCCGTGAACCCAAGGTACCGACACCTGATAAATATGAAGGGCATTTGGGAAGATGCCGTTCATTTCTTATGCAGTGTGGGTTAGTGTTTGATCTGCAGCCCCATTCTTACGCCACTGACAAGGCTACGATAGCCTTTGTTATTGAACTGCTGCGTGGAAGAGCTCTGGAATGGGCTTCAGCCGTTTGGGAACGACAGGAGACCTGCATGGCTTCATACCAGGAGTTCACGGGAGAGATGAGAAAGCTTTTTGACCATACAGTCCGAGGTAAGGACGCAGCTAAACGTTTGTTCACTCTTCGCCAAGGAGCTCGCAGTGTGGCAGACTTTATGATCGAGTTCAGGACCTTGTCTGTGGAGAGTGGTTGGAATGAGGAGTCACTACAAGCGGCTTTTTACCAGGGGTTGTCGGAGCAACTCAAGGACGAGCTGATATCCTATCCAGAGCCTGGTGACCTAGACAGCTTGGTCACTTTATCTATTCGGGTAGATAATAGAGTCCGAGAGAGAAGGAGGGAGAAGCAGTGGAGCCCATCCAATCAATCAGCAACTCGGTTACCATTCGGTTCAGGAAGTGAACCAGAACGTATTGATCGTTATTCCCCACACGGGATTAGTGGAGGGGTCTTGCCACCAGATCCTGAACCAATGCAAGTGGGGCGACATGGGCTAACTAAGGAGGAGCGCCAACGTAGACGTGAGACCAACAGATGTCTCTACTGTGGTAGCTTGGGAAATTACATCTCCGCTTGTCCACAGCGCCCGTTAAACTGCCCAGCTCGCTAGTTTCGGGAGGAATTTTAGCGAGCCAGTTTCAACCTCTCAAAGATCCTGTCAGACCCCGTTTTCCTGCGACCCTTATGAATAAGGATCAGAGCTTAGAGATGAACGCTTTTATCGATTCAGGTGCCGATGGCAGCTTTATTGATGCCGACTTGGTGGAACAGCTGGGGCTTTCGAAGGAGCTATTGCCGGAAGCCATTGAAGCAACCACTCTGAACGGCAGTAGTCTGGCACGGATCACTATGAGGACTGAACCGGTTAAGATGTTGTTGTCGGGGAATCATTCAGAGTTTATCTCCTTCTTCATTCTGTCCTCGCGCCATGTTCCTCTGGTTCTTGGTTACCCCTGGCTGAAGGAACACAATCCCTCGTTTGATTGGGTGACGGGTAAGGTAACTAGTTGGAGCATTGATTGTCATGCTAACTGCCTTAGGACTGCCTGTTCTCCTGCCGTTTCCAGTCAGGTCAGTGACTCTGCTCCTCCTGATTTGTTCCTGGTTCCAGAAACATATCACGAGTTGGGTGAAGTATTCAGTAAACAGAAGGCTCTGTCCTTTCCTCCCCACCGACCTTATGACTGTGCGATTAATCTGTTTCCTGGAGCTGCCTTTCCCAAGGGACGGTTATACAGTATCTCTCGACCTGAACGTGAGGCCTTGGAGACCTACATCAAGGAGTCTCTAGCTGCAGGTCTCATTCAGCCCTCGTCATCACCTCTGGGAGCAGGATTTTTTTTTGTGAGCAAGAAGGATGGCTCTCTTCGACCGTGTATTGATTATCGGGGTTTGAATGATATTACGGTCAAGAACAAGTATCCCCTGCTCTTGATGAGCTCGGCTTTCGATTCTTTACAGGGTGTTACGGTTTTTACGAAGCTTGATTTACGTAATGCTTATCATTTGGTTCGGATCAAAGAGGGGGACGAGTGGTTGACTGGATTCAATACTCAGATGGGACATTTTGAGTACCAGGTGATGCCGTTTGGACTGACCAACGCTCCTGCTGTGTTCCAAAGTATGGTGAATGACGTTCTGAGAGATATGATTGGTATTTCTGTGTTCGTTTACCTGGATGATATCCTCATCTTCTCGAAGGAGCTTTATAGCCACGTTCAGCATGTCAAGCAGGTCCTGCAGCGGTTATTGGAGAACCGTTTGTTCATGAAGGCTGAGAAGTGTGATTTTCATGCCCACACGACGTCCTTCCTCGGGTACATCATCTCCAGGGGAGAGATCAAGATGGACCAAGAGAAGGTTCGGGCGGTTCGGGATTGGGTCCAGCCCGGTACGAGATTGCAGCTCCAGAGATTCCTGGGGTTTGCAAATTTTTATCGGAGGTTTATCCGTGATTACAGCCGGGTTGCCGCCCCTTTAACTGTACTGACGTCTTGCACCAGAAAGTTCTGTTGGTCTCCTGAGGCAGACCGAGCATTTCTAGATTTGAAGAGCCGATTCACCAACGCCCCGATTCTCTCTCAACCTGACACTTCCGGTCAGTTCGTTGTGGAGGTGGATGCGTCTGATGTGGGGGTGGGCGCCATCCTGTCCCAGCGTAGCTCCACTGACGGTAAACTCCACCCCTGCGTCTTCTACTCTTGTCGTCTTTCTCCAGCTGAAAGAAACTACGATGTAGTGGTGTGGGGGCTGTGCTTCGGCAAAGTGGGTGGGGTTATATCCTTCCTGTTTGGCCCTGTCCGGGGGTGTCCTCGGATGGGGCCACAGTGTCTCCTGACCCCTCCTGTCTCAGCCTCCAGTATTTATGCTGCAGTAGTTTGTTTGTCGGGGGGCTATGGTCAGTTTGTTATATCTGGAGTACTTCTCCTGTCCTATTCGGTGTCCTGTGTGCGTTCTCTAATTCTCTCCTTCTCTATTTCTTTCTCTCTCTCGGAGGATCTGAGCCCTAGGACCGTGCCCCAGGACTACCTGACATGATGACTCCTTGCTGTCCCCAGTCCACCTGGCCATGCTGCTGCTCCAGTTTCAACTGGCCTGGGCCCTAGGACCATGTCCCAGGACTACCTGACATGAGGACTCCTTGCTGTCCCCAGTCCACCTGGCCATGCTCCTGCTCCAGTTTCAACTGTTCTGCCTTACTATTATTCAACCATGCTGGTCATTTATGAACATTTGAACATCTTGGCCACATTCTGTTATAATCTCCACCCGGCACAGCCAGAAGAGGACTGGCCACCCCACATATGCTCTCTCTAATTCTCTCTTTCATTCTCTCTTTCTTTCTCTCTCTCGGAGGACCTGAGCCCTAGGACCGTGCCCCAGGACTACCTGACACAATGCCCCAGTCCACCTGACTGTGCTGCTGCTCCAGTTTCAACTGTTCTGCCTTATTATTATTCGACCATGCTGGTCATTTATGAACATTTGAACATCTTGGTCATGTTCTGTTATAATCTCTACCCGGCACAGCCAGAAGAGGACTGGCCACCCCACATAGCCCGGTTCCTCTCTAGGTTTCTTCCTAGGTTTTGGCCTTTCTAGGGAGTTTTTCCTAGCCACCGTGCTTTTACACCTGCATTGTTTGCTGTTTGGGGTTTTAGGCTGGGTTTCTGTACAGCACTTTGAGATATCAGCTGATGTACGAAGGGCTATATAAATAAATTTGATTTGATTTGATTTTGATTTGATGTGGGTAACCGGGAGCTTCTCGCTGTGAAGCTTGTCTTGGAGGAGTGGCGTCACTGGTTGGAGGGAGCGGAGCAACCGTTTGTGGTCTGGACTGACCACAAGAATCTGGCTTATGTGCAATCGGCTAAACATCTCAACTCCCGTCAGGCCCGGTGGGCTTTGTTTTTTGGACGCTTCAATTTTTCCCTGACGTTCCGACCTGGGTCGAAGAACGGGAAGGCGGACGCCCTGTCCCGGATGTTCTCCAAGACGGAGGAGAGTGGGGCCAAGACTGAGACGATTCTTCCCCAGAACGTTGTCGTGGGAGCCGTTGCATGGAGGATTGAGGAGGAGGTGATGGCGGCTCTTCGGACACAGCCCGGGCCCGGTAACGGTCCACCCGGTCGGTTGTTCGTGCCTGAGTCGGTTCGTTCTGCTGTCCTTCAGTGGTCCCACGCCAGCAAGATAGCTTGTCACCCTGGTGCTGCTCGGACTATGGCGCTACTGCGCAGACGATTTTGGTGGCCTGCCATGGGAGAAGATACCCGGAGGTTTGTTGCCGCTTGTCCTGTTTGTGCGCAGAATAAGAGTACCAATCGGGCCAGCTCTGGGCTTCTTCACCCCCTACCTATTCCCCGGCGAACTTGGTCGCATCTGGCCCTGGATTTTGTCACGGGGTTGTCCTCTTCTGTTGGTAACACGGTTATTCTGACCATTGTGGATAGATTCAGCAAGTTTGCCCACTTTGTTCCCCTCTCCAAGCTGCCTTCTGCCACTGGAACGTCCGAGATCCTGGTTAGGGAGGTGTTCACGGTCCACGGGTTGCCCTGTGACATTGTTTCTGACCGTGGTCCTCAGTTAACCTCTGCTGTCTGGAAATCCTTCTGTTTGGCCATTGGAGCTACAGTCAGTCTCACATCTGGATTTCACCCCCAATCTAATGGTCACGCGGAGAGAGCCAACCAGAAGATGGAGTCCACGCTGCGCTGTCTTGTTTCCTCTGATCCCACCTCTTGGTCCTCTCAATTACCCTGGGTCGAGTATGCTCATAATACTCTCCCTTCATCTGCCACTGGGATGTCTCCCTTCCAGTGCCTGTACGGTTACCAACCTCCCTTGTTTCCTTCTCAGTAGCGGGATCTCTCGGTTCCTTCTGTCCAGACCCACATTCGTCGTTGCCACCGCACCTGGCATCGGGCCAGGAAGGCCCTCCTTAAGGTTTCTGACCGGTATCAGATCCAGGCGAATCGTCGCCGTATTCCTGCCCCCGCTTATACCGTTGGAGATAGGGTTTGGTTGGCTACGCGGGATCTTCCTCTACGGACTGAGTCGAGGAAACTGTCACCGAAGTTCATTGGTCCGTTTGTAGTGGAGAAGATCATTAATCCTGTTGTGGTCCGACTCAAGTTGCCTGCTACACTAAGAGTACATCCCACCTTTCATGTCTCCTGCCTCAAGCCGGTTCTCCTCAGTCCTCTGTTGCCCCCTCCTCGTCGTCCTCCTCCTCCTCGGATGATCGGAGGTGGTCCTGTCTACACGGTGCGCCGCATCATGGACTCCAGATGGCGGGGTCGAGGGTTCCAGTATTTAGTGGATTGGGAAGGATATGGTCCTGAGGAGAGGAGTTGGATTCCTCGGCGTCAGATCCTTGACGATGACCTGCTTCGTGACTTTTACCGCCTCCACCCTGGCGCTCCGGGTCGTCCGCCCGTTGGCGTTCGGAGGGGGTGTACTGTCCTGATCATCATCTCTCCTCTTCATAAGCCCGGACCTGACATCCATTCCCTGCCGGATCGTTAGCCATGAACAGTATGTTGTGCCATAGTATCAGCCTCAAGTTGGATAGAATTTGTTTTGTTGTTTTTTACGTATTGCTTGCCTGAAACTTACCTCCGTTTGTGCTGTCTTCAGTTACTCACCCGGATCATTTACCCCATTCCCGCCTGGTCGTCGGAGGATTCCGCTACCCCATTGGATCCACCTATTTACTCCCATCAACTCACCACCACTGCCCGCTACGCCACCTGGATATATCTACCCATTCACATTCACTTGTAAATAAATACTCACCTTATTCCTACTCTCCTTGTCCTGGTCTGCTTCTGGGTTCGATTTTTGAAAGAACGTGACATCTGGAGATAGTCGGTCCCTGCCATCTGGAGATAGTTCATTCATTTGTACCAAGGCATTGTTCTAAACTCCTGACCATATTATATACAATTGGGAATGGGAGCAAGAGAGAAAATTCATACATGTACAGTACATAATAGCATTTGGACTAGTCAGTCCTGATTGAAATGTATACATAATTAGTCATCATTGATTAAAAAAAATCCCTTAACAGTTTGACATTTGTCTTAGGTGTTTTCTAATTGTTTTACATTCATTACCAAACCATTTGTCAGAAACCTTTAGTTTTTTGTTTCTGATGTTGCATTTCTTCGGTTTTCTCAAATTTGCTTTCAATGCTGCTTTTTGGAATATGCAGTTGATGTTTTGAGAAGCCGAAATGACACCATCTTTATTGTTTTGGTACTGTGAGTTATTGAAAAACTGTATAGAGTTAATTTCATTTGAGTTCAATGTTTCAATGAATCTCTCTGCACTGTTTACTACACTGTTACTGGAACATGACTCTCTCTCTCTGTTACTGGAACATGACTCTCTCTCTCTCTCTCAGTTACTGGAACATGACTCTCTCTCTCTCAGTTACTGGAACATGACTCTCTCTCTCTGTTACTGGAACATGACTCTCTCTCTCTCAGTTACTGGAACATGACTCTCTCTCTCTCTCAGTTACTGGAACATGACTCTCTCTCTCTCAGTTACTGGAACATGACTCTCTCTCTCTCTGTTACTGGAACATGACTCTCTCTCTCAGTTACTGGAACATGATTCTCTCTCTCAGTTACTGGAACATGACTCTCTCTCTCTTTCAGTTACTGGAACATGATTCTCTCTCTCTCAGTTACTGGAACATGACTCTCTCTCAGTTACTGGAAAATGACTCTCTCTCTCAGTTACTGGAACATGACTCTCTCTCTCTCTGTTACTGGAAAATGACTCTCTCTCTCTCTCTCTCTCTCAGTTACTGGAACATGACTCTCTCTCTCAGTTACTGGAACATGACTCTCTCTCTCAGTTACTGGAACATGACTCTCTCTCTCAGTTACTGGAACATGATTCTCTCTCTCAGTTACTGGAACATGACTCTCTCTCAGTTACTGGAACATGACTCTCTCTCTCTCTCTCTCTCAGTTACTGGAACATGATTCTCTCTCTCAGTTACTGGAACATGACTCTCTCTCAGTTACTGGAACATGATTCTCTCTCTCAGTTACTGGAACATGACTCTCTCTCTCAGTTACTGGAACATGATTCTCTCTCTCAGTTACTGGAACATGACTCTCTCTCTCTCTCAGTTACTGGAACGTGACTCTCTCTCTCAGTTACTGGAACATGACTCTCTCTCTCTCTCTCAGTTACTGGAACATGACTCTCTCTCTCAGTTACTGGAACATGACTCTCTCTCTCAGTTACTGGAACATGACTCTCTCTCTCTCTCAGTTACTGGAACATGATTCTCTCTCTCAGTTACTGGAACATGACTCTCTCTCTCAGTTACTGGAACATGACTCTCTCTCTCTCTCTCAGCTACTGGAACATGACTCTCTCTCAGCTAATGGAACATGACTCTCTCTCAGTTACTGGAACATGACTCTCTCTCTCTTAGTGGGGGTCTATTGGGGAGGATTTTTATGAAGTGCTGTGTGAATCCTTTCATGAGGGTTCTCTTCCTGTATCTTGTCAACGTGCGGTGCTTTCACTGTTGCCAAAAAAGGGGGATTTGGCTCTCGTATAAAATTGAAGGCCTGTTGCTTTGCTGTGCGCAGAATACAAAATTGTTTCTAAATGTCTCTCAAACAGGTTGAAAGAGTATCTGGGACTGTTGATCCACAAGGACCAGTCCTACTGTGTACCTGATCGCTCTATTGTTGACAACTTGTTTCTGATAAGAGATGTTTTAGACATTTGTAAACTGTCTGATGTAAATGTGGTGTTACTTTCGTCGGATCAGGAGAAGGCTTTTGATCGTGTGGACCACCAGTACTTGTTTACAACAATGAAAGCCTTTGGGTTTGGGGATGTTTTTCTGTCTTGGGTGAATTTACTGTATGCTGGGGCCTCGTGTATGGTGAAGGTGGGAGGTGGTTTGAGTTGCCCCATCCCTGTCCAAAGGGGCATAAGGCAGGGATGCCCAATTTCAGGGCAGTTATATAGTCTGGCGATTGAACCAATGCTTTGTTTTTTAAGAGCGAAGCTTACTGGTTTCTCTGTGCAAGGTGTAATGAAGTGTCCCACGATAGCACTGTCTGCGTATGCAGATGACGTGATAGTTTTTATTACAGGGCGTGAGGATGTTAAGGTTCTCTCAAACACTTTAAAGGTGTATGAGGGGGCCTCCTCAGCTAGAGTCAATTGGGGAAAGAGTAAAGCGCTGTGGGCAGGTCGGCTTCAAACGGGGTCCACTCCAAGGTTACCAGGGGGGCTTCAGTGGGGCAGAGATGGGATGAGGACTTTGGGGGTTTTTCTAGGCTCTGATGTCTTTCAGAAAAAGAACTGGGAGGGTGTATTGGAGAAAGTGTGTGCCAGACTGTCAAGATGGAAATGGTTGCTACCCCAGCTGTCTTATAGGGGAAGGGTCCTGGTAGCTAATAATCTTGCTGCCTCTACCCTGTGGCACAGACTAATGATTTTACAGCCACCAAAGGGTCTGATACAAGAGCTTCAGAGGACCCTTGTCAATTTCTTCTGGTCTGGACAACACTGGATCAAAGCTGCAGCCCTGTACCTGCCACTGCACGAGGGTGGGCAAGGCCTGGTGGACATTTCCTCTAGGATCACAGCTTTCCGGCTCCAAGCAGCGCAGAGATTGTTGTACAGAGACTGTTCGAGCTGGGTTGAAACAGCCTACACATTGATGAGGAGAGCGGGCTGTCCGATCATCTCGCCTACTGAGGAAGGTCGTCGATGAGGTCTGCGACTCGTTGCCAGTGCTTCATCTGCAGTATGTGACTGACACTTCCAATTCTGATCGGTGGAAGGATGGTCTGGATTATGTGTTCCCTGCACTGATTGTTAGTGCTGCGATAGGGGCATTTGAAGAGGACGTGGGGATGCTGCTTTCCTTCGATACCCCGGAGCTGGGGGAGTTCAAGGAGGTGGGAAAGAAGGCCATGTACAGAACATGTGTAAAGGTGTCCCATGCCTCTTCCCTGGAAGGGGTAAAATCGACGAGGTGGGCGGATGTGCTTGGTCCAGGTGCCTCTCCAAAAGGCTGTTGGCGATCATTATATAAACTGCCTATTGATAAGAGGACAGCTGACCTCCAATGGAGGATAATACATGGAGCTATAGCCACTAACATGCATCTGGTACACCTGGACCCTACTGTTGGGGAGGGGTGTCCGTTCTGTGCTGAGTCTGAAACTCTGGCACATCTGTTTTTACTGTGTCCCAGGTTGGTCGGGATGATTGAACTGATCACTGATTGGTTCTCAACGTTGGGAGAGGTTTTCTCTTCCCAACTGTATATATTTGGGCCAAAGTACAGGTTCAGTCAAAAGGGTGTAGTTGTGTTGCTTAATTTTGTGTTAGGGGCAGCAAAATAAGCGATATGGAAGACCCGAAAGAACAGTATTCGGGGACAGGGGTCTGTGGATGTGGTGGGAATGCTGGAGGGAATGTTGGCAGCGAGACTAAGGGTTGAGTTTGCCTATTATAAACTTGTCAACAATATCGATCTGTTTTTGAGTATATGGGGTATTCAGAGGCTGTTGTGTCTAGTTACTGTGGAGGAGGAATTGGAGTTGGGTTTTTAATTGGTGTGTAACTGTGGTTTTGTATGAGTATTTATTGTGTGGTGGGCCCCCAGACCCAATAAAGAGTATTTAAAACTCAAAACTCTCTCTCTCCCTCTCTCCCTCTCTCTCTCTCTCTCTCTCTCTCTCACTTTTCCTGTCAGCTACTGGAACATGACTCTCTCTCAGCTTCCTTCTCTCTCTCTCACACACTCACTCTCTCTATTCATGTCTCTCTAAGAAAGAGGAAAACTAAACATGCAGCGGCACACCGCCACAGATGCCAGGAATGCTTCAATACTCTTCCTCTCCTCCAAAACCACTGCAGAATACACAGCCCACAGTCAGGAATATGCTCAGTGGTCTGTGTGTTTATGCATCCATATGTGTCCTTGTGTGTCCCTATGTGTGCAATTACATGTGTACGTATGTGTTTATGCTTTGTGTGTTGTGTGTGTCTGTGAGCATGCATCCCTCTTTGTCCCTGTGTGTGCGATTGGATGTGTACGTGCGCCCCTGTGCATTGTTGTGTGTGCGATTGAGTGTGTGCGATTGTGTGCGTGCAAATATGTGCATGCGATTGTGTGTGTGTGTGTGGGGGGAGGTTGTGTGTGTGTGTGCGATTATGTGTGCGATTATGTGTGCATGGGGGGTTGCGTGTGTGTGAAAATGTCTGTTTTTTGCCTGTTTGTCTGTCTGTCTCTCTGTGCCTGTTTGTCTGCGCGCCTGTCTGTCTGCCTGTCTACCAGTCCGCCTGTCAACCTGTTTCCTCTGTTGTACCCATCCATCTGTCTGTCAGTCTGTCTGTCTGTATATTTGCCTGCCAGCCTTTCTGTCTGTCTACCCATCCACCTGTCTGTCTACCCATCCACTTGTCTGTCTACCCATCCACCTGCCTGTCTACCCTTCCACCTGTCTGTCTATCTATCACCACTGAAAACAGGCTGTGATTTCTCCGGAGCACTGAGTCATGGAATTGAGATCTCACTCCCATCGCTCCTGAAGCACTCGCTCACCAGGGAATACTGGGAGTTATATTGGAATAGAGTGAGAATATAAAGAATTTGGAGTGGGAATTGAATGGGAACAGGCTTAGTTTGATTGCCTAGGATCTAAAGTGGATGCTGTTGAATGATGAATTATCTCCTTTTAAAGATGAGTGTGTGTGTGTGTGTGTGTGTGTGTGTGTGTGTGTGTGTGTGTGTGTGTGTGTGTGTGTGTGTGTGTGTGTGTGTGTGTGTGTGTGTGTGTGTGTGTGTGTGTGTGTGTGTGTGTGTGTGTGTGTGTGTGTGTGTGTGTGTGTGTGTGTGTGTGTGTGTGCTGTTAGTACTACCGGTAGGCTACAGTGGTGCCTGTCATCTTAACCTACGATGTCATAATCAGGGGACTTCACTGCTGATCTGCCCCCTCACTGTGAGCAAAATGAATTATACATTTAATTTCTGCTTTATTTATGGGCCTGGAGCAGTGCCTCACTCCTTCCTTCCCTACTTCACCTTCCTCTGCTCTCTCTCAATCGGCCCCCTCTTCCAATCCCTTATCCCACCATTCATCCCCTCTTCCCAGGGGGTGCACCTCAGGAACAGGCACTGTGCCCAACTGATGCATGCAAGATCAGACACACAAACTAAAAAACTTGTCTCTCTGTCTGTCTTAAATATACTGGTTGAATTAGGAGAGAAGTACATTTCTGTTCTCTTCCCTCTCTGTATCGAGGACATTCTCCTCTACTCTCCAGACCATGACATCTAAGAGAGAGGGGGAGAGAGAGAGAGAGAGAGAGAGAGAAAGAGAGAGGGAGAGAGAGAGAGACAGAGACAGAGAGGGAGAGAGAGAGAGGGGGAGGGGGGGAGAGAGAGGGAGACCTGTTTCCACAAGAAAATTGCAACCAGTGAAGAACAAACACTATTGTAAATATAACCCATATTTATGTTTATTTATGTTCCCTTTTGTACTTCAACTACTTGCACATAAAATTACATTTATTTTGGAACTTTTGTGAGTATAATATT
The DNA here is from genome assembly GCF_023373465.1 of Oncorhynchus keta. NCBI lineage: Eukaryota > Metazoa > Chordata > Actinopteri > Salmoniformes > Salmonidae > Oncorhynchus > Oncorhynchus keta. The sequence continues at coordinate 32,191,734 of NC_068450.1, forward strand.
TACTGTCCATTTCACTTTAGTTTGTTATCTATTTCACTCGCCTTGGCAATGTAAACACGTGTCCCATGCCAAGTCCTTAAATTAAAATTGGAATTTAATTTAATAGAGAGAGAGAGAGAGTGAGTGAGTGAGTGAGAGAGAGAGAGAGAGAGAGAGAGAGAGAGAGGTAGAGAGAGAGAGAGAGAGAGAGAGAGAGAGAGAGAGAGAGAGAGAGAGAGAGAGAGAGAGAGAGAGAGAGAGAGAGAGAGAGAGAGAGAGAGAGAGAGGTAGAGAGGTAGAGAGAGAGAGAGAGAGAGAGAGAGAGAGAGAGAGAGAGGAGAGAGAGATAGATATAGAGAGAGGTAGAGAGAGAGTGAGAGAGTGGCGGCAGGGTAGCCTAGTGGTTAGAGCATTGGACTAGTAACCGAAAGGTTATAAGTTGTAAGTTCAAATCCCCGAGCTGACAAGGTACAAAATCTGTCTTTCTGCCCCTGAACAGGCAGTTAACCCACTGTTCCTAGGCCGTCATTGAAAATAAGAATTTTTTCTTAACTGACTTGCCTAGTAAAATAAAGGTAAAATTTAAAAAAAGAGAGAGAGAGAGAGAGAGAGGTGACAAAAGAAGAGGAGAGCGAAGCCAGTGATATAAGCAGATGGAGGGATGAGAGAGAAGAGAGAACCTGAGATAACAGTAGGGTACGGAAGGATGAGAGAGAAGAGAGAACCCGAGATGACAGTAGGGTACGTTACGGAGGGATGACAGAACCTGAGATAACAGTAGGGTACGGTATGTAGAGGAGAGAAGAGGTGGTGAGAAGATAGAAGGAGGAATGAAACAGGACACACACATGAACATTAACATAGCTAATCCAACATACCATAGGACACTATAGGTCCGATAGGGATACAGCCCAGATGTCACTATAGATCCCATAGGGATACAGCCCAGATGTCACTATAGGTCCCATAGGGATACAGCCCAGATGACACTATAGGTCCCATAGGGATACAGCCCAGATGTCACTATAGGTCCCATAGGGATACAGCCCAGATGTCACTATAGGTCCCTATAGGGATACAGCCCAGATGTCACTATAGGTCCCATAGGGATAAAGCCAAGATGTCACTATAGATCCCATAGGGATACAGCCAAGATGTCACTATAGATCCCATAGGGATACAGCCAAGATGTCACTATAGGTCCCATAGGGATACAGACCAGATGTCACTGTAGGTCCCATAGGGATACAGCCCAGATGTCACTATAGGTCCCATAGGGATACAGCCCAGATGTCACTATAGATCTCATATGGATACAGCCCAGATGTCACTATAGGTCCCATAGGGATACAGCCCAGATGTCACTATAGATCTCATATGGATACAGCCCAGATGTCACTATAGGTCCCATTGGGATACAGCCCAGATGTCACTGTAGGTCCCATAGGGATACAGCCCAGATGTCACTATAGGTCCCATAGGGATACAGCCCAGATGTCACTATATATCCCATAGGGATACAGCCCAGATGTCACTATAGGTCCCATAGGGATACAGCCCAGATGTCACTATAGGTCCCATAGGGATACAGCCCAGATGTCACTATAGGTCCCATAGGGATACAGCCCAGATGTCACTATAGATCTCATATGGATACAGCCCAGATGTCACTGTAGGTCCCATAGGGATACAGACCAGATGTCACTATAGATCCCATAGGGATATAGCCCAGATGTCACTATAGGTCCCATAGGGATACAGACCAGATGTCACTATAGATCCCATAGGGATATAGCCCAGATGTCACTATAGGTCCCATAGGGATACAGCCCAGATGTCACTATAGGTCCCATAGGGATACAGACCAGATGTCACTATAGATCCCATAGGGATATAGCCCAGATGTCACTGTAGGTCCCATAGGGATACAGACCAGATGTCACTATAGATCCCATAGGGATATAGCCCAGATGTCACTATAGGTCCCATAGGGATACAGCCCAGATGTCACTATAGGTCCCATAGGGATACAGCCCAGATGTCACTATATATCCCATAGGGATACAGCCCAGATGTCACTATAGGTCCCATAGGGATACAGCCCAGATGTCACTATAGGTCCCATAGGGATACAGCCCAGATGTCACTATAGATCTCATATGGATACAGCCCAGATGTCACTGTAGGTCCCATAGGGATACAGCCCAGATGTCACTATAGGTCCCATAGGGATACAGCCCAGATGTCACTATATATCCCATAGGGATACAGCCCAGATGTCACTATAGGTCCCATAGGGATACAGCCCAGATGTCACTATAGGTCCCATAGGGATACAGCCCAGATGTCACTATAGGTCCCATAGGGATACAGCCCAGATGTCACTATAGATCTCATAGGGATACAGCCCAGATGTCACTGTAGGTCCCATAGGGATACAGCCCAGATGTCACTATAGGTCCCTATAGGTATACAGCCCAGATGTCACAATAGATCTCATATGGATACAGCCCAGATGTCACTGTAGGTCCCATAGGGATACAGCCCAGATGTCACTATAGGTCCCTATAGGTATACAGCCCAGATGTCACTATAGATCTCATATGGATACAGCCCAGATGTCACTATAGGTCCCATAGGGATACAGACCAGATGTCACTATAGATCCCATAGGGATATAGCCCAGATGTCACTATAGGTCCCATAGGGATACAGCCCAGATGTCACTATAGGTCCCATAGGGATACAGACCAGATGTCACTATAGATCCCATAGGGATATAGCCCAGATGTCACTGTAGGTCCCATAGGGATACAGACCAGATGTCACTATAGATCCCATAGGGATATAGCCCAGATGTCACTATAGGTCCCATAGGGATACAGCCCAGATGTCACTATAGGTCCCATAGGGATACAGCCCAGATGTCACTATATATCCCATAGGGATACAGCCCAGATGTCACTATAGGTCCCATAGGGATACAGCCCAGATGTCACTATAGGTCCCATAGGGATACAGCCCAGATGTCACTATAGATCTCATATGGATACAGCCCAGATGTCACTGTAGGTCCCATAGGGATACAGCCCAGATGTCACTATAGATCTCATATGGATACAGCCCAGATGTCACTGTAGGTCCCATAGGGATACAGCCCAGATGTCACTATATATCCCATAGGGATACAGCCCAGATGTCACTATAGGTCCCATAGGGATACAGCCCAGATGTCACTATAGGTCCCATAGGGATACAGCCCAGATGTCACTATAGGTCCCATAGGGATACAGCCCAGATGTCACTATAGGTCCCATAGGGATACAGCCCAGATGTCACTATAGATCTCATAGGGATACAGCCCAGATGTCACTATAGGTCCCATAGGGATACAGCCCAGATGTCACTGTAGGTCCCATAGGGATACAGCCCAGATGTCACTATAGGTCCCATAGGGATACAGCCCAGATGTCACTATAGATCTCATATGGATACAGCCCAGATGTCACTGTAGGTCCCATAGGGATACAGCCCAGATGTCACTATAGGTCCCATAGGGATACAGCCCAGATGTCACTATATATCCCATAGGGATACAGACCAGATGTCACTATAGGTCCCTATAGGTATACAGACCAGATGTCACTATAGGTCCCATGGGGATACAGCCCAGATGTCACTGTAGATCCTATAGGGATACAGCCCAGATGTCACTATAGGTCCCATAGGGATACAGACAAGATGTCACTATAGGTCCCATAGGGATACAGCCCAGATGTCACTATAGGTCCCATAGGGATACAGCCCAGATGTCACTATAGATCTCATAGGGATACAGCCCAGATGTCACTATAGGTCCCATAGGGATACAGCCCAGATGTCACTGTAGGTCCCATAGGGATACAGCCCAGATGTCACTATAGGTCCCATAGGGATACAGCCCAGATGTCACTATAGATCTCATATGGATACAGCCCAGATGTCACTGTAGGTCCCATAGGGATACAGCCCAGATGTCACTATAGGTCCCATAGGGATACAGCCCAGATGTCACTATATATCCCATAGGGATACAGACCAGATGTCACTATAGGTCCCTATAGGTATACAGACCAGATGTCACTATAGGTCCCATGGGGATACAGCCCAGATGTCACTGTAGATCCTATAGGGATACAGCCCAGATGTCACTATAGGTCCCATAGGGATACAGACAAGATGTCACTATAGGTCCCATAGGGATACAGACCAGATGTCACTATAGGTCCCATGGGGATACAGCCCAGATGTCACTGTAGATCCTATAGGGATACAGCCCAGATGTCACTATAGGTCCCATAGGGATACAGACAAGATGTCACTATAGGTCCCTATAGGGATACAGACCAGATGTCACTATAGGTCCCATAGGGATACAGACCAGATGTCACTATAGGTCCCATAGGGATACAGACAAGATGTCACTATAGGTCCCATAGGGATACAGCCCAGATGTCACTATAGGTCCCATAGGGATACAGCCCAGATGTCACTGTAGGTCCCATAGGGATACAGACCAGATGTCACTATAGGTCCCATAGGGATACAGCCCAGATGTCACTATAGGTCCAATAGGGATACAGCCCAGATGTCACTATAGGTCCCATAGGGATACAGCCCAGATGTCACTATAGGTCCCATAGGGATACAGACCAGATGTCACTATAGGTCCCATAGGGATACAGACCAGATGTCACTATAGGTCCCTATAGGTATACAGACCAGATGTCACTATAGGTCCCATAGGGATACAGACCAGATGTCACTATAGGTCCAATAGGGATACAGCCCAGATGTCACTATAGGTCCCTATAGGTATACAGACCAGATGTCACTATAGGTCCCATAGGGATACAGCCCAGATGTCACTATAGGTCCCATAGGGATACAGCCCAGATGTCACTATAGGTCCCATAGGGATACAGCCCAGATGTCACTATAGGTCCCATAGGGATACAGCCCAGATGTCGCTATAGGTCCCATAGGGATACAGACCAGATCCATAGGGATACAGCCCAGATGTCACTATAGGTCCCATAGGGATACAGCCCAGATGTCACTATAGGTCCCATAGGGATACAGCCCAGATGTCACTATAGGTCCCATAGGTATACAGACAAGAGACACTCAGTGAGTGGAGGAAATAGATACAGAGGCCAAATTACAGGCATTAACAATAGCTACAATATAAATACCCAACCTGGACACCACAGCTGGGCAACCCGCCTAAAACATGCCTAACCACTTAGCTGGAGAGTTTGAGAAGGTTTTGGGTAAAGTGTTCAGTCACTGGAGAGTTTGAGAAGGCTTTGGGTAAAGTGTTCAGTCACTGGAGAGTTTGAGAAGGCTTTGGGTAAAGTGTTCAGTCACTGGAGAGTTCGGGAAGGCTTTGGGAAAAGTGTTCAGTCACTGGAGAGTTTGAGAAGGCTTTGGGTAAAGTGTTCAGTCACTGGAGAGTTCGGGAAGGCTTTGGGAAAAGTGTTAGGTCACTGGAGAGTTTGAGAACACTGTTTTGGTAAGCATGCTCATGAGATTGTCAAGTTGGCTGGAACCAATTCCTGCATGCCCTTTGGGTGACCCAGGACCAGGCTTGAGGAACACTGTGTACCCCATCCAGTGTAATGCTCGTCAATAGGGAGATCCAGGCCCAGCATCTCTTTCCCCTGCCTCTCTTGTTAGACATGCACAGCTCAGCACAGCTCAGCACAGCTCAGCACAGCTCTTTCCTCTCTCTGTTCCTTTCCTCCTGACAGAAGAGTGAGAGGTCTGACAGAATGAGCGTCCGCCTCATACTTCACGCTAATTAAGAACTGGAGGGCAGACAGACGGAGAGATGCAGCGTTGCTCTCACTCCCTCATCCTTCTCTCCCTCCCTCTCTTTCAACCAGGGTTTCAGCAGTAAAGAAGTGTAATCATGTCTAGATGTGTTTGCTATGCACTAGACACTGTATGTAACAAGCTTATACCCTACCAGACTGGATTAGGTAACGCAAGAGGGTGACTAACAGAGTGCTGCATGGGTGTGTGTACAATCTTGAGTTCATCCCTATGTGTGTGTGTGTGTGTGTGTGTGTGTGTGTGTGTGTGTGAGTGTGTGTCTCCCTGCTCATCTCACTATTTAATCACCATAGAGACTCAGAGTTGAGCAGAACTCACAGAGAAGATAAGAGACTACAAGCCTCAGCATATCCTAGTCTTCTCTCTCTCTCTCTCTCTCTCTCTCTCTCTCTCTCTCTCTCTCTCTCTCTCTCTCTCTCTCTCTCTCTCTCTCTCAATCAATCAATCAGCAGATGTCTAAAAGTGCTATCTAGCCTAAAAACCCCCAACAGCAAGTAATGCAGGTGTAGAAAGATAGTGGCTAGGAAAAGCTCCCTAGAAAGGCAGGAACCAAGGAAGAAACCTAGAAAGGAACCAGGCTCTGAGGAGTGGCCAGTCCTCTTCTGGCTCTGCCGGGTGGAGTTTATAACAGAACATGGACACTAAGGCCAGATCGTTTTTCAAGATGTTCAAAAGTTCATAGATGACCAGCGGGGTCAAATAATAATCACAGTGGTTGTGGAGGATGCAACAGGTCAACACCTCAGGAGTAAATGTCAGTTGGCTTTTCATAGCCGAGCATTCAGAGGTCGAAAACAGCAGGTCCGGGACCAGGTAGCACGCCTGGTGAACAGGTCAGGGTTCCATAGCCACAAGCAGAACAGTTGAAACTGGTTCAGCACACAATATCTCTCTCTCTCAATTAAATTTCAATGAAATCCAAAGGGCTTTAATGGCAGGGGAAACATATGTTTACGTTGCCAAAGCAAGTGAAATGGATAATAAACCAAATAAAACTAAACAATAAAAAACAGTAAACATTACACTCACAAAAGGAATACAGATAAATGTCATATTATGGATATATACAGTGTTTCTTGTGGCAACAAGTCACAAGTCTTGCTGCTGTGATGGCATACTGCGGCATTTCACCCAATAGATATCAAAATTAGATTTGTTTTTGAATTCCTTGTGGATCTGTGTAATCTGAGAGAAATATGTGTCTCTAATATGGTCATACATTTGGCAGGAGGTTAGGATGTGCAGCTCAGTTTCCACCTCATTTTGTGGGCAGTGTGCACATAGCCTGTCTTCTCTTGAGCGCCATGTCTGCCTACGGCGGCCTTTCTCAACAGCAAGGCTATGCTCACTAAGTCTGTACATAGTCAAAACTTTCCTTAAGTTTGCGTCAGTCACAGTGGTCAGGTATTCTGCCACTGTGTACTCTCTGTTTAGGGCCAAATAGCATTCTAGCGTGCTCAGTTTTTTTGTTAATTCTTTCAAATGTGTCAATAATTATCTTTTTGTTTTCTCATGATTTAGTTGGTTCTAATTCTGCTGGTGTCCTGGGGCTCTGTGGGGTGTGTTTGTGTTTGTGAACAGAGCCCCAGGACCAGCTTGCTTAGGGGACTCTTCTCCAGGTTCATCTCTCTGTAGGTGATGGCTTTGTTATGGAAGGTTTGGGAATCGCTTCCTTTTAGGTGGTTGTAGAATTTAACGGCTCTTTTCTGGATTTTGATAATTAGTGGGTATCGGCCTAATTCTGCTCTGCATGCATTAGTTGGTGTTCTACGTTGCACACGGAGGATATGGTCCTTCTGTAGCACAGTTGGTAGAGCATGGCGCTTGTAACGCCAGGGTAGTGGGTTCGATTCCCGGGACCACCCATACGTAGAATGTATGCACACATGACTGTAAGTCGCTTTGGATAAAAGCGTCAGCTAAATGGCATATATTATTATTATTATATTATTATATGTTTTGCTGAATTCTGCTTGCAGAGTCTCAATTTGGTGTTTGTCCTATTTAGTGTATTCTTGGTTGGTGAGTGGACCCCAGACCTCTCTCTTTGTCTCTCTCTCTTTCTATGACTCTCTGTCTCCCCTTTCTTCTCTCTCCCTCTTTTTCTGTAAACAGACACATGTTCGTAACACACACACACGTGATGTAAACAGACACATGTTCGTAACACACACACACGGGATGTAAACAGACACATGTTCGTAACACACACACACGGGATGTAAACAGACACACACGGGGGATGTAAACAGACACATGTTAAGTAACACACACACACGGGATGTAAACAGACACATGTTAAACAGACACACGTAACACACACACACACGGGATGTAAACAGACACATGTTCGTAACACACACACACACGGGATGTAAACAGACACATGTTCGTAACACACACACACACGGATGTAAACAGACACATGTTCGTAACACACACACACGGGATGTAAACAGACACATGTTCGTAACACACACACACGGGATGTAAACAGACACATGTTCGTAACACACACACACACGGGATGTAAACAGACACATGTTCGTAAACACACACACACGGGATGTAAACAGACACATGTTCGTAACACACACACACGGGATGTAAACAGACACATGTTCGTAACACACACACGGGATGTAAACAGACACATGTAAACACACACACGGGATGTAAACAGACACATGTTCGTAACACACACACACGGGATGTAAACAGACACATGTTCGTAACACACACACACGTGATGTAACACAGACACATGTGTAAACAGACACGTAAACACACACACACGGGATGTAAACAGACACATGTTCGTAACACACACACACACGGGATGTAAACAGACACATGTTCGTACACACACACACACGGGATGTAAACAGACACATGTTCGTAACACACACACACGGGATGTAAACAGACACATGTTCGTAACACACACACACGGGATGTAAACAGACACATGTTCGGGATGTAAACAACACACACACACGTGATGTAAACAGACACATGTTCGTAACACACACACACGGGATGTAAACAGACACATGTTAAACACACACACACGGGATGTAAACAGACACACACACACGGGATGTAAACAGACACATGTTCGTAACACACACACACGGGATGTAAACAGACACATGTTCGTAACACACACACGGGATGTAAACAGACACGGGATGTAAACAGACACATGTTCGTAACACACACACACGTGATGTAAACAGACACATGTTCACACACACACACGGGATGTAAACAGACACATGTGTAAACAGACACGTAACACACACACACGGGATGTAAACAGACACATGTTCGTAACACACACACACACGGGATGTAAACAGACACATGTTCGTAACACACACACACACGGGATGTAAACAGACACATGTTCGTAACACACACACACGGGATGTAAACAGACACATGTTCGTAACACACACACACACGGGATGTAAACAGACACATGTTCGTAACACACACACACGGGATGTAAACAGACACATGTTCGTAACACACACACACGTGATGTAAACAGACACATGTTCGTAACACACACACGTGATGTAAACAGACACATGTTCGTAACACACACACACACGGGATGTAAACAGACACATGTTCGTAACACACACACACGTGATGTAAACAGACACATGTTCGTAACACACACACACACGTGATGTAAACAGACACATCTTCACATCATATTACCACATAATAGGAGTAACACAAAGCCAGTGAGAACAATTCTACTACAATACGTCAGAAGGAGTCTTCAAGGACTTAAACAGTTAACTCTAATTATCTGTGACTTCGTCACTTTGATGGTTGACCGGTAGTCACCCTGAGAATCATAGCTATGATAGCATGACAGAACGAGAAAGAGAGCGAGACAGAGCGAGAGAGAGAGCCACAGAGCAAGAGAGTGACAGAGTGAGAGAGAGTGACAGAGTGAGAGAGACAGAGCTAGAAAGATAGAGGGGGGGGGGTAGAGGGAGAAAGACAGACAGACAGACAGACAGACAGACAGACAGACAGACAGACAGACAGACAGACAGACAGACAGACAGACAGACAGACAGACAGACAGACAGAGGGAAGGGAAGGGAAGGGAAGGGAAATGGAGAGTTAGAGAGAGAGAGAAGGAAGGGAAATTGAGAGTTAGAATTAGAGAGAGAGAGAGAGAGAGAGAGAGAGAGAGAGAAGCTAAGTCAGAACTAGTGTGTGATATCCACTGCAGTCTTGAAAACTGCAAAGCACCTTGGGTAAAAAAACAGACACACGGCATAAACACACACCTGTTGTTCTGTTTTCAGTGGAAGCACATGGTCTAAGTGATTGAATTTGAGCGTAGCCTACTCCACAAAACCACACACGTACACGCCAATCTTCACCTCCATCGCTCTATTGAGTAACAATGGGCCGAGCTCCATTTCATTCAGCACTGCATACCTCACAGCACAAATATGCACACACACACTCATTACACAGTGTCAACGTGTGTGAGCATGATTTAGGTGACACATTTATGCTGTGTTAGCTTGTGTGTACATTTTGACAGTTTTTTTGCAGTTGAAGTCGGAAGTTTACATACACTTACGTTGGAGTCATTAAAACTTGCTTTTTAACCACTCCACAAATTTCTTGTTAACAAACTATAGTTTTGGCAAGTTGGTTAGGACTTGTCGGTTAGGACACAAGTCATTTTTTCAACAACTGTTTACAAACAGATTATTTCACTTGTCATTCACGGTATCACAATTCCAGTGTGTCAGAAGTTTACATACACTAAGTTCACTGTGCCTTTAAACAGCTTGGAAAATTCCAGAAAATGATGTCATGGCTTTAGAAGCTTCTGATAGGCTAACTGACATCATTTGGGTCAATTAGAGGTGTACCTGTGGATGTACTTTAAGGCCTACCTACAAACTCTGTGCATCTTTGCTAGTCTGATTCATCCTTGGGAGCAATTTCCAAACACCTGAAGGTACCACGTTCATCTGTACAAACAATAGTGCGCAAGTATAACCACCATGGGACAATGCAGCCGTCATACTGCTCAGGAAGGAGAAGCGGTCTGTCTCCTAGAGATGAATGTACTTTGGTGCAAAAAGTGCAAATAAATCCCAGAACAACAGCAAAGGACAGAGGAAACAGGGACAAAAGTATCTATATCCACAGTAAAACGAGTCCTATATCGACATAACCTGAAAGGCCATTCAGCAAGGAAGAAGCCACTGCTCCAGAACCGCCATAAAAAAAGCCAGACTACGGTTTGCAACTGCACATGGGGACAAAGATCGTACTTTTTGGAGAAATGTCCTCTTGTCTGATGAAACAAAAATAGAACTGTTTGGACATAATGACCATCGTTATGTTTGGAGGAAATAGGGGGAGGCTTGCAAACTGAAAAACCCCATCCCAACTGTGCAGCACAGGGGTGGCAGCATCATGTTGTGGGGGGTGCTTTGCTGCAGGAGGGACTGGTGCACTTCACAAAATAGATGGCATCATGAGGGAGGAAAATTAAGTGAATATATTGAAGCAACATCTCAAGATCAGTCAGGAAGTTAAAGCTTGGTCGCAAATGGGTCTTCCAAATGGACAATTTTTTTATTTATTTTTTATTCATTTTTTATTTCACCTTTATTTAACCAGGTAGGCTAGTTGAGAACAAGTTCTCATTTGCAACTGCGACCTGGCCAAGATAAAGCATAGCAGTGTGAACAGACAACACAGAGTTACACATGGAGTAAACAATTAACAAGTCAATAACACAGTAGAAAAAAATGGGCAGTCTATATACAATGTGTGCAAAAGGCATGAGGAGGTAGGCGAATAATACAATTTTGCAGATTAACACTGGAGTGATAAATGATCAGATGGTCATGTACAGGTAGAGATATTGGTGTGCAAAAGAGCAGAAAAGTAAATAAATACATCAAATCAAATCAAATCAAATTTATTTATATAGCCCTCCGTACATCAGCTGATATCTCAAAGTGCTGTACAGAAATGGTACATAAACAGTATAAAAACAATATGGGAATGAGGTAGGTGAAAATGGGTGGGCTATTTACCTATAGACTATGTACAGCTGCAGCGATCGGTTAGCTGCTCGGATAGCTGATGTTTGAAGTTGGTGAGGGAGATAAAAGTCTCCAACTTCAGTGATTTTTGCAATTCGTTCCAGTCACAGGCAGCAGAGTACTGGAACGAAAGGCGGCCAAATGAGGTGTTGGCTTTAGGGATGATCAGTGAGATACACCTGCTGGAGCGCGTGCTATGGATGGGAGTTGCCATCGTGACCAGTGAACTGAGATAAGGTGGAGCTTTACCTAGCATGGACTTGTAGATGACCTGGAGCCAGTGGGTCTGGCGACGAATATGTAGTGAGGGCCAGCCGACCAGAGCATACAAGTCGCAGTGGTGGGTGGTATAAGGTGCTTTAGTGACAAAACGGATGGCACTGTGATAGACTGCATCCAGTTTGCTGAGTAGAGTGTTGGAAGCCATTTTGTAGATGACATCGCCAAAGTCGAGGATCGGTAGGATAGTCAGTTTTACTAGGGTAAGCTTGGCAGCGTGAGTGAAGGAGGCTTTGTTGCAGAATAGAAAGCCGACTCTTGATTTGATTTCCGATTGGAGATGTTTGATGTGAGTCTGGAAGGAGAGTTTGCAGTCTAGCCAGACACCTAGGTACTTATAGATGTCCACATATTCAAGGTCGGAACCATCCAGGGTGGTGATGCTAGTCGGGCATGCGGGTGCAGGCAGCGATCGGTTGAAAAGCATGCATTTGGTTTTACTCGCGTTTAAGAGCAGTTGGAGGCCACGGAAGGAGTGCTGTATGGCATTGAAGCTCGTTTGGAGGTTAGATAGCACAGTGTCCAATGACGGGCCGAAAGTATATAGAATGGTGTCATTGACCCCAAGCATACTCTCAAAGTTGTGGCAAAATGGCTTAAGGAGAACAAAGACAAAGTATTGGAGTGGCCATCACAAAGCTCTGACCTCAATCCAATAGAAAATGTGTGGGCGGAACTGAAAAAGTATCTACGATCAAGGAGGCCTACAAACCTGACTCAGTTACACCAGCTCTGTCAGGAGGAATGGGCCAAAATTCACCCAACTTATTGTGGGAAGCTTGTGAAAGGCTACCCGAAAAGTTTGACCCAAGAAAAACTATTTAAAGGCAATACTACCAAATACTAACTGAGTGTATGTAAACATCTGACCGACTGGGAATGTGTTAAAAGCTGAAATAAATCATTATCTCTACTATTATTCTGACATTTCACATTCTTAAAATAAAGTGGTGATCCTAACTTACCTAAAATAGGGATTTTTTTACTGGGATTAAATGTCAGGAATTGTGAAAAACTGAGTTTAAATGTAGTTGGCTAAGGTGTATGTTAACTACCGTAGCTGTAATTTGAGGTGTGTGTGTGTCCGAGTGTGTATGTTTGCATGTGTATGTGTGCGTGTGCATGGCAGGTCGCCCAGCGGTTAAGATCGTTGGGCCAGTAAGCGAAAGGTTGGTGGTTTGAATCCCCAAGCCGACTATGTGAAAAATCTGCTGATGTACCCTTGAGCAAGGCACCTAACCTAGTTGCTCTGGATAAAAGTGTCTGCTAAATGACAAAGATTAAGTGTGTGTGGTAGGCCCCTCTACAGGAGAGCCCATGCCAGACAGAATAATGATCCTGAAGCCTCTTTGTCAGGTCTGTGTGGGACTGGGCTGCCTTTAAACAATCCATTTACCAGGATACATAAACATATTCCTCTCCTTTCTGTCCTCTGCCTTTTATCTCATCTCTGACCCTCCCTCTCCATGGCTTCTTCTTGCTCTCTGTTCTACTCTCCCTTCTCTCCATTCCATCCCAAACTCCCCTTCCGTCTCCTCAGCTTCCCTCTCTGTCGCCTTTGAAATCATCCTTCAATCGATCCAACAACTGAGCTGTATGGCTCTGAGCCACACATCCAAAATACCCTTCCTCTCCCTCCTTCCTCTCACTCCCCCTCTCTCTCACTCCCTCTCTCTCACTCCCCCTCTCTCTCACTCCCTCTCTCTCACTCCCCCTCTCTCTCTCTCCCTCTCTCTCTTCTTTTTCAGTTCCTTATTTCTCTCCAATCAAAAATATTTTATCGTTCTTCTACTCAAAGAACTGGACGGCTTCATACTTGTTAATATCTCACTCGCTCTCTCTACACTATCGCTCCTCCCCCTCACTTCCCCCTCTCCTCCCCCTCAGTGTAAAATGCAAGCCTTTATAAGGAACATGAAAGAAAGAGGGCATGGCATCCCAAAGAGACATCACTGCCAGAGATGTATTCAAATTGAAACGCATCGGCGTGTGAATTACAAGAGAGGAGAGGAGAGAAAGAGAGAACCCATATTTATGTTTATTTATTTTCCCTTCTGTACTTTAACTATTTGCACATCGTTACAACACTGTACATAACCATAATACGACATTTGAAATGAGTGTAATGTTTATTGTTCATTTTTTATTGTTTATTTCGCTTTTTAAATCTATTTCACTTGCTTTGGCAATGTAAACATATGTTTCCCATGCCAATAAAGCCCTTTGAATTGAATCGAGAGAGAGAGCGAGAAAGAGAGAGCGAGAGAGAGAGAGAGCAGAGGACCCTGGTTCTGCTATAGAAGAGCATTAACGATATGATGGAGTGAGACGAAGAGAGAAAGGGATAGATAGAGATGGAGACAGTAAGAGACATGGACAGAGTGGAAGACATGATAAGCAGACAGAGAAACTGACACAGACAGCGGGAGAGAAAGAGAATGACATTTTTAATGTTGCAAAATGGTTGGTTTTATGGAAGTGACTCTGGGAGACTGGAGGGGTGGTTATGGGAGGGAGTGAGAGAGAGATAGACTGACAACAGTTAAGTGACGAGGGAGATGAGCAAGAGAGGTTGCGTAAGAGAGATGGGGACAAAGAAAGAGGGAGAGATGGGGGGAGAGAGCGAGAACCTAAGTTGACAGGAGGGTACAGTACGGAGGGATGAGAGAGGAGAGAGAACCTGAGATGACAGGAGGGTACTGTATGGAGGGATGAGAGCAGAGAGAGAACCTGAGATGACAGTCGGATAAAGTACGGAGGGATGAGAGAAGAGAGAGAACCTGAGATGACAGGAGGGTACTGTATGGAGGGATGGGAGAAGAGCGAGAACCTGAGATGACATTAGGGTGCAGTACGGAGGGGTGAGAGAGGAGAGAGAACCTGAGATGACAGTAGGGTATGGTATTGAGAGATGAGAGAGAACATGAGATGACAGTAGGGTACAGTATGGAGGGATGAGAGAGGAGAGAGAACCTGAGATGACAGTAGGGTATGGTATGGAGGGATGAGACATGAGAGAGAACATGAGATGACAGTAGGGTACAGGATGGAGGGATGAGAGAGGAGAGAACCTGAGATAAAATTAGGGTATGGTATGGAGAGATGAAAGAGGAGAGAGAACCTGAGATGACAGTAGGGTACGGTATGGAGGTATGAGAGAGGAGAGAGAACCTGAGATGACAGTAGGGTACGGTACGGGGGGATGAGAGAAGAGAGAGAACCTGAGATGACAGGAGGGTACGGTATGGAGAGAAGAGAGAACCTGAGATGACAGTAGGGTACGGTATGGAGGGAGGAAAGAAGAGAGAGAACCATAGATGACAGTATGGTATGGAGAGATGAGAGAGGAGAGAGAACCTGAGATAACAGTAGGGTACGGTATGGAGGGATGAGAGAGGAGAGAGAACCTGAGATAACAGTAGGGTACGGTATGGAGAGATGAGAGAGAACCTGAGATAACAGTAGGGTACGGCATGGAGAGATGAGAGATGAGAGAGAACCTGAGATAACAGTAGGGTATGGTATGGAGAGATGAGAGATGAGAGAGAACCTGAGATGACAGTAGGGTACGGTATGGAGGGATGAGAGATGAGAGACAGAGGGAGTGTGTAACTGACATCTCTTTACCATGATAGCCCTCATTCTAAACCCCTGAGAATCAGATCCCTTTCACTCTCCAGTTACCCTGTTCCCAGATCACAGCATGGCCCTATACTGTGGCAGACAGGCCTGTCAGTGTCAAGTTACCTACATCTACACCCAGGGATGCCACAGGCTCCCGCAGGCTGCTGAAGGTAGATGTATGAATAATAGATATCCCTGCATCAGCCTCCAGTAGCCTCACAGTACCAGCCTACTGCTCTATTTGTTTGTGTGCCTGTCTACTTATTTATTTATCTATGATGTTGTAGTAGAGAGAGGTGAGGGGGTGGAAGTGATGACTGATGAAGGCAGCTGGGGCGAGGTCGGACGTTGGCATGGTAGCGCAGCTGTGTGTGTGTGATCAAAACAACAGAAGTGTGTGGTTAAAGAGATAAGAAGAGATCTGTGGTTAAAGAGATAAGACGAGACTGTGGTTAAAGAGATAAGAAGAAAGGTGATATCACAGGATTAAAAGTTTTTAAAAATGTTGTCTTTTTAACTTTTAAACTTTATATTTTTTCTTCTTCTACAAAACATAGGAATGCGGCGTTTTCACTGTATGAAGATACTGGCATTGTGCTGGAGATGATGAACATGAGGGTGAAAAGTAGTGGCATTGTGCTGGAGATGATGAACATGAGGGTGAAAAGTAGTGGCATTGTGCTGGAGATGATGAACATGAGGGTGAAAAGTAGTGGGAAGGTGCTGGAGATGATGAACATGAGGGTGAAAAGTAGTGGCGTTGTGCTGGAAATGATGAACATGAGGGTGAAAAGTAGTGGCATTGTGCTGGAGATGATGAACATGAGGGTGAAAAGTAGTGGGATTGTGCTGGAGATGATGAACATGAGGGTGAAAAGTAGTGGGATTGTGCTGGAGATGATGAACATGAGGGTGAAAAGTAGTGGCATTGTGCTGGAGATGATGAACATGAGGGTGAAAAGTAGTGGCATTGTGCTGGAGATGATGAACATGAGGGTGAAAAGTAGTGGCATTGTGCTGGAGATGATGAACATGAGGGTGAAAAGTAGTGGCGTTGTGCTGGAGATGATGAACATGAGGGTGAAAAGTAGTGGCATTGTGCTGGAGATGATGAACATGAGGGTGAAAAGTAGTGGGAAGGTGCTGGAGATGATGAACATGAGGGTGAAAAGTAGTGGCATTGTGCTGGAGATGATGAACATGAGGGTGAAAAGTAGTGGGATTGTGCTGGAGATGATGAACATGAGGGTGAAAAGTAGTGGCATTGTGCTGGAGATGATGAACATGAGGGTGAAAAGTAGTGGGAAGGTGCTGGAGATGATGAACATGAGGGTGAAAAGTAGTGGCGTTGTGCTGGAGATGATGAACATGAGGGTGAAAAGTAGTGGCATTGTGCTGGAGATGATGAACATGAGGGTGAAAAGTAGTGGGAAGGTGCTGGAGATGATGAACATGAGGGTGAAAAGTAGTGGCATTGTGCTGGAGATGATGAACATGAGGGTGAAAAGTAGTGGGATTGTGCTGGAGATGATGAACATGAGGGTGAAAAGTAGTGGGATTGTGCTGGAGATGATGAACATGAGGGTGAAAAGTAGTGGCATTGTGCTGGAGATGATGAACATGAGGGTGAAAAGTAGTGGGATTGTGCTGGAGATGATGAACATGAGGGTGAAAAGTAGTGGCATTGTGCTGGAGATGATGAACATGAGGGTGAAAAGTAGTGGGATTGTGCTGGAGATGATGAACATGAGGGTGAAAAGTAGTGGCATTGTGCAGGAGATGATGAACATGAGGGTGAAAAGTAGTGGCATTGTGCTGGAGATGATGAACATGAGGGTGAAAAGTAGTGGGATTGTGCTGGAGATGATGAACATGAGGGTGAAAAGTAGTGGCATTGTGCTGGAGATGATGAACATGAGGGTGAAAAGTAGTGGCATTGTGCAGGAGATGATGAACATGAGGGTGAAAAGTAGTGGCATTGTGCTGGAGATGATGAACATGAGGGTGAAAAGTAGTGGGATTGTGCTGGAGATGATGAACATGAGGGTGAAAAGTAGTGGGAAGGTGCTGGAGATGATGAACATGAGGGTGTAAAGTAGTGTCATTGTGCTGGAGATGATGAACATGAGGGTGAAAAGTAGTGGGATTGTGCTGGAGATGATGAACATGAGGGTGAAAAGTAGTGGGATTGTGCTGGAGATGATGAACATGAGGGTGAAAAGTAGTGGCATTGTGCTGGAGATGATGAACATGAGGGTGAAAAGTAGTGGCATTGTGCAGGAGATGATGAACATGAGGGTGAAAAGTAGTGGCATTGTGCTGGAGATGATGAACATGAGGGTGAAAAGTAGTGGGATTGTGCTGGAGATGATGAACATGAGGGTGAAAAGTAGTGGGAAGGTGCTGGAGATGATGAACATGAGGGTGAAAAGTAGTGGCATTGTGCTGGAGATGATGAACACGAGGGTGAAAAGTAGTGGCATTGTGCTGGAGATGATGAACATGAGGGTGAAAAGTAGTGGGATTGCCCTTTATGGTAGGAGAGTTGTGGTAGTAAACAAGTTGAATGTCTGTAAAAATAGCCAGATAAGTTAAATAGCTAAGAAGAAAAATTGTCAGAGCTTAAATTAGTTGATAAACATAGTTGGTATTTCAGACCAGTTTTTGCAGTTGTTGGCATGGTTACATGGTTGTGTTTGTGTTGACATGGTAACAGAGCTGTCTTCTCTGCCAATCTGTCTCTCTCTAGGGTGGAATTGAATAGTGCTAATTTACAACGTTTAATTTTTCTCTCTCTTTTTAAGTCAGCAGATGTTGCTTCTTCTGTGTGTGTGTGTGTACTTTGGATGAGTGTTTTAGCTAAATAGGCAAGGATATCAATAGGATGAGTGCTTTGGCCAACTACACAAGGATATCAATAGGATGAGTGCTTTGGCCAACTACACAAGGATATCAATAGGATGAGTGCTTTGGCCAACTACACAAGGATATCAATAGGATGAGTGCTTTGGCCAAGTAGGCAAGGATATCAATAGGATGAGTGCTTTGGCCAAGTAGGCAAGGATATCAATAGCATTGGTATTTATATTCATTAGTGCTATTCAGAAAAGCTTCCTTTGAGGAGAAAAAAAAACATCTCAAACTATCAATAGCATCTGTCTGCTTATCCTCTCGTAGTTTCTTTCTCCTTTTCTCTCTCAAACCCATCTCTCCATCTCTCCCTCCCTCCTCCCTCTACCTCTCCTCTCTCGCTCCAAGAACGCGATGCAGCGATAGACCCTGAGTCTTAACAGCTTTCCATTGTCGTCTGCTGAAAGAATTTTAAAAAACGTGCACTGCTTATCAGAACGGATGTGTCCATTGCTCATTACCTACCACCTCTCCAAATCACCCAGCTTTCTCTGGGGTTTTTGAACCAGCACAGCAAGATGGTTAATCAATTTGCGGTGCGAGGGGGAATTTATGCTGGCAAGAAGAGATAAAATAGGAGTAATGGAATCCATACATTTGCATTGATGAGCACAGAGTAGCTGCTAATGAAAGCGTCATGCTCCCGAAGAATGGAGAGATAAACGCACACTCTCCTCAGGAGGACGAATAATGGAAAGATAAACGCACACTCTATTCAGGAGGACGAAGAATGGAGAGATAAACGCACGCTCTCTTCAGGAGGACGAAGAATGGAGAGATAAACGCACACTCTCTTCAGGAGGACGAAGAATGGAGAGATAAACGCACACTCTCTTCGGGAGGACGAAGAATGGAGAGATAAACGCACACTCTCTTCGGGAGGACGAAGAATGGAGAGATAAACACACACTCTCTTCAGGAGGACGAAGAATGGAGAGATAAACGCACACTCTCTTCAGGAGGACGAAGAATGGAGAGATAACCACACACTCTCTTCAGGAGGACGAAGAATGGAGAGATAAACGCACACTCTCTTCAGGAGGACGAAGAATGGAGAGATAAACGCACACTCTCTTCAGGAGGACGAAGAATGGAGAGATAAACGCACACTCTCTTCAGGAGGACGAAGAATGGAGAGATAAACGCACACTCTCTTCAGGAGGACGAAGAATGGAGAGATAAACGCACACTCTCTTCAGGAGGACGAAGAATGGAGAGATAAACGCACACTCTCTTCGGGAGGACGAAGAATGGAGAGATAAACGCACACTCTCTTCGGGAGGACGAAGAATGGAGAGATAAACACACACTCTCTTCAGGAGGACGAAGAATGGAGAGATAAACGCACACTCTCTTCAGGAGGATGAAGAATGGAGAGATAAACACACACTCTCTTCAGGAGGACGAAGAATGGAGAGATAAACGCACACTCTCTTCAGGAGGACGAAGAATGGAGAGATAAACGCACACTCTCTTCAGGAGGACGAAGAATGGAGAGATAAACGCACACTCTCTTCAGGAGGACGAAGAATGGAGAGATAAACGCACACTCTCTTCAGGAGGACGAAGAATGGAGAGATAAACGTACACACTCTCTTCAGGACGAAGAATGGAGAGATAAACGCACACTCTCTTCAGGAGGACGAAGAATGGAGAGATAAACGCACACTTTCTTCAGGAGGACGAAGAATGGAGAGATAAACGCACACTCTCTTCGGGAGGATGAAGAATGGAGAGATAAACGCACACTCTCCTCAGGAGGACGAATAATGGAGAGATAAACGCACACTCTCTTCAGGAGGACGAAGAATGGAGAGATAAACGCACACTCTCTTCAGGAGGACGAAGAATGGAGAGATAAACGCACACTCTCTTCGGGAGGACGAAGAATGGAGAGATAAACGCACACTCTCTTCAGGAGGACGAAGAATGGAGAGATAAACGCACACTCTCTTCGGGAGGACGAAGAATGGAGAGATAAACGCACACTCTCTTCAGAAGGACGAAGAATGGAGAGATAAACGCACACTCTCTTCAGGAGGACGAAGAATGGAGAGATAAACGCACACTCTCTTCAGGAGGACGAAGAATGGAGAGATAAACGCACACTCTCTTCAGGAGGACAAGGAATTGAGAGATAAACGCACACTCTCTTCAGGAGGACGAAGAATGGCGAGATAAACGCACACTCTCTTCAGGAGGAAGAAGAGAGGAAGCGAAGACTTCAAGAAACGGGAGAGGGTGAGGGAGACTGTGCTGAGACGCAGGTAGAGAATGCGTTGGAAGCGTTTACAGAGGACATAGATACCGACACAGAGACATTTTTTTCTTTCCAGGAAGTGGATAGAGCTAGGGGACCAGCAGCCTCAGGGTCTCTCTACTACACATGCTCACTGGCCTCCCTCTTAAACTCTCTCATACCGTGGATGGTGGGAAAAGGCCCAAGGCCTATAGCTGTTACTCCATATTGGAATGACTTTGTGAAAACTGTCCGTTCTACTCACTCTATTTCTATGGGCCATATAGCGGCGTTGTTCTATCGGATCTCAGACCCTCTCTGCAGCTGTATCCCGCTGCAATGCTGCAGCCATGGCGACAGGAGGAGCGAGGGATGAGGAGCGAGGGATGAGGAGTGAGGGATGAGGAGCGAGGCAAGAGCTCAGGAGACAACGGAGAGATAAACACCTCCTTCATTGATCTACACTCTCCTCCGCTCACTTTAGTTTCACTCCATCATCCTCACACTCCTCCGCTCACTTTAGTTTCACTCCCGCCATCATCCTCACACTCCTCCGCTCACTAGTTTCACTCCCTCCATCGTCCTCACACTCCTCTGCTCACTATAGTTTCACTCTCTCCATCATCCTCACACTCCTCCGCTCACTATAGTTTCACTCCCTCCACCATCGTCACACTCCTCTGCTCACTATAGTTTCACTCCCTCCACCATCGTCACACTCCTCCGCTCACTATAGTTTCACTCTCTCCATCATCCTCACACTCCTCCGCTCACTATAGTTTCACTCCCTCCACCATCAGCTCACTTTAGTTTCACTCCCTCCACCATCGCCACACTCCTCCGCTCACTATAGTTTCACTCCCTCCACCATCGTCACACTCCTCCGCTCACTATAGTTTCACTCCCTCCACCATCGTCACACTCCTCCTCTCACTATAGTTTCACTCCCTCCACCATCGTCACACTCCTCCTCTCACTATAGTTTCACTCCCTCCACCATCGTCACACTCCTCCGCTCACTATAGTTTCACTCCCTCCACCATCGTCACACTCCTCCTCTCACTATAGTTTCACTCCCTCCACCATCGTCACACTCCTCCGCTCACTATAGTTTCACTCCCTCCACCATCGTCACACTCCTCCTCTCACTATAGTTTCACTCCCTCCACCATCGTCACACTCCTCCTCTCACTATAGTTTCACTCCCTCCATCATCGCCACACTCCTCCGCTCACTATAGTTTCACTCCCTCCACCATCGTCACACTCCTCCACTCACTATAGTTTCACTCCCTCCACCATCGTCACACTCCTCCTCTCACTATAGTTTCACTCCCTCCACCATCGTCACACTCCTCCACTCACTATAGTTTCACTCCCTCCATCATCGCCACACTCCTCCGCTCACTATAGTTTCACTCCCTCCACCATCGTCACACTCCTCCTCTCACTATAGTTTCACTCCCTCCACCATCGTCACACTCCTCCGCTCACTATAGTTTCACTCCCTCCACCATCGTCACACTCCTCCACTCACTAGTTTCACTCCCTCCATCATCGCCACACTCCTCCGCTCACTATAGTTTCACTCCCTCCACCATCGTCACACTCCTCCTCTCACTATAGTTTCACTCCCTCCACCATCGTCACACTCCTCCGCTCACTATAGTTTCACTCTCTCCATCATCGTCACACTCCTCCGCTCACTATAGTTTCACTCCCTCCACCATCGTCACACTCCTCCTCTCACTATAGTTTCACTCCCTCCACCATCGTCACACTCCTCATCTCACTATAGTTTCACTCCCTCCACCATCGTCACACTCCTCCGCTCACTATAGTTTCACTCCCTCCACCATCGTCACACTCCTCCTCTCACTATAGTTTCACTCCCTCCACCATCGTCACACTCCTCATCTCACTATAGTTTCACTCCCTCCACCATCGTCACACTCCTCATCTCACTATAGTTTCACTCCCTCCACCATCGTCACACTCCTCCGCTCACTATAGTTTCACTCCCTCCACCATCGTCACACTCCTCCTCTCACTATAGTTTCACTCCCTCCACCATCGTCACACTCCTCATCTCACTATAGTTTCACTCCCTCCACCATCGTCACACTCCTCCGCTCACTATAGTTTCACTCCCTCCACCATCGTCACACTCCTCCGCTCACTATAGTTTCACTCCCTCCACCATCGTCACACTCCTCCGCTCACTATAGTTTCACTCCCTCCATCATCGCCACACTCCTCCACTCACTATAGTTTCACTCCCTCCACCATCGTCACACTCCTCCGCTCACTATAGTTTCACTCCCTCCACCATCGTCACACTCCTCCGCTCACTATAGTTTCACTCCCTCCACCGTTCTCACACTCCTCTGCTCACTTTAGTTTCACTCCCTCCACCATCCTCACACACCTCCGCTCACATTAGTTTCACTCCCTCCATCATCACCACACTCCTACGCTCACTATAGTTTCACTCTCTCCATCATCCTCACACTCCTCCGCTCACTATAGTTTCACTCCCTCCACCATCAGCTCACTTTAGTTTCACTCCTTCCACCATCGTCACACTCCTCATCTCACTATAGTTTCACTCCCTCCACCATCGTCACACTCCTCCGCTCACTATAGTTTCACTCCCTCCACCATCGTCACACTCCTCCGCTCACTATAGTTTCACTCCCTCCACCATCGTCACACTCCTCCGCTCACTATAGTTTCACTCCCTCCACCATCGTCACACTCCTCCTCTCACTATAGTTTCACTCCCTCCACCATCGTCACACTCCTCCTCTCACTATAGTTTCACTCCCTCCACCATCGTCACACTCCTCCGCTCACTATAGTTTCACTCCCTCCACCATCGTCACACTCCTCCTCTCACTATAGTTTCACTCCCTCCACCATCGTCACACTCCTCCACTCACTATAGTTTCACTCCCTCCACCATCGTCACACTCCTCCTCTCACTATAGTTTCACTCCCTCCACCATCGTCACACTCCTCCACTCACTATAGTTTCACTCCCTCCATCATCGCCACACTCCTCCGCTCACTATAGTTTCACTCCCTCCACCATCGTCACACTCCTCCTCTCACTATAGTTTCACTCCCTCCACCATCGTCACACTCCTCCGCTCACTATAGTTTCACTCCCTCCACCATCGTCACACTCCTCCACTCACTATAGTTTCACTCCCTCCATCATCGCCACACTCCTCCGCTCACTATAGTTTCACTCCCTCCACCATCGTCACACTCCTCCTCTCACTATAGTTTCACTCCCTCCACCATCGTCACACTCCTCCGCTCACTATAGTTTCACTCTCTCCATCATCGTCACACTCCTCCGCTCACTATAGTTTCACTCCCTCCACCATCGTCACACTCCTCCTCTCACTATAGTTTCACTCCCTCCACCATCGTCACACTCCTCATCTCACTATAGTTTCACTCCCTCCACCATCGTCACACTCCTCCGCTCACTATAGTTTCACTCCCTCCACCATCGTCACACTCCTCCTCTCACTATAGTTTCACTCCCTCCACCATCGTCACACTCCTCATCTCACTATAGTTTCACTCCCTCCACCATCGTCACACTCCTCATCTCACTATAGTTTCACTCCCTCCACCATCGTCACACTCCTCCGCTCACTATAGTTTCACTCCCTCCACCATCGTCACACTCCTCCTGTCACTATAGTTTCACTCCCTCCACCATCGTCACACTCCTCATCTCACTATAGTTTCACTCCCTCCACCATCGTCACACTCCTCCGCTCACTATAGTTTCACTCCCTCCACCATCGTCACACTCCTCCGCTCACTATAGTTTCACTCCCTCCACCATCGTCACACTCCTCCGCTCACTATAGTTTCACTCCCTCCACCGTTCTCACACTCCTCTGCTCACTTTAGTTTCACTCCCTCCACCATCCTCACACACCTCCGCTCACATTAGTTTCACTCCCTCCATCATCACCACACTCCTACGCTCACTATAGTTTCACTCTCTCCATCATCCTCACACTCCTCCGCTCACTAGTTTCACTCCCTCCATCGTCCTCACACTCCTCTGCTCACTATAGTTTCACTCCCTCCACCATCGTCACACTCCTCCGCTCACTATAGTTTCACTCTCTCCATCATCCTCACACTCCTCCGCTCACTATAGTTTCACTCCCTCCACCATCAGCTCACTTTAGTTTCACTCCCTCCACCATCGTCACACTCCTCCTCTCACTATAGTTTCACTCCCTCCACCATCGTCACACTCCTCCGCTCACTTTAGTTTCACTCCCGCCATCATCGCCACACTCCTCCGCTCACTATAGTTTCACTCCCTCCACCATCGTCACACTCCTCCGCTCACTATAGTTTCACTCCCTCCACCATCGTCACACTCCTCCTCTCACTATAGTTTCACTCCCTCCACCATCGTCACACTCCTCCTCTCACTATAGTTTCACTCCCTCCACCATCGTCACACTCCTCCGCTCACTATAGTTTCACTCCCTCCACCATCGTCACACTCCTCCTCTCACTATAGTTTCACTCCCTCCACCATCGTCACACTCCTCCACTCACTATAGTTTCACTCCCTCCACCATCGTCACACTCCTCCTCTCACTATAGTTTCACTCCCTCCACCATCGTCACACTCCTCCACTCACTATAGTTTCACTCCCTCCATCATCGCCACACTCCTCCGCTCACTATAGTTTCACTCCCTCCACCATCGTCACACTCCTCCTCTCACTATAGTTTCACTCCCTCCACCATCGTCACACTCCTCCGCTCACTATAGTTTCACTCCCTCCACCATCGTCACACTCCTCCACTCACTATAGTTTCACTCCCTCCATCATCGCCACACTCCTCCGCTCACTATAGTTTCACTCCCTCCACCATCGTCACACTCCTCCTCTCACTATAGTTTCACTCCCTCCACCATCGTCACACTCCTCCGCTCACTATAGTTTCACTCTCTCCATCATCGTCACACTCCTCCGCTCACTATAGTTTCACTCCCTCCACCATCGTCACACTCCTCCTCTCACTATAGTTTCACTCCCTCCACCATCGTCACACTCCTCATCTCACTATAGTTTCACTCCCTCCACCATCGTCACACTCCTCCGCTCACTATAGTTTCACTCCCTCCACCATCGTCACACTCCTCCTCTCACTATAGTTTCACTCCCTCCACCATCGTCACACTCCTCATCTCACTATAGTTTCACTCCCTCCACCATCGTCACACTCCTCATCTCACTATAGTTTCACTCCCTCCACCATCGTCACACTCCTCCGCTCACTATAGTTTCACTCCCTCCACCATCGTCACACTCCTCCTCTCACTATAGTTTCACTCCCTCCACCATCGTCACACTCCTCATCTCACTATAGTTTCACTCCCTCCACCATCGTCACACTCCTCCGCTCACTATAGTTTCACTCCCTCCACCATCGTCACACTCCTCCGCTCACTATAGTTTCACTCCCTCCACCATCGTCACACTCCTCCGCTCACTATAGTTTCACTCCCTCCATCATCGCCACACTCCTCCACTCACTATAGTTTCACTCCCTCCACCATCGTCACACTCCTCCGCTCACTATAGTTTCACTCCCTCCACCATCGTCACACTCCTCCGCTCACTATAGTTTCACTCCCTCCACCGTTCTCACACTCCTCTGCTCACTTTAGTTTCACTCCCTCCACCATCCTCACACACCTCCGCTCACATTAGTTTCACTCCCTCCATCATCACCACACTCCTACGCTCACTATAGTTTCACTCTCTCCATCATCCTCACACTCCTCCGCTCACTATAGTTTCACTCCCTCCACCATCAGCTCACTTTAGTTTCACTCCTTCCACCATCGTCACACTCCTCCGCTCACTATAGTTTCACTCCCTCCACCATCGTCACACTCCTCCGCTCACTATAGTTTCACTCCCTCCACCATCGTCACACTCCTCCGCTCACTATAGTTTCACTCCCTCCACCATCGTCACACTCCTCATCTCACTATAGTTTCACTCCCTCCACCATCGTCACACTCCTCCGCTCACTATAGTTTCACTCCCTCCACCATCGTCACACTCCTCCGCTCACTATAGTTTCACTCCCTCCACCGTTCTCACACTCCTCTGCTCACTTTAGTTTCACTCCCTCCACCATCCTCACACACCTCCGCTCACATTAGTTTCACTCCCTCCATCATCACCACACTCCTACGCTCACTATAGTTTCACTCTCTCCATCATCCTCACACTCCTCCGCTCACTATAGTTTCACTCCCTCCACCATCAGCTCACTTTAGTTTCGCTCCTTCCACCATCGTCACACTCCTCCGCTCACTATAGTTTCACTCCCTCCACCATCGTCACACTCCTCCGCTCACTATAGTTTCACTCCCTCCACCGTTCTCACACTCCTCTGCTCACTTTAGTTTCACTCCCTCCACCATCCTCACACACCTCCGCTCACATTAGTTTCACTCCCTCCATCATCACCACACTCCTACGCTCACTATAGTTTCACTCTCTCCATCATCCTCACACTCCTCCGCTCACTATAGTTTCACTCCCTCCACCATCAGCTCACTTTAGTTTCACTCCCTCCACCATCGTCACACTACTCCGCTCACTATAGTTTCACTCCCGCCATCATCGTCACACTCCTCCGCTCACTATAGTTTCACTCCCTCCACCATCGTCACACTCCTCCTCTCACTATAGTTTCACTCCCTCCACCATCGTCACACTCCTCATCTCACTATAGTTTCACTCCCTCCACCATCGTCACACTCCTCCGCTCACTATAGTTTCACTCCCTCCACCATCGTCACACTCCTCCGCTCACTATAGTTTCACTCCCTCCACCATCGTCACACTCCTCCGCTCACTATAGTTTCACTCCCTCCACCATCGTCACACTCCTCATCTCACTATAGTTTCACTCCCTCCACCATCGTCACACTCCTCCGCTCACTATAGTTTCACTCCCTCCACCATCGTCCCACTCCTCCGCTCACTATAGTTTCACTCCCTCCACCATCGTCACACTCCTCCGCTCACTATAGTTTCACTCCCTCCACCATCGTCACACTCCTCCTCTCACTATAGTTTCACTCCCTCCACCATCGTCACACTCCTCCGCTCACTATAGTTTCACTCCCTCCACCATCGTCACACTCCTCCGCTCACTATAGTTTCACTCCCTCCACCATCGTCACACTCCTCCGCTCACTATAGTTTCACTCCCTCCACCATCGTCACACTCCTCATCTCACTATAGTTTCACTCCCTCCACCATCGTCACACTCCTCCGCTCACTATAGTTTCACTCCCTCCACCATCGTCACACTCCTCCGCTCACTATAGTTTCACTCCCTCCACCATCGTCACACTCCTCCTCTCACTATAGTTTCACTCCCTCCACCATCGTCACACTCCTCCGCTCACTATAGTTTCACTCCCTCCACCATCGTCACACTCCTCCGCTCACTATAGTTTCACTCCCTCCACCATCGTCACACTCCTCCGCTCACTATAGTTTCACTCCCTCCACCATCGTCACACTCCTCCTCTCACTATAGTTTCACTCCCTCCACCGTTCTCACACTCCTCTGCTCACTTTAGTTTCACTCCCTCCACCATCGTCACACTCCTCCGCTCACTATAGTTTCACTCCCTCCACCATCGTCACACTCCTCATCTCACTATAGTTTCACTCCCTCCACCATCGTCACACTCCTCCGCTCACTATAGTTTCACTCCCTCCACCATCGTCACACTCCTCCGCTCACTATAGTTTCACTCCCTCCACCATCGTCACACTCCTCCGCTCACTATAGTTTCACTCCCTCCACCATCGTCACACTACTCTGCTCACTATAGTTTCACTCTCTCCATCATCCTCACACTCCTCCGCTCACTATAGTTTCACTCCCTCCACCATCAGCTCACTTTAGTTTCACTCCCGCCATCATCGCCACACTCCTCCGCTCACTATAGTTTCACTCCCTCCACCATCGTCACACTCCTCCACTCACTATAGTTTCACTCCCTCCACCATCGTCACACTCCTCCGCTCACTATAGTTTCACTCCCTCCACCATCGTCACACTCCTCCGCTCACTATAGTTTCACTCCCTCCACCATCGTCACACTCCTCATCTCACTATAGTTTCACTCCCTCCACCATCGTCACACTCCTCCGCTCACTATAGTTTCACTCCTTCCACCATCGTCACACTCCTCCGCTCACTATAGTTTCACTCCCTCCACCATCGTCACACTCCTCCTCTCACTATAGTTTCACTCCCTCCACCATCGTCACACTCCTCCTCTCACTATAGTTTCACTCCCTCCACCATCGTCACACTCCTCCGCTCACTATAGTTTCACTCCCTCCACCATCGTCACACTACTCCGCTCACTATAGTTTCACTCCTTCCACCATCGTCACACTCCTCCGCTCACTATAGTTTCACTCCTTCAACCATCGTCACACTCCTCCGCTCACTATAGTTTCACTCCCTCCACCATCGTCACACTCCTCCTCTCACTATAGTTTCACTCCCTCCACCATCGTCACACTCCTCCACTCACTATCGTTTCACTCCCTCCATCATCCTCACACTCCTCCGCTCACTATAGTTTCACTCCCTCCACAGTTCTCACACTCCTCCTCTCACTATAGTTTCACTCCCTCCACCATCGTCACACTCCTCCACTCACTATAGTTTCACTCCCTCCACCATCGTCACACTCCTCCGCTCACTATAGTTTCACTCCCTCCACAGTTCTCACACTCCTCTGCTCACTTTAGTTTCACTCCCTCCACCATCCTCACACACCTCCGCTCACATTAGTTTCACTCCCTCCATCATCGCCACACTCCTCCGCTCACTATAGTTTCACTCCCTCCACCATCAGCTCACTATAGTTTCACTCCCTCCACCATCGTCCCACTCCTCCGCTCACTATAGTTTCACTCCCTCCACCATCGTCACACTCCTCCTCTCACTATAGTTTCACTCCCTCCACCATCGTCACACTCCTCCACTCACTATCGTTTCACTCCCTCCACCATCGTCACACTCCTCCGCTCACTATAGTTTCACTCCCTCCACCATCGTCACACTCCTCCGCTCACTATAGTTTCACTCCCTCCACCATCGTCACACTCCTCATCTCACTATAGTTTCACTCCCTCCACCATCGTCACACTCCTCCGCTCACTATAGTTTCACTCCCTCCACCATCGTCACACTCCTCATCTCACTATAGTTTCACTCCCTCCACCATCGTCACACTCCTCCGCTCACTATAGTTTCACTCCCTCCACCATCGTCACACTCCTCCGCTCACTATAGTTTCACTCCCTCCACCATCGTCACACTCCTCCGCTCACTATAGTTTCACTCCCTCCACCATCGTCACACTCCTCATCTCACTATAGTTTCACTCCCTCCACCATCGTCACACTCCTCCGCTCACTATAGTTTCACTCCCTCCACCATCGTCCCACTCCTCCGCTCACTATAGTTTCACTCCCTCCACCATCGTCACACTCCTCCGCTCACTATAGTTTCACTCCCTCCACCATCGTCACACTCCTCCTCTCACTATAGTTTCACTCCCTCCACCATCGTCACACTCATCCGCTCACTATAGTTTCACTCCCTCCACCATCGTCACACTCCTCCGCTCACTATAGTTTCACTCCCTCCACCATCGTCACACTCCTCATCTCACTATAGTTTCACTCCCTCCACCATCGTCACACTCCTCCGCTCACTATAGTTTCACTCCCTCCACCATCGTCACACTCCTCCGCTCACTATAGTTTCACTCCCTCCACCATCGTCACACTCCTCCTCTCACTATAGTTTCACTCCCTCCACCATCGTCACACTCCTCCGCTCACTATAGTTTCACTCCCTCCACCATCGTCACACTCCTCCGCTCACTATAGTTTCACTCCCTCCACCATCGTCACACTCCTCCGCTCACTATAGTTTCACTCCCTCCACCATCGTCACACTACTCTGCTCACTATAGTTTCACTCTCTCATCATCCTCACACTCCTCCGCTCACTATAGTTTCACTCCCTCCACCATCGTCACACTCCTCCGCTCACTATAGTTTCACTCCCTCCACCATCGTCACACTCCTCCGCTCACTATAGTTTCACTCCCTCCACCATCGTCACACTCCTCATCTCACTATAGTTTCACTCCCTCCACCATCGTCACACTCCTCCGCTCACTATAGTTTCACTCCCTCCACCATCGTCCCACTCCTCCGCTCACTATAGTTTCACTCCCTCCACCATCGTCACACTCCTCCGCTCACTATAGTTTCACTCCCTCCACCATCGTCACACTCCTCCTCTCACTATAGTTTCACTCCCTCCACCATCGTCACACTCCTCCGCTCACTATAGTTTCACTCCCTCCACCATCGTCACACTCCTCCGCTCACTATAGTTTCACTCCCTCCACCATCGTCACACTCCTCCGCTCACTATAGTTTCACTCCCTCCACCATCGTCACACTCCTCATCTCACTATAGTTTCACTCCCTCCACCATCGTCACACTCCTCCGCTCACTATAGTTTCACTCCCTCCACCATTGTCACACTCCTCCGCTCACTATAGTTTCACTCCCTCCACCATCGTCACACTCCTCCTCTCACTATAGTTTCACTCCCTCCACCATCGTCACACTCCTCCGCTCACTATAGTTTCACTCCCTCCACCATCGTCACACTCCTCCGCTCACTATAGTTTCACTCCCTCCACCATCGTCACACTCCTCCGCTCACTATAGTTTCACTCCCTCCACCATCGTCACACTCCTCCTCTCACTATAGTTTCACTCCCTCCACCGTTCTCACACTCCTCTGCTCACTTTAGTTTCACTCCCTCCACCATCGTCACACTCCTCCGCTCACTATAGTTTCACTCCCTCCACCATCGTCACACTCCTCTGCTCACTATAGTTTCACTCCCTCCACCATCGTCACACTCCTCCGCTCACTATAGTTTCACTCCCTCCACCATCGTCACACTCCTCATCTCACTATAGTTTCACTCCCTCCACCATCGTCACACTCCTCCGCTCACTATAGTTTCACTCCCTCCACCATCGTCACACTCCTCCGCTCACTATAGTTTCACTCCCTCCACCATCGTCACACTCCTCCGCTCACTATAGTTTCACTCCCTCCACCATCGTCACACTACTCTGCTCACTATAGTTTCACTCTCTCCATCATCCTCACACTCCTCCGCTCACTATAGTTTCACTCCCTCCACCATCAGCTCACTTTAGTTTCACTCCCGCCATCATCGCCACACTCCTCCGCTCACTATAGTTTCACTCCCTCCACCATCGTCACACTCCTCCACTCACTATAGTTTCACTCCCTCCACCATCGTCACACTCCTCCGCTCACTATAGTTTCACTCCCTCCACCATCGTCACACTCCTCCGCTCACTATAGTTTCACTCCCTCCACCATCGTCACACTCCTCATCTCACTATAGTTTCACTCCCTCCACCATCGTCACACTCCTCCGCTCACTATAGTTTCACTCCTTCCACCATCGTCACACTCCTCCGCTCACTATAGTTTCACTCCCTCCACCATCGTCACACTCCTCCTCTCACTATAGTTTCACTCCCTCCACCATCGTCACACTCCTCCTCTCACTATAGTTTCACTCCCTCCACCATCGTCACACTCCTCCGCTCACTATAGTTTCACTCCCTCCACCATCGTCACACTACTCCGCTCACTATAGTTTCACTCCTTCCACCATCGTCACACTCCTCCGCTCACTATAGTTTCACTCCTTCAACCATCGTCACACTCCTCCGCTCACTATAGTTTCACTCCCTCCACCATCGTCACACTCCTCCTCTCACTATAGTTTCACTCCCTCCACCATCGTCACACTCCTCCACTCACTATCGTTTCACTCCCTCCATCATCCTCACACTCCTCCGCTCACTATAGTTTCACTCCCTCCACAGTTCTCACACTCCTCTGCTCACTTTAGTTTCACTCCCTCCACCATCCTCACACACCTCCGCTCACATTAGTTTCACTCCCTCCATCATCGCCACACTCCTCCGCTCACTATAGTTTCACTCCCTCCACCATCAGCTCACTATAGTTTCACTCCCTCCACCATCGTCCCACTCCTCCGCTCACTATAGTTTCACTCCCTCCACCATCGTCACACTCCTCCTCTCACTATAGTTTCACTCCCTCCACCATCGTCACACTCCTCCACTCACTATCGTTTCACTCCCTCCACCATCGTCACACTCCTCCGCTCACTATAGTTTCACTCCCTCCACCATCGTCACACTCCTCCGCTCACTATAGTTTCACTCCCTCCACCATCGTCACACTCCTCATCTCACTATAGTTTCACTCCCTCCACCATCGTCACACTCCTCCGCTCACTATAGTTTCACTCCCTCCACCATCGTCACACTCCTCATCTCACTATAGTTTCACTCCCTCCACCATCGTCACACTCCTCCGCTCACTATAGTTTCACTCCCTCCACCATCGTCACACTCCTCCGCTCACTATAGTTTCACTCCCTCCACCATCGTCACACTCCTCCGCTCACTATAGTTTCACTCCCTCCACCATCGTCACACTCCTCATCTCACTATAGTTTCACTCCCTCCACCATCGTCACACTCCTCCGCTCACTATAGTTTCACTCCCTCCACCATCGTCCCACTCCTCCGCTCACTATAGTTTCACTCCCTCCACCATCGTCACACTCCTCCGCTCACTATAGTTTCACTCCCTCCACCATCGTCACACTCCTCCTCTCACTATAGTTTCACTCCCTCCACCATCGTCACACTCATCCGCTCACTATAGTTTCACTCCCTCCACCATCGTCACACTCCTCCGCTCACTATAGTTTCACTCCCTCCACCATCGTCACACTCCTCATCTCACTATAGTTTCACTCCCTCCACCATCGTCACACTCCTCCGCTCACTATAGTTTCACTCCCTCCACCATCGTCACACTCCTCCGCTCACTATAGTTTCACTCCCTCCACCATCGTCACACTCCTCCTCTCACTATAGTTTCACTC
This sequence comes from Oncorhynchus keta, assembly GCF_023373465.1. Taxonomy (NCBI): domain Eukaryota; kingdom Metazoa; phylum Chordata; class Actinopteri; order Salmoniformes; family Salmonidae; genus Oncorhynchus; species Oncorhynchus keta. The sequence continues at coordinate 32,225,927 of NC_068450.1, forward strand.
CCTCCACCATCGTCACACTCCTCCGCTCACTATAGTTTCACTCCCTCCACCATCGTCACACTCCTCCGCTCACTATAGTTTCACTCCCTCCACCATCGTCACACTCCTCCGCTCACTATAGTTTCACTCCCTCCACCATCGTCACACTACTCTGCTCACTATAGTTTCACTCTCTCATCATCCTCACACTCCTCCGCTCACTATAGTTTCACTCCCTCCACCATCAGCTCACTTTAGTTTCACTCCCGCCATCATCGCCACACTCCTCCGCTCACTATAGTTTCACTCCCTCCACCATCGTCACACTCCTCCACTCACTATAGTTTCACTCCCTCCACCATCGTCACACTCCTCCGCTCACTATAGTTTCACTCCCTCCACCATCGTCACACTCCTCCGCTCACTATAGTTTCACTCCCTCCACCATCGTCACACTCCTCATCTCACTATAGTTTCACTCCCTCCACCATCGTCACACTCCTCCGCTCACTATAGTTTCACTCCTTCCACCATCGTCACACTCCTCCGCTCACTATAGTTTCACTCCCTCCACCATCGTCACACTCCTCCTCTCACTATAGTTTCACTCCCTCCACCATCGTCACACTCCTCTCCTCACTATAGTTTCACTCCCTCCACCATCGTCACACTCCTCCGCTCACTATAGTTTCACTCCCTCCACCATCGTCACACTACTCCGCTCACTATAGTTTCACTCCTTCCACCATCGTCACACTCCTCCGCTCACTATAGTTTCACTCCTTCAACCATCGTCACACTCCTCCGCTCACTATAGTTTCACTCCCTCCACCATCGTCACACTCCTCCTCTCACTATAGTTTCACTCCCTCCACCATCGTCACACTCCTCCACTCACTATCGTTTCACTCCCTCCATCATCCTCACACTCCTCCGCTCACTATAGTTTCACTCCCTCCACAGTTCTCACACTCCTCTGCTCACTTTAGTTTCACTCCCTCCACCATCCTCACACACCTCCGCTCACATTAGTTTCACTCCCTCCATCATCGCCACACTCCTCCGCTCACTATAGTTTCACTCCCTCCACCATCAGCTCACTATAGTTTCACTCCCTCCACCATCGTCACACTCCTCTGCTCACTATAGTTTCACTCCCTCCACCATCGTCACACTCCTCCGCTCACTATAGTTTCACTCCCTCCACCATCGTCACACTCCTCCGCTCACTATAGTTTCACTCCCTCCACCATCAGCTCACTATAGTTTCACTCCCGCCATCATCGTCACACTCCTCCGCTCACTATAGTTTCACTCCCTCCACCATCGTCACACTCCTCCGCTCACTATAGTTTCACTCCCTCCACCATCGTCACACTCCTCCTCTCACTATAGTTTCACTCCCTCCACCATCGTCACACTCCTCCTCTCACTATAGTTTCACTCCCTCCACCATCGTCACACTCCTCATCTCACTATAGTTTCACTCCCTCCACCATCGTCACACTCCTCCGCTCACTATAGTTTCACTCCCTCCACCATCGTCACACTCCTCCGCTCACTATAGTTTCACTCCCTCCACCATCGTCACACTCCTCCTCTCACTATAGTTTCACTCCCTCCACCATCGTCACACTCCTCCGCTCACTATAGTTTCACTCTCTCCATCATCGTCACACTCCTCCGCTCACTATAGTTTCACTCCCTCCACCATCGTCACACTCCTCCTCTCACTATAGTTTCACTCCCTCCACCATCGTCACACTCCTCATCTCACTATAGTTTCACTCCCTCCACCATCGTCACACTCCTCATCTCACTATAGTTTCACTCCCTCCACCATCGTCACACTCCTCCGCTCACTATAGTTTCACTCCTTCCACCATCGTCACACTCCTCCGCTCACTATAGTTTCACTCCCTCCACCATCGTCACACTCCTCCTCTCACTATAGTTTCACTCCCTCCACCATCGTCACACTCCTCCTCTCACTATAGTTTCACTCCCTCCACCATCGTCACACTCCTCCGCTCACTATAGTTTCACTCCCTCCACCATCGTCACACTACTCCGCTCACTATAGTTTCACTCCTTCCACCATCGTCACACTCCTCCGCTCACTATAGTTTCACTCCTTCAACCATCGTCACACTCCTCCGCTCACTATAGTTTCACTCCCTCCACCATCGTCACACTCCTCCTCTCACTATAGTTTCACTCCCTCCACCATCGTCACACTCCTCCACTCACTATCGTTTCACTCCCTCCATCATCCTCACACTCCTCCGCTCACTATAGTTTCACTCCCTCCACAGTTCTCACACTCCTCTGCTCACTTTAGTTTCACTCCCTCCACCATCCTCACACACCTCCGCTCACATTAGTTTCACTCCCTCCATCATCGCCACACTCCTCCGCTCACTATAGTTTCACTCCCTCCACCATCAGCTCACTATAGTTTCACTCCCTCCACCATCGTCCCACTCCTCCGCTCACTATAGTTTCACTCCCTCCACCATCAGCTCACTATAGTTTCACTCCCGCCATCATCGTCACACTCCTCCGCTCACTATAGTTTCACTCCCTCCACCATCGTCACACTCCTCCGCTCACTATAGTTTCACTCCCTCCACCATCGTCACACTCCTCCGCTCACTATAGTTTCACTCCCTCCACCATCGTCACACTCCTCCTCTCACTATAGTTTCACTCCCTCCACCATCGTCACACTCCTCCTCTCACTATAGTTTCACTCCCTCCACCATCGTCACACTCCTCATCTCACTATAGTTTCACTCCCTCCACCATCGTCACACTCCTCCGCTCACTATAGTTTCACTCCCTCCACCATCGTCACACTCCTCCGCTCACTATAGTTTCACTCTCTCCATCATCGTCACACTCCTCCGCTCACTATAGTTTCACTCCCTCCACCATCGTCACACTCCTCCTCTCACTATAGTTTCACTCCCTCCACCATCGTCACACTCCTCATCTCACTATAGTTTCACTCCCTCCACCATCGTCACACTCCTCCGCTCACTATAGTTTCACTCCCTCCACCATCGTCACACTCCTCCGCTCACTATAGTTTCACTCCCTCCATCATCGCCACACTCCTCCGCTCACTATAGTTTCACTCCCTCCACCATCGTCACACTACTCTGCTCACTATAGTTTCACTCTCTCCATCATCCTCACACTCCTCCGCTCACTATAGTTTCACTCCCTCCACCATCGTCACACTCCTCCACTCACTATAGTTTCACTCCCTCCACCATCGTCACACTCCTCCGCTCACTATAGTTTCACTCCCTCCACCATCGTCACACTCCTCCTCTCACTATAGTTTCACTCCCTCCACCATCGTCACACTCCTCCACTCACTATAGTTTCACTCCCTCCACCATCGTCACACTCCTCCGCTCACTATAGTTTCACTCCCTCCACCATCGTCACACTCCTCCGCTCACTATAGTTTCACTCCCTCCACCATCGTCACACTCCTCCGCTCACTATAGTTTCACTCCCTCCACCATCGTCACATTCCTCCGCTCACTATAGTTTCACTCCCTCCACCATCGTCACACTCCTCCGCTCACTATAGTTTCACTCCCTCCACCATCGTCACACTCCTCCGCTCACTATAGTTTCACTCCCTCCACCATCGTCACACTCCTCCGCTCACTATAGTTTCACTCCCTCCACCATCGTCACACTCCTCCGCTCACTATAGTTTCACTCCCTCCACCATCGTCACACTCCTCCGCTCACTATAGTTTCACTCCTTCCACCATCGTCACACTCCTCCGCTCACTATAGTTTCACTCCTTCCACCATCGTCACACTCCTCCGCTCACTATAGTTTCACTCCCTCCACCATCGTCACACTCCTCCGCTCACTACAGTTTCACTCCTTCCACCATCGTCACACTCCTCCTCTCACTATAGTTTCACTCCCTCCACCATCGTCACACTCCTCCTCTCACTATAGTTTCACTCCCTCCACCATCGTCACACTCCTCCGCTCACATTAGTTTCACTCCCTCCATCATCGCCACACTCCTCCGCTCACTATAGTTTCACTCCCTCCACCATCGTCACACTCCTCCGCTCACATTAGTTTCACTCCCTCCACCATCGTCACACTCCTCCGCTCACATTAGTTTCACTCCCTCCACCATCGTCACACTCCTCCGCTCACATTAGTTTCACTCCCTCCATCATCGCCACACTCCTCCGCTCACTATAGTTTCACTCCCTCCACCATCGTCACACTCCTCCTCTCACTATAGTTTCACTCCCTCCACCATCGTCACACTCCTCCGCTCACTATAGTTTCACTCCCTCCACCATCGTCACACTCCTCCGCTCACTATAGTTTCACTCCCTCCACCATCGTCACACTCCTCCGCTCACTATAGTTTCACTCCCTCCACCATCGCCACACTCCTCCGCTCACTATAGTTTCACTCCCTCCACCATCGTCACACTCCTCCTCTCACTATAGTTTCACTCCCTCCACCATCGTCACACTCCTCCGCTCACTATAGTTTCACTCCCTCCACCATCGTCACACTCCTCCGCTCACTATAGTTTCACTCCCTCCACCATCGTCACACTCCTCTGCTCACTATAGTTTCACTCCCGCCATCATCGTCACACTCCTCCGCTCACTATAGTTTCACTCCCTCCACCATCGTCACACTCCTCCTCTCACTATAGTTTCACTCCCTCCACCATCGTCACACTCCTCCTCTCACTATAGTTTCACTCCCTCCACCATCGTCACACTCCTCCGCTCACTATAGTTTCACTCCCTCCACCATCGTCACACTCCTCCACTCACTATAGTTTCACTCCCTCCACCATCGTCACACTCCTCCGCTCACTATAGTTTCACTCCCTCCACAATCGTCACACTCCTCCGCTCACTATAGTTTCACTCCCTCCACCATCGTCACACTCCTCCTCTTACTATAGTTTCACTCCCTCCACCATCGTCACACTCCTCATCTCACTATAGTTTCACTCCCTCCACCATCGTCACACTCCTCCTCTCACTATAGTTTCACTCCCTCCACCATCGTCACACTCCTCCGCTCACTATAGTTTCACTCCCTCCACCATCAGCTCACTTTAGTTTCACTCCCGCCACCATCGTCACACTCCTCCGCTCACTATAGTTTCACTCCCTCCACCATCGTCACACTCCTCCGCTCACTATAGTTTCACTCCCTCCACCATCGTCACACTCCTCCGCTCACTATAGTTTCACTCCTTCCACCATCGTCACACTCCTCCGCTCACTATAGTTTCACTCCTTCCACCATCGTCACACTCCTCCGCTCACTATAGTTTCACTCCCTCCACCATCGTCACACTCCTCCGCTCACTACAGTTTCACTCCTTCCACCATCGTCACACTCCTCCTCTCACTATAGTTTCACTACCTCCACCATCGTCACACTCCTCCTCTCACTATAGTTTCACTCCCTCCACCATCGTCACACTCCTCCGCTCACATTAGTTTCACTCCCTCCATCATCGCCACACTCCTCCGCTCACTATAGTTTCACTCCCTCCACCATCGTCACACTCCTCCGCTCACATTAGTTTCACTCCCTCCACCATCGTCACACTCCTCCGCTCACATTAGTTTCACTCCCTCCACCATCGTCACACTCCTCCGCTCACATTAGTTTCACTCCCTCCATCATCGCCACACTCCTCCGCTCACTATAGTTTCACTCCCTCCACCATCGTCACACTCCTCCTCTCACTATAGTTTCACTCCCTCCACCATCGTCACACTCCTCCGCTCACTATAGTTTCACTCCCTCCATCATCGCCACACTCCTCCGCTCACTATAGTTTCACTCCCTCCACCATCGTCACACTCCTCCGCTCACTATAGTTTCACTCCCTCCACCATCGCCACACTCCTCCGCTCACTATAGTTTCACTCCCTCCACCATCGTCACACTCCTCCTCTCACTATAGTTTCACTCCCTCCACCATCGTCACACTCCTCCGCTCACTATAGTTTCACCCTCCACCATCGTCACACTCCTCCGCTCACTATAGTTTCACTCCCTCCACCATCGTCACACTCCTCTGCTCACTATAGTTTCACTCCCGCCATCATCGTCACACTCCTCCGCTCACTATAGTTTCACTCCCTCCACCATCGTCACACTCCTCCTCTCACTATAGTTTCACTCCCTCCACCATCGTCACACTCCTCCTCTCACTATAGTTTCACTCCCTCCACCATCGTCACACTCCTCCGCTCACTATAGTTTCACTCCCTCCACCATCGTCACACTCCTCCACTCACTATAGTTTCACTCCCTCCACCATCGTCACACTCCTCCGCTCACTATAGTTTCACTCCCTCCACAATCGTCACACTCCTCCGCTCACTATAGTTTCACTCCCTCCACCATCGTCACACTCCTCCTCTTACTATAGTTTCACTCCCTCCACCATCGTCACACTCCTCATCTCACTATAGTTTCACTCCCTCCACCATCGTCACACTCCTCCGCTCACTATAGTTTCACTCCCTCCACCATCGTCACACTCCTCCGCTCACTATAGTTTCACTCCCTCCACCATCGTCACACTCCTCCTCTCACTATAGTTTCACTCCCTCCACCATCGTCACACTCCTCATCTCACTATAGTTTCACTCCCTCCACCATCGTCACACTCCTCCGCTCACTATAGTTTCACTCCCTCCACCATCGTCACACTCCTCCTCTCACTATAGTTTCACTCCCTCCACCATCGTCACACTCCTCATCTCACTATAGTTTCACTCCCGCCATCATCGCCACACTCCTCCGCTCACTATAGTTTCACTCCCTCCACCATCGTCACACTCCTCCGCTCACTATAGTTTCACTCCCTCCACCATCGTCACACTCCTCCTCTCACTATAGTTTCACTCCCTCCACCATCAGCTCACTTTAGTTTCACTCCCGCCATCATCGCCACACTCCTCCGCTCACTATAGTTTCACTCCCTCCACCATCGTCACACTCCTCCGCTCACTATAGTTTCACTCCCTCCACCATCGTCACACTCCTCCGCTCACTATAGTTTCACTCCTTCCACCATTCTCATTCTGTGTTTCTTTTTTATTTTATATTTATATATTTTGCATTCTTTTGTGTATGGATTAAATTAATGATATTATTTTTGCATCTCGACCTCCTTGGGTTATTCCTTTTTATGGTTTTGAGTTTGAATACATTTGGAACTCTATTAATTATAAACCACATAATAATTCACATTTCCTGTTGCTGCAAGATTATTTTCCTGCTATAACAAACTGTCTCTACCCTAGTCTATGAGTAACAATAAACCCAAATGTCCTCTGTTCTTCCTACTGTTCCCTTCATCCTCTCTTCACCTCTACTTTACCTTCCTCTCTCCTAATCTTCTCTCTCACACTCCTTTATACTGTACCCCCCTCTCTCCCCTCCATCTCAGCCGCCCACCCTCTCTCTCTCTCTCTCTCTCTCTCTCTCTCTCTAATCAGGGTGTTCACACAAGGCCTGTCAGAACAGGGTGAACAGGGTGCTTTTCAGCTAGAGAGAGGAAAAGTTCAATGCTAGCCTGGGGGAAGGACCCATTCCTCCTGAGTGAGAGAGTGAATGAGTGAGTGGAGTGAGTGAGTGAGTGAGTGAGTGAGTGAGTGAGTGAGTGAGTGAGTGAGTGAGTGAGTGAGTGAGTGAGTGAGTGAGTGAGTGAGTGAGTGAGTGAGAGAGAGAGAGAGAGAGAGAGAGAGAGAGAGAGAGAGAGAGAGAGAGAGAGAGAGAGAGAGAGAGAGAGAGAGGGACAGAGAGAGATAGAGAGAGACCAAACCAAATCATGAGAAAATAAAAAGATAATTACTTGACACATTGGAAAGAATATACAAAAAAACACAAGGTTTTACAAGGTGTACAAGGTGACAGCATACCTGATCACCGTGACTGACCTAAAAAATAATGAAATCAGTGAGCATAGCCTTGCTATTAAGAAAGGCTGGATAGAAAGAGTCATGTGAAGGCCAAATTACAGAGGAGGAACTTCTTGATGCAATTAAAGCCTTTAAGTCCGGAAAAACTCCAGTGCTGGATGGCATAACAGTGGAAGTATACCAAACTTTTTTTTATATATACTCAGAGAACCATTATTAGCATGTTTTAACCACTCCTATATAAATGGTAGATTATCGGACATGCAATAAGGAGGCCTCTTACACTTCAGTGTTGTGGTGCAAAAATTCTAGCTAAATGCTTGCCGCATAGAATCAAAAAGGTTTTGTCAGATATTATTCATCCTAATCAGACAGTTTTTTTTACATGGACGATACATTGGAGATAATATAAGACAAGTACTGGAAACAATAGAATATAATGAAATATCGGGGAAACCAGGCTGACTTTGAAAAGGCTTTTGATAAAGTACGACTGTGGTTTATATTTAAATACCGAGAATATTTCAATTTTGGAGAATCTCTTATAAAATGGGTTAAAATTATGTATAGTAACCCCAGGTGTAAAATAGTATATAAGGTCTACATCTCAAAGATTTAAACTGTCAAGAGGAGTAAAACAAGGTTGTCCACTATTGGCATATCTATTTATTTTTGCCTTCGAAATGTTAGCTGTTAAAATTAGATCCAACCATAATATTAAGGCATTAGTAATCCATGGCTTAAAAACAAAGGTGTCATTGTATGCTGATGATTAATGTTTTCTTTTAAAACCACAATTAGAATCCCTCCACAGCCTCATAGTATCAGGATAAGGTAAGACCCAGATGCAGACCGTGTCAAAGTAACAATGTTTATTACAGAAACAGAGGCAAAGGTACAGGACGGCAGGTAGGGTCAGGTCAGGCAGAGGTCGGAAATCCAGATGGGGCAAAGGTACAGGATGGTAGGCAGGCTCAGGGTCAGGGGCGGGCATAGTGGTCAGGCGGCAGGAGTCAAAAACCAGGAAGACGAGAAAAAGAGAGGCTGGCAAAAGACAGGAGCTGACAGGACAAATGCTGGTAAGCTTGACAAACAAGACAAACTGGCCACAGACAAACAGAGAATACAGGTATAAATACACAGATGATAATGGGGAAGATGGGCGACACCTGGAGGGGGGTGGAATCAAAAAGACAGGTGAAACAGATCAGGGTGTGACAGTCAGACCCCCCCAGGGGCGCCACCTGGTGTCCTACCTGGGTGCATACCTGGTTGACCGGGGTGCCGGCGGTAGAAGTCGCGATGAGGGCTGGGTCCAGAATGTCTCTAGCGGGGACCCAGCACTTCTCCTCCGGGCCATAACCCTCTCAGTCAACCAGGTACTGGAAAGCCCTGCCCCGTGGTCGAACCATCAGGAGGCATCTCGCCGTGTACGCCGGATGGCCATCGGCGACACGGGGAGGAGGGGTGGGCCTGGAAATGGAAGACAAGGGACTGTGAGACACGGGCTTGATACGGGACACATGAAAGGTGGAGTGTATACGAAGAGTACGAGGCAACAGAAGATGAACAGCAGAGGGACTAATGACCTTGGAGATGGGGAAACCGGGGGGACAGTTTGCGAGACTTCACCCGGAGGGGCAGATCCCGGGGGGAGAGTCACACCTTCTGCCTGAGACGATACCGGGGAACCGGGGTCCGATGGCGATCCGCTTGCTGTCGATTCCTGGAGTTGGTCTTGAGGAGGGCCGACCGGACTCTCCTCCAGGTATGACGACAGCGGCAGACAAACATCTGGGCACCTCCTCTTCCTGCTCAGGGAAGAGCAGGGGCCGATACCCCAGAGAACATTAGAAGGGAGATAGTCCTGTGGCAGAGCAGGGAAGGGTGTTGCGGGCATATTCGACCCACACAAGCTGTTGGCTCCAGGTGGTGGGATTGGCAGAGACCAGGCAGCGCAGGGTGGTCTCGAGGTCCTGGTTGTCTCTCTCAGACTGGCCGTTGGACCAAATGAGGGTGTAGAACGCCTTCCAGAACTGGATGAGAACTGAGGACCCTGGTCGGAGACCATGTCCATGGGCAGTCCATGGATCCGGACAATGTGCTGCACCATGAGCTAGGCAATCTCTTTGGCAGAGGGTAGTTTGGGGAGAGGAATGAAGTGGGCAGCTTTAGAGAGCCGATCCACCACGGTCAGGATGGCGGTGACCCGTGACAAAGTCCACGGAGTTATGAGACCAGGGACGGTGGGGGACAGGCAGAGGTTGGAAGAGACCAGCCAGAGCTTGCAGAGGAGTCTTCTTCTGTGTACAAATTGTGTAAGCGGCAAAGATTGCAGACACGTCCGGGACCATGGTAGGCCACCAAAAGCGTTGTCACACACAGGCCAGGGTCCGACAGGCACCCGAGTGGCAAGCCAGCCTGGAGGAGTGGGGCCCACTCCAGGACCACAGTGTCGAGAACATCCGGTTATCAGGGCCCAGTTATCAGCCCCCCGGGAACGCTGCGCCTCATGGACTTGCTTCCCTATTCCCCAGCTGAGTGCCGTCACCAGGCATGAGGTGGGAAGGAAAGTCTTGGGTTCTGGGGTAGCAGTCGTGGGGCTATAGCGGAGATACTCCAGGTTCTTGTGATCAGTCCACACAATGAACAGATGTTCCACCCCCTCCAGTCAGTGCCTCCATTCCTCCAACGCCATCTTCACCGCAAGAAGCTCTCGATTCCCCACATTGTAGTTCCTTTCTGTGGCATTGAGGCCATGGGTGAAGGCGGTGCAGGAATGTAGCTTGAGGTCAAGGGCAGAACGCTGGGACAGGACAGCCCATACTCCAACGTCCGACGCATCTGCCTCCACCACGAACTTACGAGATGGGTCCAGATGAACCAGGATGGGAGTTGTGGTGAAGCGATATTCGAGGTCCCGGAACGCCCGGTCAGCAGCTGGGAACCACGTGAACGGAACCTTGGGCGAGGTGAGTGCTGACAGGGGGGAAGACAGGGTGCTGTAACCCCGGATAAAGTGGCGATAGAAATTGGCAACCCCAGGAAACATTGCAGCTGCACCCTGGACGTAGGCTGAGACCAATCCATCACTGCTCTCACCTTCCCGGGATCCATCTGGACACTCCCAGCAGAGATGATGTTGTAACCCAGAAAGGGGATGGTGGAGCGATGGAGCTCGCACTTCTCCGCTCTCACAAACAGCTGATTCTCCAGAAGGCGTTGAAGGACCTGCTGGACGTGGAGCACGTGTTCTTGAGGAGAGTGGGAGAAGATGAGGATGTCATTAGAAGCCTCAGGTTCTCTTGGAAACGAGACTGTTGGGAGCTACCGGGTTGACCTGGAGACCAGGTGGGATCCCTGGGCATGCGAGCGAAATCGAATTTCCTCTCCCTCCGTCATTCCCGTAGTCGCGCATTGATTCAGATGGTCAAAGTGCTGAGGGAATCGAGATCTGTAGGTAACTCCCGAGCAGCAAGCAAGTACTTGATCTTCTCCAACACCCCGTGCAGGAACATATCGAACGGAGCTTCCTGGTTCCAAGCACTCTCCGTTGCCAATGTGCAGAAATCCACCGCATAGTCAGTCAGACTGCAGGAGCCCCGCCGAAGCTGGATTAGCCTCAGTGCAGCTTCTCTCCCAGAGAACAGGGCGTAAAAAACCTTCTTCACCTCTGCCACAAATCCCTCCAGACTAACGCATATGGCCGGCTGCTGTTCCCATACAGCAGCAGCCCAGGTGAGAGCCCTCCCGGACATCAGCGTGATGAGAATGGCTGTCTTGGAGTGATCCGAGGGGAAGGGGGAGGGCTGAAACTCGAACGAGAAACTCCCGATAGGTGCTCAACTCTCCATTGAAGCGTTCCGTGGGGGGGTGTAAACGGGGTTCCCGAGAAGGTGGAGTGGCCGATGAGACGGTGCTGCTAGTAGCTGGGTTACTGAGGGGCTGTGGGGTTACCACCGCGATAGGCTACCTCCCAGAAAACCCGCGGAATTGACCGTCCAATACCCGGTCATGGCGCTCAGCCAACGTTTGGACCCCCTCCATAAGGCCACGAAGCAGTTCCTCATGCTTCCTGATGGTGGCTCCTTGAGAGGCGATGGCATCGCGCATCTGGCCCGGGTCTGCTGGGTCAGTCATGGCCAGTTCGTACTATCAGAATAGGGTAAGACCCAGATGCAGACCAATGTTTATTACAGAAACAGAGGCAAAGGTCCATGACGGCAGGCAGGCTCAGGTCAGGCAGAGGTCGGAAATCCAGATAGGGACAAAGGTACAGGACGGCAGTCAGGCTCAGGGTCAGGCATAGTGGTCAAGCAGGTGTGTTCAGGGTCAGAACAGGCAAGGGTCAAAAACCAGGATGGTGTGAAAAAGGGAGGCTGGAAAAAGACAGGTGCTGACAGGACAAATGCTGGTAACCTTGACAAACAAGACGTAAAGCCAACAGACAGACAGAGAACACAGGTATAAATACACAGGGCATAATGGGGAAGATGGGCGACGCCTGGAGGGGGGTGGAGACAATCACAAAGACAGGTGAAACGTCAAAACTTCAAGTTCAAAACTTTTGTGAAACAGCACAGTTACAAATATAAATCTAACTGGATGGACATCAGAAATAGCGTGAGGCCAGGACTAAAAACAAACAAAATATAACTATAGTAAAATAGATTGTGTCTGTAAAATGTGTATAGTATGTATAAACTGAAGGTAGAAGCCTAAGTGTTATTGTTTATTAGTTTACTTATCGTTTACTTATATATGTGTGTATATATATATATATATATATATATATATATATATATATATACATACAGTGCCTTGCGAAAGTATTCGGCCCCCTTGAACTTTGCGACCTTTTGCCACATTTCAGGCTTCAAACATAAATATATAAAACTGTATTTTTTTGTGAAGAATCAACAACAAGTGGGACACAATCATGAAGTGGACCGACATTTATTGGATATTTCAAACTTTTTTAACAAATCAAAAACTGAAAAATTGGGCGTGCAAAATTATTCAGCCCCTTTACTTTCAGTGCAGAAAACTCTCTCCAGAAGTTCAGTGAGGATCTCTGAATGATCCAATGCCGACCTAAATGACTAATGATGATAAATACAATCCACCTGTGTGTAATCAAGTCTCCGTATAAATGCACCTGCACTGTGATAGTCTCAGAGGTCCGTTAAAAGCGCAGAGAGCATCATGAAGAACAAGGAACACACCAGGCAGGTCCGAGATACTGTTGTGAAGAAGTTTAAAGCCGGACTTGGATACAAAAACATTTCCCAAGCTTTAAACATCCCAAGGAGCACTGTTCAAGCGATAATATTGAAATGGAAGGAGTATCAGACCACTGCAAATCTACCAAGGCCTGGCCGTCCCTCTAAACTTTCAGCTCATACAAGGAGAAGACTGATCAGAGATGCAGCCAAGAGGCCCATGATCACTCTGGATGAACTGCAGAGATCTACAGCTGAGGTGGGAGACTCTGTCCATAGGACAAAAATCAGTCATATATTGCACAAATCTGGCCTTTATGGAAGAGTGGCAAGAAGAAAGCCATTTCTTAAAGATATCCATAAAAAGTGTTGTTTAAAGTCGCAAAGTTCAAGGGGGCCGAATACTTTCGCAAGGCAATGTATATAGAGATACAATCTTTCCAGCTCTGCAGATTTTACTGTGAGGAGGCAGAGTCATTCGATCATTTATTTTGGTACTGTCCATATGTAGCTCGTTTTTGGTCACAGGTCCAGGAACGGCTGAAGAATTGCAACATTTACCTTGAAATCACGCTGCAGACAGCAATACTGGGTGATCTGAAAAGTCATAGTCAATCGATCAATAATATAATTATTATTATAGCAAATATATTTATCCTTAATTTACAATCTGTAGGAACAATGAGAACAGAAAGGTTCAGTACATTTGTGAAGCATCACAGCACAGTTGAAAAATATATGGCAAACAGAAATCCAAAATGGATGGTGTTAAGAGATAGACGGGAGGGGTTGAATGGAGCTGAAGGGAGGGACTAATAACAACAAGATAACACATGTGAAACATACATCTGTCAAATGTATAAAGGTTCAGAACTTTTGTGAAATAGCACAAATAGAAATCAAATTGAACGGACATCAGAAATAGAGGAAGGACTAAAAACAAGCAATACAACTATTGTAAAATAGATTGTGTCTGTAAAAGGTGGGATGGAAGTTAGCCAAGTGGTTAGAGCGTTGGAATAGCAAGGTTGCAAGATCGAATACCTGAGCTGACAAGGTAAAAATCTGTTCTGCCCCTGAACAAGGCAGTTAACCCACTGTTCCTAGGCCATCATTGAAAATAAGAATTTGTTCTTAACTGACTTGCCTAGTTAAATAAAGGTTAAATAGTATGTATAAACTGAAGGTATAAGTGTTCATTTTAATTTAATCCTAGTAAATATTCCGTTTTAGGTCAGTTAGGATCACCAGTTTATTTTAAGAATGTAAAATGTCAGAATAATAGTAGAGAGAATGATTTATTTCAGTGTGTATTTCTTTCATCACATTCCCAGTGGGTCAGACGTTTACATACACTCAGTTAGTATCTGGTAGCATTGCCTTTAATTGTTTAACTTGGGTCAAATATTTCGGGAAGCCATCCACAAGCTACCCACAATAAGTTGGATGAATTTTAGCCCATTCCCCCTGACAGAGCTGGTGTAACTGAGTCAGGTTTGTAGGCCTCCTTGCTCGCGCACACTTTTTCAGTTCTGCCCACAAATGTTCTATTAGATTGAGGTCAGGGATTTGTGATGGCCACTCCAATACCTTGACTTTGTTGTCCTTAAGCCATTTTGCCACAACTTTGGAAGTATGCTTGGGGTCATTGTCCATTTGGAAGACCCATTTGCGACCAAGCTTTAACTTCCTGACTGATGTCTTGAGATGTTGCTTCAATATATCCACATAATTTTCCTGCCTTATGATGCCATCTATTTTGTGAAGTGCACTAGTCCCTCCTGCAGCAAAGCACCCCCACAACATGATGCTGCCACCCCCGTGCTTCATGGTTGGGATGGTGTTCTTCGACTTGCAAGCCTCCGCCTTTTTCCTCCAAACATAACAATGGTCATTATGACCAAACAATTCAATTGTGTTTCATCAGACCAGAGGACATTTCTCCAAAAAGTACGATCTTTGTCCCCATATGCAGTTGCAAACCGTAGTCTGGCTTTTGTTATGCCGGTTTTGGAGCAGTGGCTTCTTCCTTGCTGAGCGGCCTTTCAGGTTATGTGGATATAGGACTGGTTTTACTGTGGATATAGATACTTCTGTACCGGTTTCCTCCAGCATCTTCACAAGGTCCTCTGCTGTTGTTCTGGGATTGATACGTTCAGTATGTTCATCTCTAGGAGACAGAACGCATCTCCTTCCTGAGCGGTATGACGGCTGTGTGGTCCCATGGTGTTTATACTTGCATACTATTGTTTGTACAGATGAACGTGGTACCTTTAGGGGTTTGGAAATTGCTCCCAAGGATGAACCAGATTTGTGGAGGTTGACGTTTTTGATCTGAGGTCTTGGCTGATTTCTTTTGATTTTTCCATTATGTCGAGCAAAGAGGCACTGAGTTTGAAGGTAGGCCTTGAAATACATCCACACGTACACCTCCAATTGACTCAAATTGTGTCAATTAGCCTATCAGAAGCTTCTACAGCCATGACATCATTTTCTGGAATTTTCCAAGCTGTTTAAAGGCACAGTCAACTTAGTGTATGAAAACTTCTTACCCACTGGAATTATGACACAGTGAATTATAAGTGAAATAATCTGTCTGTAAACAATTTTTGGAAAAATTACTTGTGTCATGCACAAAGTAGATGTCCTAACCGACTTGCCAAAACTATAGTTTGTTTAACAAGAAATTTGTAAAGTGGTTGAAAAATGAGTTTCAATGACTCCAACCTAAGTGTATGCAAACGTCCGACATCAACTGTATATAAATATTTATATATATTTACCCACCAAATATATGGGGGACTGGAAATGATGCAGATGATTACATTGATGGAAGCAACAATCTATCCGCAATATTAAAGCTGATCCACCCAAAAAGACCTTGCTCTCAAGAGAAGACAGGCTATGTGCTCACTGCCCACAAAATGAGGTGGAAACTGAGCTGCACTTCATAACCTCCTGCCCAATGTATGACCATATTAGAGAGACATATTTCCCTCAGATTACACAGACTCACAAAGAATTCAAAAAAAGTATTACATTTTAATAAACTCCCATATCTATTGGGTGAAATTCCACAGTGTGCCATCACAGCAGCAAGATTTGTGACTTCCGGGTTGGAGCGAGCGGTCACATCGGCACTTCGCTCCGCAGGTAGTATAACTAGTATAACTTTTTCATTACATTTCATTATAGTACAACGGTTTGATTTGTCTAATCTTAGCAATTTCTTCTTAGCTAACTACATAGCCGTCTTTGTATCAAAGATAATTGCATAATTATCGTATCTCGTCGTCCTAACGTAGTCTTCACTGCTATTTGCCCAGCAGCTAGCCAGCTAGCCAGCTAGCATACGCCCACTGATTAGCAGCACTGTAGTAACTATTACACTCAACTGAACGACTTGATTAGTGTAGTGTTAGCTAGCTACATAGCTGTCTTTGCTGTCTTCGTATCCAAGATAATTGTGTAGTTTAGAGTGTGTAGTCTTAGAGTGATTATCTTCATTTACCGAGGTTAGCTAGCCAGCTATTTGTCGTCCTTAACGTAGGAGACTCTGCTAGCTAGCCAACAGCTAACAGCTAACAGCTAGCCAACGTCTACTGAATAGAACTCAACAACCCGGTCGCATTCACAGGTAGTATCACATTTTCATTTCATTTCATTACAGTACAACGGTTTGATTTGTTTGATCGTAGCTAGCTACATAGCTAGCTACATAGCCGTCTTTGTATCAAAGATAATTGTGTAGTCTAGAGCGATTTTCTAGGTTAGCTAGCCAGCTATTGTCGTTCTTTAACGCAACGTAACGTAAACAACACTGCTAGCTAGCCAGCTAGCCCCGAATAGCAGCACTGCAGAAACTATTACACTCAACGGAACGACTTGATTAATGTAGTGTCAACAACGCAGCCACTGCCAGCTAGCCTACTTCAGCAGTACTGTATCATTTTAATCATTTTAGTCAATAAGATTCTTGCTACGTAAGCTTAACTTTCTGAACATTCGAGACGTGTAGTCCACTTGTCATTCCAATCTCCTTTGCATTAGCGTAGCCTCTTCTGTAGCCTGTCAACTATGTGTCTGTCTATCCCTGTTCTCTCCTCTCTGCACAGACCATACAAACGCTCCACACCGCGTGGCCGCGGCAATACTAATCTGATGGTCCCAGCGCGCACGACCCACGTGAAGTTCCAGGTCTCCGGTAGCCTCTGGAACTGCCGATCTGCGGCCAACAAGGCAGAGTTCATCTCAGCCTATGCCTCCCTCCAGTCCCTCGACTTCTTGGCACTGACGGAAACATGGATCACCACAGACAACACTGCTACTCCTTACTGCTCTCTCTTCGTCCGCCCACGTGTTCTCGCACACACCGAGAGCTTCTGGTCAGCGGGGTGGTGGCACCGGGATCCTCATCTCTCCCAAGTGGTCATTCTCTCTTTCTCCCCTTACCCATCTGTCTATCGCCTCCTTTGAATTCCATGCTGTCACAGTTACCAGCCCTTTCAAGCTTAACATCCTTATCATTTATCGCCCTCCAGGTCCCCTCGGAGAGTTCATCAATGAGCTTGATACCTTGATAAGCTCCTTTCCTGAGGACGGCTCACCTCTCACAGTGCTGGGCGACTTTAACCTCCCCACGTCTACCTTTGACTCATTCAGTCAGGTTTCAAGACTAGTCATTCAACTGAGACTGCTCTTCTCTGTATCACGGAGGCGCTCCGCACCGCTAAAGCTAACTCTCTCTCCTCTGCTCTCATCCTTCTAGACCTATCGGCTGCCTTCGATACTGTGAACCATCAGATCCTCCTCTCCACCCTCTCCGAGTTGGGCATCTCCGGCGCGGCCCACGCTTGGATTGCGTCCTACCTGACAGGTCGCTCCTACCAGGTGGCGTGGCGAGAATCTGTCTCCTCACCACGCGCTCTCACCACAGGTGTCCCCCAGGGCTCTGTTCTAGGCCCTCTCCTATTCTCGCTATACACCAAGTCACTTGGCTCTGTCGTAACCTCACATGGTCTCTCCTATCATTGCTATGCAGACGACACACAATTAATCTTCTCCTTTCCCCCTTCTGATGACCAGGTGGCGAATCGCATCTCTGCATGTCTGGCAGACATATCAGTGTGGATGACGGATCACCACCTCAAGCTGAACCTCGGCAAGACGGAGCTGCTCTTCCTCCCAGGGAAGGACTGCCCGTTCCATGATCTCGCCATCACGGTTGACAACTCCATTGTGTCCTCCTCCCAGAGCGCTAAGAACCTTGGCGTGATCCTGGACAACACCCTGTCGTTCTCAACTAACATCAAGGCGGTGGCCCGTTCCTGTAGGTTCATGCTCTACAACATCCCCAGAGTACGACCCTGCCTCACACAGGAAGCGGCGCAGGTCCTAATCCAGGCACTTGTCATCTCCCGTCTGGATTACTGCAACTCGCTGTTGGCTGGGCTCCCTGCCTGTGCCATTAAACCCCTACAACTCATCCAGAACGCCGCAGCCCGTCTGGTGTTCAACCTTCCCAAGTTCTCTCACGTCACCCCGCTCCTCCGCTCTCTCAAATCAAATCAAATCAAATCAAATTTATTTATATAGCCCTTCGTACATCAGCTGATATCTCAAAGTGCTGTACAGAAACCCAGCCTAAAACCCCAAACAGCAAACAATGCAGGTGTAAAAGCACAGTGGCTAGGAAAAACTCCCTAGAAAGGCCAAAACCTAGGAAGAAACCTAGAGAGGAACCGGGCTATGTGGGGTGGCCAGTCCTCTTCTAGCTGTGCCGGGTAGAGATTATAACAGAACATGACCAAGATGTTCAAATGTTCATAAATGACCAGCATGGTCGAATAATAATAAGGCAGAACAGTTGAAACTGGAGCAGCAGCACAGTCAGGTGGACTGGGGACAGCAAGGAGCCTTCCAGTTGGCTTCCAGTTGAAGCTCGCATCCGCTACAAGACCATGGTGCTTGCCTACGGAGCTGTGAGGGGAACGGCACCTCAGTACCTCCAGGCTCTGATCAGGCCCTACACCCAAACAAGGGCACTGCGTTCATCCACCTCTGGCCTGCTCGCCTCCCGACCACTGAGGAAGTACAGTTCCCTCTCAGCCCAGTCAAAACTGTTCGCTGCTCTGGCCCCCCAATGGTGGAACAAACTCCCTCACGACGCCAGGACAGCCGAGTCAATCACCACCTTCCGGAGACACCTGAAACCCCACCTCTTTAAGGAATACCTAGGATAGGATAAGTAATCCTTCTCACCCCCTTTAAGATTTAGATGCACTATTGTAAAGTGACTGTTCTACTGGATGTCATAAGGTGAATGCACCAATTTGTAAGTCGCTCTGGATAAGAGCGTCTGCTAAATGACTTAAATGTAAATGTAATGTAATGTGATCTGTTGCCACAAGAAAAGGGCAACTAGTGAAGAACAAACACCATTGTAAATACAACCTATATTCATGTTTATTTATTTTCCCTTTTGTACTTTAACCATTTGTGCATCATTACAACACTGTATATAGACATAATATGAGATTTGTAATGTCTTTATTCTTTTGGAACTTTTGGAAGTGTAATGTTTACTGTACATTTTGACTGTTCATTATCTATTTCACTTGCTTAGGCAATGTAAACATGTCTCCCATGCCAATAAATCTCTTGAATTGAAATTGAATTGATAGACAAATAAAGAGAGAGAGAGACAGAGTGAGAGGTAGAGAGAGAGGGAGATATAGAAAGAGAAATAGAGCGAGAGAGAGACAAATAGAGAGAGAGAGGTAGAGAGAGAGAGAGATAGGAATAGAGAAAGAGAGAGTGAAATAGATAGTGTGATGGAGAGCGAGTGCGAGAGAGAGACAAATAGAGAAAGAGAGAGAGAGAGAGAGAGAGGGAGAGTACCTACGTGCATGAATGCATGAGTATGTGTCTGTCTGCAAGGTGCGTGCGTGTGTGTGTGTGTGTGTACCTACTGTATGCATGTGTATATATTATTCCTCTCTCAGCTTTCACCAGTGCTAAATTAGAAACAAATGAATGCAGACAGTACACCCACTCCAGGCTGCTGCCAACTTTTCTCTGTAAACTCTTCAGAATGCATTGTGTTTGCTATGGAAATTACCATTAACTGTGTGGGCTTCTCTCTTCTTCTCTCTGGGTCACTGAGTTTCACTGTATAATTGAGTTAATGTGAAGTTGGTTACGTCTGCTTTGTTTCTCTGTGTGAGTCGTTCTGTGTGAGTTATAGCTGTGTGTTTATGTGTGTGTGTGTGTGTAATTGTTTACAGATGACCAGGATAGTATTAGTCAGTGTGTGTAATTGAGTGAGTGAGTCAACAGTATGAATATGTCAGGACAGTGAGTCTGAGTGTGTGATTTATTCTGGCAGAAGGTAAAGATAGGATGAGAAAGTAGTCAGTGAGCTGTCCCTTCTTGCTCTGTTTACCTCCCTAATCACCCCTCCTTCACTCCTTCCCATCCTCCCCCTTCTGCTTCCTCCCTGCTCCTGAGGAAGAGTGTGATACAGAGGTAACGCTTTTCTTATTAGGCCAACAGAAAATCAATCCGAGCAGTGCACTGCTATTTACACAAGCAAATATATATTTTCCAGGGAAACGTGGTCAGTGTGTGTGTGTGTGTGTGTGTGTGTGTGTGTGTGTGTGTGTGTGTGTGTGTGTGTGTGTGTGTGTGTGTGTGTGTGTGTGTGTGTGTGTGTGTGTGCGTGCGTGCGTGCGTGCATGTGTGTCAGTCAGAGCAGCGATTGTATTCCTGTTTGCTGTGCAATGGAAGATTGAGCAACAGAAACGACTCAAGGCTCTCTCTTCTTCTCTCGCTCTCTCTCTCTACCGCTGGGGCGTGCAAGAGTCAGCCACCCGCACAGCCTGCAAGAAAGGCAATTAACATGAAGACACAGAGAAGAGGAGAGAAGAGAAGAGAGAGAAAAGAAAGAGAAGATATGCATACAAACACAGCCGACCTACATGAAACGGCAAGGAGTTTAAGGACATTGAAGGCGGTCTCTACAACAGAACATCAGCCACCGTAGCAGTGAGATTAGGTATCTCTATCAAACACAGTAGCAGGGAGATTAGGTATCTCTATCAAACACAGAAGCAGCGTAGGTTCTCCGTATGTGGCGCTATAGCATGTGCATGGCTCACACAGGGCACTGTGTCATCCCCTGATCAAAGACATATCTCGAAGACTACACACAAATGCGAGTGTGCGCACGTGCGTCGGGCTGCGGCACTGAAACTGCTCAGCCACCCACAGCAGCTGTGAGAAGGGATCTCATTTCACACAATCCCACAGGACGCTAAAAGGCTTACTCAGGCTGAGGCTGGGGCTGGGAGCGTGAGAGGGAAGGATGGAGTTGAAGAAGGTGGAGAGAGATTGAGAGGCAGAAATAGAAGAGGATGAGGAGAGATGGAGGAGGTGGAGGAAGATGAAAGGGGAAAGAGAGGAAGGGAAGAGGAAGAAGAGAGTAATGAGAGAGGTGAGAAAGAGGAGGGTAGAGACAGGTAAAGACAGAGGAAGAGAATGGTAGAGTGGGACAACATCTGAGGTCAGCTAATGGATTCAGTACAGCCGAGAAGGCCGAGAAGTGCTTTTTTCTCTGGTACACGACACCAAGGCTCAACCTTTACAGCTGAGCTGACACGTACTAGACTTACAGTACAACCTCTTAGGATCACAACAGGGCTTACCACTAAAGCCATGTCTATTAGTCCTCTAACCCTGACCTTTAATCCCGCTCACAGCAGGGTGCTGGTGGACAGTCATGACTTCCCAGTCAAACAGCTAATCTTGTCTGATCCTATGGATCCAGTGGTTCCAATGGCTCAGGTGGTTAGAGCTTTATGTCAGCCACTAGGCTCGTCACCACACCAGTATCCCCTGCCCCGACAGCCAACAGCAAGCCTCCAACCCATCTGGGTTCTAGCCCCTAGTACATTGCTCCTAATCGCCCCACCCCCAGGCCTGCTGTGCAGCGAAGGGTCAGGTAATACACAGGTTGGTACTAAAGGTGTTGCTAGTGGAGGGTTGGCTGGTATATAAGAGGCCCGTGGAACAGTGGCTGGTATATAAGAGACCTGTGGTAACAGTGACTGGTATCTAAGAGGCCTGTGGTAACAGAGACTGGTATATAAGAGGCCTGTGGTAACAGAGACTGGTATATAAGAGGCCTGTGGTAACAGAGACTGGTATATAAGAGGCCTGTGGTAACAGAGACGGGTATATAAGTGTCCTGTGGTAACAGAGACTGGTATATAAGAGGCCTGTGGTAACAGACTGTTATATAAGAGGCCTGTGGTAACAGACTGGTATATAAGAGAACTGTGGTAACAGAGACTGGTATATAAGAGGCCTGTGGTAACAGTGACTGATATATAAGAGACCTGTTGTAACAGATCCTGGTATATAAGAGGCCTGTGGTAACAGACTGGTATATAAGAGACCTGTTGTAACAGAGACTGGTATATAAGAGGCATGTGGTAACAGACTGGTATATAAGAGGCCTGTGGTAACAGACTGTTATATAAGAGGCCTGTGGTAACAGACTGGTATATAAGAGACCTGTGGTAACAGAGACTGGTATATAAGAGGCCTGTGGTAACAGACTGGTATATAAGAGTCCTGTTGTAACAGAGACTGGTATATAAGAGGCCTGTGGTAACAGACTGGTATATAAGAGACCTGTTGTAACAGAGACGGGTATATAAGAGGCCCGTGGTACAGTGGCTGGTATATAAGATAACTGTGGTAACAGAGACGGGTATATAAGAGGCCCGTGGAACAGTGGCTGGTATATAAGATAACTGTGGTAACAGAGACGGGTATATAAGAGGCCCGTGGAACAGTGGCTGGTATATAAGAGGCCTGTGGAACCAGTGACTGGTATATAAGAGGCCTGTGGTAACAGTGACTGGTATATATGAGGCCTGTGGTAACAGAGACGGGTATATAAGAGGCCCGTGGAACAGTGACTGGTATATAAGATAACTGTGGTAACAGAGACGGGTATATAAGAGGCCCGTGGAACAGTGGCTGGTATATAAGAGGCCTGTGGTAACAGTGACTGGTATATAAGAGGCCTGTGGTAACAGTGACTGGTATATATGAGGCCTGTGGTAACAGAGACTGGCATATAAGAGGCCTGTGGTAACAGAGACTGGTATATAAGAGGCCTGTGGTAAGAGTGACTGGTATATAAGAGGCCTGTGGTAACAGTGACTGATATATAAGATACCTGTGGTAACAGTGACTGGTATATAAGAGGCCTGTGGTAACAAGAGACCTGTTGTAACAGAGACTGGTATATAAGATAACTGTGGTAACAGTGACTGGTATATAAGAGGCCTGTGGTAACAGTGACTGGTATATAAGAGGCCTGTGGTAACAGAGACTGACTGGTATATAAGAGGCCCGTGGTAACAGAGACTGGTATATAAGAGGCCTGTGGTAACAGACTGTTATATAAGAGGCCTGTGGTAACAGACTGGTATTTAAGAGACCTGTGGTAACAGAGACTGGTATATAAGAGGCCTGTGGTAACAGTGACTGGTATATAAGAGGCCTGTGGTAACAAACTGGTATATAAGAGACCTGTTGTAACAGATCCTGGTATATAAGAGGCCTGTGGTAACAGACTGGTATATAAGAGACCTGTTGTAACAGAGACTGGTATATAAGAGGCCTGTGGTAACAGACTGGTATATAAGAGACCTGTTGTAACAGAGACTGGTGCATAAGAGGCATGTGGTAACAGAGGCTGAGGTAAAAGAGACAGGGCGGGTGGGGGGGGGGGTAAAATGACTGAGTTGCTAACTCAGCAGCCCAGTAATAAGCCTATAAAGCCACAACCTCACAGGTCCCATGGAGGTGATCTCTGAGACTGCCCAGTAAGCAATCAACACCCTCACACACACACACACACACACACACACACACGTGTGCATGCACGCAGCGACACACACTAACACTGACAGACATACTGATCTATTGATCTGGATTCACAGCCTTGCAGCTGAGTGGGAGAAACAAAGGGAAGGAGAGAACGGGGTAAGGAAGGAGAGAACGGGGTAAGGAAGGAGAGAACGGGGTAAGGAAGGAGAGAAAGAGAGAGATAATTGGATACATAATGTCTCTGCAAACCCTACCATTCCCACAAAATGCACCCACTACCCTCTCCCCCTCTCTCCCTCCCTCTCCTCTCTCTCCCCCTCCTCTCTCTCCCCTCTCTCTCCCCCCTCTTTCCCCCCATCTCTCTCTCTCTACCCCTCTCAGAACAAACAAATACCACCAGGTCTCTAATGAGCACCCCTGGGGATAGGTCCAACCCAATAGCCTCCCTGTGCTCTGATTGGATAAGGGAGCCCTAGCTTCACCCGCAGACGTGAGGCGAGGGCCCTGGCAGGAGTCACATTCCATTGTGATGTCAGCAAAAAGGTTCTATTCTGTGAAGTTAGCCCCCCAAAAAACTAGACTTTTTCTTTGTGAAAACTATTATATTTGACTGCGGTACACCACTGAAAGGACAGTAATATTACGTGTAAAGTAGGAAGCCCGGGTTTCAATAGGCAATAAGATATTAATTTGTCATGAAAGGAGTGTGGATATTTGGACTGGCGGAGCGGTTTGATGGTTTGATAGCTAACTGAATGGTCGCTGATTAGTTCTTTACTCCGCTGGTCTCGGGCTCGTCTCGTGAAAGAAATGATGAGTCCTCATGGTTCCGAGACCGAGTAAAAATGTACCCGACACGAGACAAGACGAAGACATTCATGTGGTCTGGAGACCGGACTGGACTACAACACTGATTGCAGATATACAATACTGTTTCTCAAACCAATCATTTGTTTGTGTCATTGTCTATAAGTCACAGACACGCGCTCCGTGACAAGGATGTTCAATAAAAATAACCTATTTCCACGCATCATCACAAGGAGACAGCCCAGCTGCATACCAGTAAAGCCCCTATTTACACGCATCATCAAAATGAGACACCCCTGAGGCACACTAAAAGACCCCATTTCCACGCATCATAACAAGCCACTCCGGCTGCACAGCAGAAAATACCCTATTACACACATCATCAATGGAGCCAGACATCCATCAGAAAGCTTACAGTGAACCAGTACATGTTATATCACGGTCCCTCGTGGAGCACAGTGTGAATATTTGTATCATGAACACTTGTGTTAAAAAGGCATAGCGGCGCTGATCTCTTGTGACTGGATAGGTGAAAGCTATACAATGAAACCTGTGGTTACACCAATCCAGTTGTGATGAATCAGTGATTACTTGGAAAGAGGGATGTTAATGTATTCAAACAGGGCCAGAGAGATCATGCCATGATGCATCTGCTAAGGACTTCTTCCATGAGCCCCTCCGCAAGTGTGTGACTACCAACACTTCTCTATGGGGAGTCTCGACGGCATACTCCTCTCCTCCCCTCTCATCTCTCCTCTCCTCCCCTCTCATCTCTCCTCGCCTCCCCTCTCATCTCTCCTCTCCTCTCCTCCCCTCTCATCTCTCCTCGCCTCCCCTCTCATCTCTCCTCGCCTCCCCTCTCATCTCTCCTCGCCTCCCCTCTCATCTCTCATCTCTCCTCTCCTCCCCTCTCATCTCTCCTCTCCTCCCCTCTCATCTCTCCTCTCCTCCCCTCTCATCTCTCCTCGCCTCCCCTCTCATCTCTCCTCGCCTCCCCTCTCATCTCATCTCTCCTCGCCTCCCCTCTCATCTCTCCTCACCTCCCCTCTCATCTCTCCTCGCCTCCCCTCTCATCTCATCTCTCCTCGCCTCCCCTCTCATCTCTCCTCTCCTCCCCTCTCATCTCTCCTCGCCTCCCCTCTCATCTCTCCTCGCCTCCCCTCTCATCTCTCCTCTCCTCGCCTCCGCTCTCATCTCTCCTCGCCTCCCCTCTCATCTCTCCTCTCCTCCCCTCTCATCTCTCCTCGCCTCCCCTCTCATCTCTCCTCGCCTCCCCTCTCATCTCTCCTCGCCTCCCCTCTCATCTCTCCTCGCCTCCCCTCTCATCTCTCCTCGCCTCCCCTCTCATCTCTCCTCGCCTCCCCTCTCATCTCTCCTCGCCTCCCCTCTCATCTCTCCTCGCCTCCCCTCTCATCTCTCCTCTCCTCCCCTCTCATCTCTCCTCGCCTCCCCTCTCATCTCTCCTCGCCTCCCCTCTCATCTCTCCTCGCCTCCCCTCTCATCTCTCCTCGCCTCCCCTCTCATCTCTCCTCGCCTCCCCTCTCATCTCTCCTCGCCTCCCCTCTCATCTCTCCTCTCCTCCCCTCTCATCTCTCCTCGCCTCCCCTCTCATCTCTCCTCGCCTCCCCTCTCATCTCTCCTCGCCTCCCCTCTCATCTCTCCTCGCCTCCCCTCTCATCTCTCCTCTCCTCCCCTCTCATCTCTCCTCGCCTCCCCTCTCATCTCTCCTCGCCTCCCCTCTCATCTCTCCTCGCCTCCCCTCTCATCTCTCCTCGCCTCCCCTCTCATCTCTCCTCGCCTCCCCTCTCATCTCTCCTCTCCTCCCCTCTCATCTCTCCTCGCCTCCCCTCTCATCTCTCCTCTCCTCGCCTCCCCTCCCCTCTCATCTCTCCTCTCTTCCCCTCTCATCTCTCCTCTCCTCCCCTCTCATCTTTCCTCGCCTCCCCTCTCATCTCTCCTCGCCTCCCCTCTCATCTCTCCTCGCCTCCCCTCTCATCTCTCCTCGCCTCCCCTCTCATCTCTCCTCGCCTCCCCTCTCATCTCTCCTCGCCTCCCCTCTCATCTCTCCTCTCCTCCCCTCTCATCTCTCCTCGCCTCCCCTCTCATCTCTCCTCGCCTCCCTTCTCATCTCTCCTCGCCTCCCCTCTCATCTCTCCTCGCCTCCCTCTCATCTCTCCTCGCCTCCCCTCTCATCTCTCCTCTCCTCGCCTCCCCTCTCATCTCTCCTCGCCTCCCCTCTCATCTCTCCTCGCCTCCCCTCTCATCTCTCCTCTCCTCGCCTCCCCTCTCATCTCTCCTCGCCTCCCCTCTCATCTCTCCTCGCCTCCCCTCTCATCTCTCCTCTCCTCGCCTCCCCTCTCATCTCTCCTCGCCTCCCCTCCCCTCTCATCTCTCCTCGCCTCCCCTCTCATCTCTCCTCGCCTCCCCTCTCATCTCTCCTCGCCTCCCCTCTCATCTCTCCTCGCCTCAAAACCCATTGGATGTGAAAGTTTCTTGTCCATCTTCTCGTCCAATGGGTTGTGAGAAGAGGCGAGGAGAGAGGAGAGTATGCAAGGAGTATGGCATTGAGATTCTCCCACAGACACACACACACACACACTCCTCTCTCACTGTCGCCATGCCGATACACACTCAGGGGGACTAGGGACTTGTTGTTGACATTCCCTTAAGCTGAAACAGATTTGTTTTGGTCCAGGCCCTCAGTCACAACCCACGCCGTAGCAGCCTCTGGGCTTTAGGAATCGCTCAGAATATACCATCGACACGCATTTACCATAGTCATTAGATTAACTTTATTCCTATGTACCATGTTAGTGACAAGTCACTGAGAAACTGTTAAGTTACTTAGAGTTATTATCAAATTCTTGGAGAGATCAAAATCCAGATCTACTATCTACTTTCATTATGCAGTTTGTCTTTTTCCCCAAACACCCTACCAGGAAAAAACACTGGCAATATAACATGAACACACAACCACCAGCTCAAATGCATCTGCTCAGCTTTCTCTTCAGCTTTTTCCCATTCCTCTCTAATTGCTTTCTGTGGAAGATGATATTTGAGGATGCACACGCCGCCAAGTGTTTACAAGCAAGTGAGTGCATTGTCTTTTTCCCGACGTACTCCTTTTCTCACATCAGAGCATTCTCCTCTCTGCCCTGAAGGGAAGGGCTGTTCTCCCCATTCGTCACCGCAGCAGCCATTGTATCTGCATTACAGTCGTATCTCTGTGATCACCGTCAGTTGAGACAATAGGGCAAGCTTGATTGGAGGCGTAGAGGAATCTGTGCAAGAGACATATATACAACATAAATACTATCAATCACAGAGTAGTCGCACCTCAGTGGAGGAATCTGTGTGCAGGAGATGTTGAGGATGAGGGACATCACTATGAAAGGTAGAGCATCACTGTATATGAGGAACTGACTAGTCCAAATACCAAAAAGGCCTTCACCAACCAGTGGCTATGTCCATCTACCTGTTCTCTCTCTCTCTCTCTCTCTCTCTCTCTCTCTCTCTCTCTCTCTCTCTCTCTCTCTCTCTCTCTCTCTCTCTCTCTCTCTCTCTCTCTCTCTCTCTCTCTCTATCTCTCTCTCTCCCTCTGCCTCTCTCTCCCTCTCTCTGCAGTTGGGTAATGAGTATGATGGTTAATTATGCAAAGCGTGAGATTAAAAATTGCGCGTAAATACATTAGAGAGAATGTGCCATGCGGTGAATGCTAAACCAATTAGCCTGCAGGTGTGTGTGTGTATATATTATTCCTCTCTCAGCTGGACTGTACTGGAAGGTGGGCAGGCCTAGGAAATAAAACCCAATGCTGTACCTCCAGAGAAAGACAGAGAACACACAGAGCTAACGTTTACTAAAATTATTAAATAGAGGACTGGTTGCAGTTAAATGAACGTTAGGAACTTTGTGGGTGAGTAGGAGAAGAATCGATGCTCACTCC
The DNA here is from genome assembly GCF_023373465.1 of Oncorhynchus keta. Lineage (NCBI taxonomy): Eukaryota > Metazoa > Chordata > Actinopteri > Salmoniformes > Salmonidae > Oncorhynchus > Oncorhynchus keta. The sequence goes on from NC_068450.1 coordinate 32,254,758, forward strand.
AGGCATATCTATCCTGCTCTGAGTCAATAGGCACAAACAGAAACTCTGGCATTTTGGGCTGGGATGATGAATGCCTTGTATGGGCATACACTTCTGTTTATATGAATGGAACAGGAGTGTAATGACATTGTGTGTGTGTGTGTGTGTGTGTGTGTGTGTGTGTGTGTGTGTGTGTGTGTGTGTGTGTGTGTGTGTGTGTGTGTGTGTGTGTGTGTGTGTGTGTGTGTGTGTGTGTGTGTGTGTGTGTGTGTGTGTGTGTGTGTGTCTTGGATAATACATGTATTGTCTGTGATATTTTGTTGCCAGTGAAATGACTTCCCCTCCACTCTCTCTCCTCCTGTCTCATTAAAGAACAGCTCATAATCATTTAATTAATTCTTGCTTCAATACACACCCACGCACACACGCACGCACGCATGCACACACACACACACACACACACACACACACACACACACACACACACACACACACACACACACACACACACACACACACACACACACACACACACACACACAGACACAGACAGACACCATTTTCATATTTTATTTAGTCAAAGGTGCTATCTAGAACCTAAAATGGTTCTTTGGCTGTCCCCATAGGAGAAGCCTCTGAAGAACCCTTTTTGGTTCCAGGTAGAACGCTTCTGGGTTCCATGTCGAACCCTTTCCACAGAGGGTTCTCCCTGGTACCAAAAATGGTTATCCTATGAGGACAGCGGAGAACCCTCTTGGAACCCTTTATTTCTAGTGTAGAATGACCCGAATACCGATGTTCGTCTCTGACACAATCCTCATCATCATCATCTTCACAACAGTTCTGATCATCATAACCCACTTCATAGTCATCAAACCTGACTGGAATGGTAATCAAAACAGCAATATTAAACAGGGCCATGAATGGAATGAGAATAGAAGGTTTTTGTCTTTCATCCTACTGTATGTTATTCTGGAGGGATTTGACAGTGATACAGGATCACCTCTTAAGGGCGAATACAGTCCAGGTGGAGGGAGTACGGTGGTCAGAGAGAGAGAGAGAGTCATGTTTTTGGAGCTTAATAGCTGTTATTACGGCAGCAGGTTCACAGGGTAGAGAGAGAGAGAGAGAGGGGTGAGGAGAGTGATAGTTACAATGGTGGGGGTGAGACAGGTGTGAGATAGTTGTTGGGTTGGGTGAACTGAAGGGTGAGTGAGGGGGGAACGGGTGTAATGATGACAGTAGAATGAACAGGAACTGTCTATAACCCATGGGAAGCATGGTGACAACCGATTGTTATCATTTTCTTTCTCTTTATGTGTGGATGTGTGTGTGTGTATGTGCATGTGTGTGCGTGTGTGCGTGTGTGTGTGCTTCCAGTGTGATGCCATCTGGGCTTGTGCTGTCACCCTGAGAGGCAAAGCAGCAGATTGATTGGTGCTTTTGTCAAGAGCACTTCAGTGAAATTATAACCCTACTCTCAGCCCTCTGTCACCCCCCCACACACACACACACACACACACACACACACACACACACACACACACACACACACACACACACACACACACACACACACACACACACACACACACACACACACCAACAGGGCCAGCTCTAGCCTTTTGGGGGCCCTAAGCCAGATTTGGTTGGGAGCCCCCTATCTCACGGCAAAACACTTTACTAGCCCCCCTCTTGATGATGGAGAGAAAAATTCTACACTGAGAGAAAAAGTTGCAATTTTATAACAAATGTCATGCAATTCCACTCATTTTGCCATGAGACAGAGAGATTCCTTTGCCGTTTTAAAGCTAATTTCCTGCAATTCGACTCATTTTGTAACGACTTATGCCATGTTAATATGATATCTGAGTGAGAATGACTTACAAAAATCAATGGGGGCCCCTGGAGGCCCCCCCGCCACCCTACACACACACACGAATGGTGCTGTCAAAACATCATTGTGTGTTGTCTCTTCATCTTCAAAGGCACGGCTGCGGGCTCCCCCCAAAACACAGCCATCCTGGGAGCAGTGCAGCAGACAGGGGAAACAGGGGAGACACTATAAACACTAGAATCACTAAACGGAAACTATCAGACACTAACAACACTGCCTCAGAGAGAGAGAAAGAGAGAGAGCGAGAGAGAGATGTACACAGACAGACAGACAGACAGACAGACAGACAGACAGACAGACAGACAGACAGACAGACAGACAGGCAGACAGACAGGCAGACAGACAGACAGACAGACAGACAGACAGACAGACAGACAGACAGACAGACAGACAGACAGACAGACAGACAGACAGACAGACAGACAGACAGACAGACAGACAGACAGGGACTGGCACTGGCCATTTCCAAAATTGTAGAAAGCGTTTAAATCTCACACATGATCAGAGATAAGGAACAGGGGTATGAAGGGAATTATTCCAAATGACCACTGCCAAGAAAACTCCTCTCTGCTGATCAACACAACCACTAAAGCACACCGGGAATCCACCACAATCCACCACATAGTGTAGGACAGTACAGCGACACACAGTATTAGTAAGGGACAGCCTGGAGGCTATCCCTCTCCATCCTTTCATTCCTCTCTGCATCCCTCCATTCCTCTCATCTCTCTCGCCATCCATCCCACCGTCCCTCCTTCCCTGCATCTCTCTGTCCCTCTCTTCATCCATTCTTTTCTGCATCCCTCTGTCCCTCTCTCTGTCCCTCTCTCTGTCCCTCCTTCCCTGCATCTCTCTGTCCCTCTCTCTGTCCCTCCTTCCCTGCATCTCTCTGTCCCTCTCTCTGTCCCTCCTTCCCTGCATCTCTCTGTCCCTCTCTCTGTCCCTCCTTCCCTGCATCTCTCTGTCCCTGTCTTCGTCCATTCTTTTCTGCATCCCTCTGTCCCACTCTCTGTCCCCTCTGTCCCTCCTTCCCTGCATCTCCTGTCCTCTCTCTGTCCCTCCATCCCTGCCTCTGTCTCTCTGTCCCTCCTGTCCCCTCTCTTCTGTCCCTCCTTCCATGCATTTTCTGTCCATCCTCTGTCCCTCCTTCCCATCTCTCTGTCTGTCCCTCTCTTCGTCCATTATTTTCTGCATCCCTCTGTCCCTTTCTCTGTCCCTCTCTCTGTCCCTCTCTGTCCCTCTCCTGTCCCTCTTCTTCGTCCATTATTTTCTGCATCCTCTGTCCCTCTCTCTGTCCCTCTCTTCGTCTGCATCCCTCCCTCTCTGTCCCTCCTTCCCTGCATCTCTGTCCCTCTCTCTGTCCCTCCTTCACTGCATCTCTCTGTCCCTCTCTCTGTCCCTCTCTCTGTCCCTCCTTCCCTGCATCTCTCTGTCCCTCTCTCTGTCCCTCCTTCCCTGCATCCCTCTGTCCCTTTCTCTGTCCCTCTCTTCGTCCATTATTTTCTGCATCCCTCTGTCCCTCTCTCTGTCCCTCTCTTCGTCCATTATTTTCTGCATCCCTCTGTCCCTCTCTCTGTCCCTCCTTCCCTGCATCTCTCTGTCCCTCTCTCTGTCCCTCCTTCACTGCATCTCTCTGTCCCTCTCTCTGTCCCTCCCTCTGTCCCTCTCTCTGTCCCTCCTTCCCTGCATCTCTCTGTCCCTCTCTCTGTCCCTCCTTCCCTGCATCTCTCTGTCCCTCCTTCACTGCATCTCTCTGTTCCTCTCTCTGTCCCTCCTTCACTGCATCTCTCTGTCCCTCTCTCTGTCCCTCTCTCTGTCCCTCTCTCTGTCCCTCCTTCACTGCATCTCTCTGTCCCTCTCTCTGTCCCTCTCTCTGTCCCTCCTTCACTGCATCTCTCTGTCCCTCTCTCTGTCCCTCCTTCCCTGCATCTCTCTGTCCCTCTCTCTGTCCCTCCTTCCCTGCATCTCTCTGTCCATCTCTCTGTCCCTCCTTCCCTGCATCTCTCTGTCCCTCTCTCTGTCCCTCCTTCCCTGCATCTCTCTGTCCCTCTCTCTGTCCCTCCTTCCCTGCATCTCTCTGTCCCTCTCTCTGTCCCTCCTTCCCTGCATCTCTCTGTCCCTCTCTCTGTCCCTCCTTCCCTGCATCTCTCTGTCCCTCTCTCTGTCCCTCCTTCACTGCATCTCTCTGTCCCTCTCTCTGTCCCTCCTTCACTGCATCTCTCTGTCCCTCTCTCTGTCCCTCCTTCCCTGCATCTCTCTGTCCCTCTCTCTGTCCCTCCTTCCCTGCATCTCTCTGTCCATCTCTCTGTCCCTCCTTCCCTGCATCTCTCTGTCCCTCTCTCTGTCCCTCCTTCCCTGCATCTCTCTGTCCCTCTCTCTGTCCCTCCTTCCCTGCATCTCTCTGTCCCTCTCTCTGTCCCTCTCTCTGTCCCTCTCTCTGTCCCTCCTTCACTGCATCTCTCTGTCCATCTCTCTGTCCCTCTCTCTGTCCCTCCTTCCCTGCATCTCTCTGTCCCTCTCTCTGTCCCTCCTTCACTGCATCTCTCTGTCCCTCTCTCTGTCCCTCTCTCTGTCCCTCCTTCCCTGCATCTCTCTGTCCCTCTCTCTGTCCCTCCTTCCCTGCATCTCTCTGTCCCTCTCTCTGTCCCTCTCTCTGTCCATCTCTCTGTCCATCTCTCTGTCCCTCTCTCTGTCCATCTCTCTGTCCATCTCTCTGTCCATCTCTCTGTCCCTCTCTCTGTCCATCTCTCTGTCCCTCTCTCTGTCCCTCCTTCCCTGCATCTCTCTGTCCCTCTCTCTGTCCCTCCTTCCCTGCATCTCTCTGTCCATCTCTCTGTCCATCTCTCTGTCCCTCTCTCTGTCCCTCTCTCTGTCCCTCTCTCTGTCCCTCTCTCTGTCCCTCCTTCCCTGCATCTCTCTGTCCATCTCTCTGTCCATCTCTCTGTCCCTCTCTCTGTCCCTCTCTCTGTCCCTCTCTCTGTCCCTCCTTCCCTGCATCTCTCTGTCCATCTCTCTGTCCATCTCTCTGTCCATCTCTCTGTCCCTCTCTCTGTCCCTCCTTCCCTGCATCTCTCTGTCCCTCTCTCTGTCCCTCCTTCCCTGCATCTCTCTGTCCCTCTCTCTGTCCCTCCTTCCCTGCATCTCTCTGTCCCTCTCTCTGTCCCTCCTTCCCTGCATCTCTCTGTCCCTCTCTCTGACCCTCCTTCCCTGCATCTCTCTGTCCCTCTCTCTGTCCCTCTCTCTGTCCCTCCTTCCCTGCATCTCTCTGTCCCTCTCTCTGTCCCTCTCTCTGTCCCTCTCTCTGTCCCTCTCTTCGTCCATTATTTTTTGCATCCATCTGTCCCTCCTTTCCTGCGTCTCTCTGTCCCTCTCTTCGTCCATTCTTTTCTGCATCCCTCTGTCCATCTCTCTGTCCCTCTCTCTGTCCCTCTCTCTGTCCATCTCTCTGTCCCTCTCTCTGTCCCTCTCTCTGTCCCTCCTTCCCTGCATCTCTCTGTCCCTCTCTTTGTCCCTCTCTTCGTCCATTATTTTTTGCATCCATCTGTCCCTCTCTCTGTCCCTCTCTCTGTCCCTCCTTCCCTGCATCTCTCTGTCCCTCTCTCTGTCCCTCTCTTCGTCCATTATTTTTTGCATCCATCTGTCCCACTCTCCAATATGCTCTTTTCCTGCGTCTCTCTGTCCCTTTCTCTGTCCCTCTCTCTGTCCCTCTCTTCGTCCATTCTTTTCTGCATCCCTCTGTCCCTCTCTCTGTCCCTCTCTTCGTCCATTATTTTCTGCATCCCTCTGTCCCTCTCTCTGTCCCTCTCTTCGTCCATTATTTTCTGCATCCCTCTGTCCCTTTCTCTGTCCCTCTCTTCGTCCATTATTTTCTGCATCCCTCTGTCCCTCTCTCTGTCCTCTCTGTCCCTCTCTCTGTCCCTCTCTCTGTCCCTCTCTTCGTCCATTATTTTCTGCATCCCTCTGTCCCTTTCTCTGTCCCTCTCTTCGTCCATTATTTTCTGCATCCCTCTGTCCCTCTCTCTGTCCCGGTTCTCGCCGGTACAAGCGAGGAGTCTTACAAGTTAAGCTGTTTGAATATTGTGTTTGCGTTTAGCTGTGGTGGAGGGGGCGGTGTGCGGAGAAGAGGGAGGCTGATAACAAGAGCTAGCTCTAACAGAATGAAGACAGATTAGAGTATCTCTCCACACCACCCCACCTAGAAACACACCTCAAACACACACAAACAGACACACTGCTTTAGCAAAGACATAAGGGGAAACATACACGCAAACACACACACACACACACACCATGAGGTGTCTCCAGCCGAGAGAGGATACTAACAAAATCAATGGGGGTCCCCTGGAGGTCCGGGCCCCTGGGAGAAAGAGAATAGAGAAAAAGAAAAGAGAGACAGAGAGAGAGTGCTGTGTGCATAGAACTGTATCTTAAAGACATGCTCCGTAACTCTGGGGACCACAAAGTATTTTTCGAAAGCTCCTGCTTTGTGATCGATGTGTCAATGTGTAGTTCATACATGCGGAATCTGTCAGCAGAATGACTGTCTTACCTCAATTAGCCACAAAATCCCTAGAATGTAAGCGACTGTTTACTGGAAGCTGTGCGGCGCCATTTCCATCAATTCTCCCCCACGTGGGCCAGCCCCCTAGCAATTCGAGTTCCAGCCAATGAGATAAAGGCCCTCGCCATTTGAGTGACAGCTAGCTAAGATGCACACACAGTAGAGAGTAATGACGTGGTGCCCATATCTGCACATATGTGACGTAGTACACAGTTTTCGGGACCACTTTTAGCTCGTGAGTGCTACTTTCAGAACTACTGACTGAAAAGTCTACAAAAAGTACCAGAGAGCCTCCTTAACGCTGGACTGGGCTGATCTCAACAGCCTGTGATAAGTCCTCTAACGCAATTACACAGCCGTTCAGAAATAACGTCTGCGTCTCTGTACTGCAGCAGACAGCGTCTGCAGCGTTGGGGACTATGGGCGTCACAACAGAGGGGAAGACAGTAGGAGCAGAGAGAACAAAGAGATTCTATAGTTGGGGCTAACATAACCTGATCCTGTGTTCAATTTTATTTTGTTTTTTTAATTTCACCTTTATTTAACCAGGTAGGCTAGTCGAGAACAAGTTCTCATTTACAACTGCGACCTGGCCAAGATAAAGCAAAGCAGTGTGACACCAACAACAGAGTTAAACATGTAATCAACAAGCGTACAGTCAATGACACAATAGAACAAAAAAGAAAGTCTATATACAGTCTATATACAGTGTGTGCAAATGGTGTGAGGAGGTAGGCAATAAAAAGGCCATAGTAGCGAAGTAATTACAATTTAGCAGATGAACACTGGAGTGATAGATGTCCAGATGATGATGTGCAAGTATAAATACTGGTGTGCAAAAGAGCAGAAAAGTAAATAAAAACAATATGGGGATGGGGTAGGTAGATTAGGTGGGCTATTTACAGATGGACTCTGTACAGCTGCAGCGATCGGTTAGCTGCTCAGATAGCTGATGTTTAAAGATAGTGAGGGAAATATAAGTGTCCAGCTTCAGCGATTTTTGCAATTCGTTCCAGTCATTGGCAGCAGAGAACTGGAAGGAAAGGTGGCCAAAGCAGGTGTTGGCTTTGGAGATGACCAGTGAGATATACCTGCTGGAGCGCGTGATACGGGTGGGTGTTATCGTGACCAGAGAGCAAAGATAAGGCAGAGATTTGCCTAGCTAAGACTTATAGATGACCTGGAGCCAGTGGGTCTGGCGACGAATATTTTGCGAGGGCCAGCCCACTAGAGCATACAGGTCCCAGTGGTGGGCGGTATATGGGGCTTTGGTGACAAAACGGATGGCACTGTGATAGACTGCATCCAGTTTGCTGAGTAGAGTGTTGGAGGCTATTTTGTAAATGACTTCGCCAAAGTCGAGGATCGCTAGGATAGTCAGTTTTACTAGGGTATGTTTGGCGACGTGAGTGAAGGAGGCATTGTTGCGGAATAGGAAGCTGATTCTCGATTTAATTTTGGATTGGAGATGTTTAATATGAGTCTGAAAGGAGAGTTTACAGTCTAGACAGACACCTAGGTATTTGTAGTTGTCAACATATTCAACAAGTCAAAACCGTCCAGAGTAGTGATGCTAGTCGGGCGGGTGCGGGCAGCGAACGGTTGAAGAGCATGCATTTAGTTTTACTAGCATTTAAGAGCAGTTGGAAGCCACGGAAGGAGTGTTGTATGGCATTGAATCTCTTTTAGAAATTTGTTAACACAGTGTCCAAAGAAGGGCCAGATGTATACAGAATGGTGTTGTCTGTGTAGAGGTGGATCAGGGAATCACCCGCAGCAAGAGCGACATCGTTGATATTTTCAGAGAAAAGAGTTGGCCCGAGAATTGAACCCTGTCGTTCCCCCATAGAGACTGCCAGAGGACCGGACAACAGGCCCTCCGATTTGACACACTGAACTCTGTCTGAGAAGTAGTTGGTGAACCAGGCGAGGAAGTAATTTGAGAAACAAAGGCTGTTGAGTCTGCCGATAAGAATACGGTGATTGACAGAGTCGAAAGCCATGGCCAGGTCGATGAAGACGGCTGCACAGTGCAATCTTTTATCAATGGCGGTTATGATATCGTTTAGTAACTGGAGTGTGGCTGAGGTGCACCCGTGACCAGCTCGGAAACCGGATTGCACAGCGGAGAAGTTACGGTGGGATTTTAAATGATCAGTGATCTGTTTATTAACTTGGCTTTCGAAGACTTTAGTGACGCCTCTTGCACTGAGCTGCAGTGCCTTGTGTGAGAGGCAAGGGAACAATCCCAATAATAACTTTGTACCCAATTAGCTCCCAGAATATACATCAGAGTGGACGCAGACAGACATGGCAAAATAACCTGGGTGCAGATCTGACTGTGTGTTAACACCCCATGATGTGTAAAGGTTGGGGTGAGGGTTAGAGTTTTGTAAAGGTATCTTGTATACTTTTCATTATAGGTCGACATGTCCAAAGCACTTAGCTGTCTTTGTCTAAGCAGGCACACTCACACATCCTTGTGCTCTGACACACACAAACACACACACAGCTTAGGTCACACTCTGTCCTTGTCTATTAGCAGTAAATCCTGCTCTAACACTGGGTTTCCCAGACATGAAGTCAAATTCCATTACCCTCCTCTCAGAAAGGAGAGGGCACGAGAGACAGAGAAGGAGGAGAGAGAAGAGAAATAGAAAGAGGGAGAGGAGAGATGGGACAGAGAGAGAGAGAAAGAGAGGGAGGGGAGGAGAAAGGCAACGGAGAGAAGACAGAGTTGGGGGAGAGAGAGGAGAGTGAATAGGGAGAGAGGAATAGAGAGAAAGAGAGGAGAGTGAATAGGGAGAGAGGAATAGAGAGAAAGAGAGGAGAGTGAACAGGGAGAGAGGGAAGAGAGAAAGAGAGGAGAGTGAATAGGGAGAGAGGAATAGAGAAAGAGAGGAGAGGGAATAGGGAGAGAGGGAAGAGAGAAACAGAGGAGAGTGAATAGGGAGAGAGGAATAGAGAGAAAGAGAGGAGAGTGAATAGGGAGAGGAAAGAGAGAAAGAGAGGAGAGTGAATAGGGAGAGAGGAATAGAGAGAAAGAGAGGAGAGTGAATAGGGAGAGAGGAATAGAGAGAAAGAGAGGAGAGTGAATAGGGAGAGAGGAATAGAGAGAAAGAGAGGAGAGTGAATAGGGAGAGAGGAATAGAGAGAAAGAGAGGAGTGAATAGGGAGAGAGGAATAGAGAGAAAGAGAGGAGAGTGAATAGGGAGAGAGTAATAGAGAGAAAGAGAGGAGAGTGAATAGGGAGAGAGGGAAGAGAGAAAGAGAGGAGAGTGAACAGGGAGAGAGGAATAGAGAGAAAGAGAGGAGAGTGAATAGGGAGAGAGTAATAGAGAGAAAGAGAGGAGAGTGAATAGGGAGAGAGGGAAGAGAGAAAGAGAGGAGAGTGAATAGGGAGAGAGGAATAGAGAGAAAGAGAGGAGAGTGAATGGGGAGAGAGGAATAGAGAGAAAGAGAGGAGAGTGAATAGGGAGAGAGGAATAGAGAGAAAGAGAGGAGAGTGAACAGGGAGAGAGGAATAGAGAGAAAGAGAGGAGAGTGAATAGGGAGAGAGGGAAGAGAGGAGAGTGAATAGGGAGAGAGGGAAGAGAGGAGAGTGAATAGGGAGAGAGGAATAGAGAGAAAGAGAGGAGAGTGAATAGGGAGAGAGGAATAGAGAGAAATAGAGGAGAGTGAATAGGGAGAGAGGAATAGAGAGAAAGAGAGGAGAGTGAACAGGGAGAGAGGAATAGAGAGAAAGAGAGGAGAGTGAATAGGGAGAGAGGGAAGAGAGAAAGAGAGGAGAGTGAACAGGGAGAGAGGAATAGAGAGAAAGAGAGGAGAGTGAATGGGGAGAGAGGAATAGAGAGAAAGAGAGGAGAGTGAATAGGGAGAGAGGAATAGAGAGAAAGAGAGGAGAGTGAATAGGGAGAGAGGGAAGAGAGAAATAGAGGAGAGTGAATAGGGAAAGAGGGAAGAGATGAGAGTGAATAGGGAGAGAGGGAAGAGAGAGAGAGGAGAGTGAACAGGGAGAGAGGAAAGAGAGGAGAGTGAATAGGGAGAGAGGAATAGAGAGAAAGAGAGGGGAGTGAATAGGGAGAGAGGGAAGAGAGAAAGAGAGGAGAGTGAATAGGGAGAGAGGGAAGAGAGAAAGAGAGGGGAGTGAATATGGAGAGGGGGAAGAGAGGAGAATGAATAGGGAGAGAGGGAAGAGAGGAGAGTGAACTGGGAGAGAGGGAAGAGAGAAAGAGAGGAGAGTGAATAGAGAGAAAGAGAGAGAGGAATAGAGAGAAAGAGAGGAGAGTGAATAGGGAGAGAAGGAAGAGAGAAAGAGAGGAGAGTGAACAGGGAGAGAGGAATAGAGAGAAAGAGAGGAGAGTGAATGGGGAGAGAGGAATAGAGAGAAAGAGAGGAGAGTGAATGGGGAGAGAGGAATAGAGAGAAAGAGAGGAGAGTGAATAGGGAGAGAGGAATAGAGAGAAAGAGAGGAGAGTGAATAGGGAGAGAGGAATAGAGAGAAAGAGAGGAGAGTGAATAGGGAGAGAGGAATAGAGAGAAAGAAAGAAGAGGAGAGTGAATAGAGAAAGAGAGAGGAATAGAGAGAAAGAGAGGAGAGTGAATAGGGAGAGAGGAATAGAGAGAAAGAGAGAGAGTGAATAGGGAGAGAGGAATAGAGAGAAAGAGAGGAGAGTGAATAGGAGAGAGGAATAGAGAGAAAGAGAGGAGATGAATAGGGAGAGAGGGAAGAGAGAAAGAGAGGAGAGTGAATAGGGAGAGAGGGAAGAGAGAAAGAGAGGAGAGTGAATAGGGAGAGAGGAATAGAGAGAAAGAGAGGAGAGTGAATAGGGAGAGAGGAATAGAGAGAAAGAGAGGAGAGTGAATAGGGAGAGAGGGAATAGAGAGAAAGAGAGGAGAGTGAATAGGGAGAGAGGAATAGAGAGAAAGAGAGGAGAGTGAATAGGGAGAGGGAGAGAGGAATAGAGAGAAAGAGAGGAGAGTGAATAGGGAGAGAGGAATAGAGAGAAAGAGAGGAGAGTGAACAGGGAGAGAGGAATAGAGAGAAAGAGAGGAGAGTGAATAGGGAGAGAGGAATAGAAGAAAGAGAGGAGAGTGAATGGGGAGAGAGGAAAGAGAGAAAGAGAGGAGAGTGAATAGGGAGAGAGGAATAGAGAGAAAGAGAGGAGAGTGAATAGGGAGAGAGGAAGAGAGAGAAAGAGAGGAGAGTGAATAGGGAGAGAGGAATAGAGAGAAAGAGAGGAGAGTGAATGGGGAGAGAGGGAAGAAAGAGAAAGAGAGAGAGAGAATGAAGGGAGAGAGGGAAGAGGAAATAGAGGAGAGAATAGGGAAAGAGGGAAGAGATGAGAGTGAATAGGAGAGAGGGAAGAGAGAGAGAGGAGAGTGAACAGGGAGAGAGGAAAGAGAGGAGAGTGAATAGGAGAGAGGAATAGAGAGAAAGAGAGGGGAATAGGGAGAGAGGGAAGAGAGAAAGAGAGGAGAGTGAATAGGGAGAGAGGGAAGAGAGAAAGAGAGGGGAGTGAATATGGAGAGGGGGAAGAGAGGAGAATGAATAGGGAGAGAGGGAAGAGAGGAGAGTGAACTGGGAGAGAGGGAAGAGAGAAAGAGAGGAGAGTGAATAGGGAGAGAGGAATAGAGAGAAAGAGAGGAGAGTGAATAGGGAGAGAAGGAAGAGAGAAAGAGAGGAGAGTGAACAGGGAGAGAGGAATAGAGAGAAAGAGAGGAGAGTGAATGGGGAGAGAGGAATAGAGAGAAAGAGAGGAGAGTGAATAGGGAGAGAGGAATAGAGAGAAAGAGAGGAGAGTGAATAGGGTGAGAGGGAAGAGAGAAAGAGATGAGAGTGAATAGGGAAAGAGGGAAGAGATGAGAGTGAATATGGAGAGAGGGAAGAGAGAGAGAGAGGAGAGTGAACAGGGAGAGAGGAAAGAGAGGAGAGTGCATAGGGAGAGAGGAATAGAGAGAAAGAGAGGAGAGTGAATAGGGAGAGACGGAAGAGAGAAATAGAGGAGAGTGAATAGGGAGAGAGGGAAGAGAGGAGAGTGAATAGGGAGAGAGGGAAGATATGAGAGTGAATAGGGAGAGAGGGAAGGGAGAAAGAGAGGAGAGTGAACAGGGAGAGAGGAAAGAGAGGAGAGTGAATAGGGAGAGAGGAATAGAGTGAAAGAGAGGAGAGTGAATAGGGAGAGAAGGAAGAGAGAAAGAGAGGAGAGTGAATAGGGAGAGAGGGAAGAGAGAAAGAGAGGAGATTGAACAGGGAGAGAGGAATAGAGAGAAAGAGAGGAGAGTGAATGGGGAGAGAGGAATAGAGAGAAAGAGAGGAGAGTGAATAGGGAGAGAGGAATAGAGAGAAAGAGAGGAGAGTGAATAGGGAGAGAGGGAAGAGAGAAAGAGAGGAGAGTGAATAGGAAAAGAGGGAAGAGATGAGAGTGAATAGGGAGAGAGGGAAGAGAGAGAGAGAGGAGAGTGAACAGGGAGAGAGGAAAGAGAGGAGAGTGAATAGGGAGAGAGGAATAGAGAGAAAGAAAGGAGAGTGAATAGGGAGAGAGGGAAGAGAGAAATAGAGGAGAGTGAATAGGGAGAGAGGGAAGAGAGAAAGAGAGGAGAGTGAATAGGGAGAGGGGGAAGAGAGGAGAATGAATAGGGAGAGAGGGAAGAGAGGAGAATGAATAGGGAGAGAGGGAAGAGAGGAGAGTGAACTGGGAGAGAGGGAAGAGAGGAGAGTGAATAGGGAGAGAGGAATAGAGAGAAAGAAAGGAGAGTGAATAGGGAGAGAGGGAAGAGAGAAATAGAGGAGAGTGAATAGGGAGAGAGGGAAGAGAGAAAGAGAGGAGAGTGAATAGGGAGAGGGGGAAGAGAGGAGAATGAATAGGGAGAGAGGGAAGAGAGGAGAATGAATAGGGAGAGAGGGAAGAGAGGAGAGTGAACTGGGAGAGAGGGAAGAGAGGAGAGTGAATAGGGAGAGAGGAATAGAGAGAAAGAGAGGAGAGTGAATAGGGAGAGAGGAATAGAGAGAAAGAGAGGAGAGTGAATAGGAGAGAAGGAAAGAGAGAAAGAGAGGAGAGTGAATAGGGAGAGAGGGAAGAGAGAAAGAGAGGAGAGGAACAGGAGAGAGGAATAGAGAGAAAGAGAGGAGAGTGAATGGGGAGAGAGGAATAGAGAGAAAGAGAGGAGAGTGAATAGGGAGAGAGGAATAGAGAAAGAGAGGAGAGTGAATAGGGTGAGAGGGAAGAGAGAAAGAGAGGAGAGTGAATAGGGAAAGAGGGAAGAGATGAGAGTTAATATGGAGAGAGGGAAGAGAGAGAGAGAGGAGAGTGAACAGGGAGAGAGGAAAGAGTGGAGAGTGCATAGGGAGAGAGGAATAGAGAGAAAGAGAGGAGAGTGAATAGGGAGAGACGGAAGAGAGAAATAGAGGAGAGTGAATAGGGAGAGAGGGAAGATATGAGAGTGAATAGGGAGAGAGGGAAGGGAGAAAGAGAGGAGAGTGAACAGGGAGAGAGGAAAGAGAGGAGAGTGAATAGGGAGAGAGGAATAGAGAGAAAGAGAGGAGAGTGAATAGGGAGAGAGGGAAGAGAGAAATAGAGGAGAGTGAATAGGGAAAGAGGGAAGAGATGAGAGTGAATAGGGAGAGAGGGAAGAGAGAGAGAGGAGAGTGAACAGGGAGAGAGGAAAGAGAGGAGAGTGAATAGGGAGAGAGGAATAGAGAGAAAGAGAGGGGAGTGAATAGGGAGAGAGGGAAGAGAGAAAGAGAGGAGAGTGAATAGGGAGAGAGGAATAGAGAGAAAGAGAGGGGAGTGAATAGGGAGAGAGGGAAGAGAGAAAGAGAGGAGAGTGAATAGGGAGAGAGGGAAGAGAGAAAGAGAGGAGAGTGAATGGGGAGAGAGGAATAGAGAGAAAGAGAGGAGAGTGAATAGGGAGAGAGGAATAGAGAGAAAGAGAGGAGAGTGAATAGGGTGAGAGGGAAGAGAGAAAGAGATGAGAGTGAATAGGGAAAGAGGGAAGAGATGAGAGTGAATATGGAGAGAGGGAAGAGAGAGAGAGAGGAGAGTGAACAGGGAGAGGAAAGAGAGGAGAGTGCATAGGGAGAGAGGAATAGAGAGAAAGAGAGGAGAGTGAATAGGGAGAGACGGAAGAGAGAAGATGAATAGGGAGAGAAGGAGAAAGAGGAGAGTGAATAGGGAGAGAGGGAAGAGAGGAGAGTGAATAGGGAGAGAGGGAAGATATGAGAGTGAATAGGGAGAGAGGGAAGGGAGAAAGAGAGGAGAGTGAACAGGGAGAGAGGGAAGGAGAGAATAGGGAAGAGAGGAGAGTGAATAGGGAGAGAAGGAAGAGGAAAGAGAGGAGAGTGAATAGGAGAGAGGAATAGAGAAAGAGAGGAGATTGAACAGAGAGAGGAAAGAGAAAGAGAGGAGAGTGAATGGGGAGAGAGGAATAGAGAGAAAAAGAGGAGAGTGAATAGGGAGAGAGGAATAAGAGAAAGAGAGGAGAGTGAATAGGGAGAGAGGGAAGAGAGAGAGGAGAGTGAATAGGAAAAGAGGGAAGAGATGAGAGTGAATAGGGAGAGAGGAATAGAGAGAAAGAGAGGAGAGTGAATAGGGGAGAGGAAAGGGAGGAGAGTGAGAAATAGAGAGAAAGAAAGGAGAGTGAATAGGGAGAGAGGGAAGAGAGAGAGGAGAGTGAAGAGAGGAGAGAGAAAGAAGGAGAGGAATAGGGAGAGGGGGAAGAGAGGAGAATGAATAGGAGAGAGGGGAAGAGAGGAGAATGAATAGGGAGAGAGGGAAGAGAGGAGAGTGAACTGGGAGAGAGGGAAGAGAGGAGAGTGAATAGGGAGAGAGGAATAGAGAGAAAGAAAGGAGAGTGAATAGGGAGAGAGGGAAGAGAGAAATAGAGGAGAGTGAATAGGGAGAGAGGGAAGAGAGAAAGAGAGGAGAGTGAATAGGGAGAGGGGGAAGAGAGGAGAATGAATAGGGAGAGAGGGAAGAGAGGAGAATGAATAGGGAGAGAGGGAAGAGAGGAGAGTGAACTGGGAGAGAGGGAAGAGAGAAAGAGAGGAGAGTGAACAGGGAGAGAGGAATAGAGAGAAAGAGAGGAGAGTGAATGGGGAGAGAGGAATAGAGAGAAAGAGAGGAGAGTGAATAGGGAGAGAGGGAAGAGAGAAAGAGAGGAGAGTGAACAGGGAGAGAGGAATAGAGAGAAAGAGAGGAGAGTGAATGGGGAGAGAGGAATAGAGAGAAAGAGAGGAGAGTGAATAGGGAGAGAGGAATAGAGAAAGAGAGGAGAGTGAATAGGGTGAGAGGGAAGAGAGAAAGAGAGGAGAGTGAATAGGGAAAGAGGGAAGAGATGAGAGTTAATATGGAGAGAGGGAAGAGAGAGAGAGAGGAGAGTGAATAGGGAGAGAGGGAAGATATGAGAGTGAATAGGGAGAGAGGGAAGGGAGAAAGAGAGGAGAGTGAACAGGGAGAGAGGAAAGAGAGGAGAGTGAATAGGGAGAGAGGAATAGAGAGAAAGAGAGGAGAGTGAATAGGGAGAGAGGGAAGAGAGAAATAGAGGAGAGTGAATAGGGAAAGAGGGAAGAGATGAGAGTGAATAGGGGGAGAGGGAAGAGAGAGAGAGGAGAGTGAACAGGGAGAGAGGAAAGAGAGGAGAGTGAATAGGGAGAGAGGAATAGAGAGAAAGAGAGGGGAGTGAATAGGGAGAGAGGGAAGAGAGAAAGAGAGGAGAGTGAATAGGGAGAGAGGGAAGAGAGAAAGAGAGGGGAGTGAATATGGAGAGGGGGAAGAGAGGAGAATGAATAGGGAGAGAGGGAAGAGAGGAGAGTGAACTGGGAGAGAGGGAAGAGAGAAAGAGAGGAGAGTGAATAGGGAGAGAGGAATAGAGAGAAAGAGAGGAGAGTGAATAGGGAGAGAAGGAAGAGAGAAAGAGAGGAGAGTGAACAGGAGAGAGGAATAGAGAGAAAGAGAGGAGAGTGAATGGGGAGAGAGGAATAGAGAGAAAGAGAGGAGAGTGAATAGGGAGAGAGGAATAGAGAGAAAGAGAGGAGAGTGAATAGGGTGAGAGGGAAGAGAGAAAGAGATGAGAGTGAATAGGGAAAGAGGGAAGAGATGAGAGTGAATATGGAGAGAGGGAAGAGAGAGAGAGGAGAGTGAACAGGGAGAGAAGGAAGAGAGAAAGAGAGGAGAGTGAACAGGGAGAGAGGAATAGAGAGAAAGAGAGGAGAGTGAATGGGGAGAGAGGAATAGAGAGAAAGAGAGGAGAGTGAATAGGGAGAGAGGAATAGAGAGAAAGAGAGGAGAGTGAATAGGGTGAGAGGGAAGAGAGAAAGAGATGAGAGTGAATAGGGAAAGAGGGAAGAGAGGAGAGTGAATAGGGAGAGGAGGGAGAGAGAGAGGAGAGGAACAGGGAGAGAGGAAAGAGAGGAGAGTGCATAGGGAGAGAGGAATAGAGAGAAAGAGAGGAGAGTGAATAGGGAGAGACGGAAGAGAGAAATAGAGGAGAGTGAATAGGGAGAGAGGGAAGAGAGGAGAGTGAATAGGGAGAGAGGGAAGATATGAGAGTGAATAGGGAGAGAGGGAAGGGAGAAAGAGAGGAGAGTGAACAGGGAGAGAGGAAAGAGAGGAGAGTGAATAGGGAGAGAGGAATAGAGTGAAAGAGAGGAGAGTGAATAGGGAGAGAAGGAAGAGAGAAAGAGAGGAGAGTGAATAGGGAGAGAGGGAAGAGAGAAAGAGAGGAGATTGAACAGGGAGAGAGGAATAGAGAGAAAGAGAGGAGAGTGAATGGGGAGAGAGGAATAGAGAGAAAGAGAGGAGAGTGAATAGGGAGAGAGGAATAGAGAGAAAGAGAGGAGAGTGAATAGGGAGAGAGGGAAGAGAGAAAGAGAGGAGAGTGAATAGGAAAAGAGGGAAGAGATGAGAGTGAATAGGGAGAGAGGGAAGAGAGAGAGAGAGGAGAGTGAACAGGGAGAGAGGAAAGAGAGGAGAGTGAATAGGGAGAGAGGAATAGAGAGAAAGAAAGGAGAGTGAATAGGGAGAGAGGGAAGAGAGAAATAGAGGAGAGTGAATAGGGAGAGGGGGAAGAGAGGAGAATGAATAGGGAGAGAGGGAAGAGAGGAGAATGAATAGGGAGAGAGGGAAGAGAGGAGAGTGAACTGGGAGAGAGGGAAGAGAGGAGAGTGAATAGGGAGAGAGGAATAGAGAGAAAGAAAGGAGAGTGAATAGGGAGAGAGGGAAGAGAGAAATAGAGGAGAGTGAATAGGGAGAGAGGGAAGAGAGAAAGAGAGGAGAGTGAATAGGGAGAGGGGGAAGAGAGGAGAATGAATAGGGAGAGAGGGAAGAGAGGAGAATGAATAGGGAGAGAGGGAAGAGAGGAGAGTGAACTGGGAGAGAGGGAAGAGAGGAGAGTGAATAGGAGAGAGGAATAGAGAGAAAGAGAGGAGAGTGAATAGGGAGAGAGGAATAGAGAGAAAGAGAGGAGAGTGAATAGGGAGAGAAGGAAGAGAGAGAAAGAGAGGAGAGTGAATAGGGAGAGAGGGAAGAGAGAAAGAGAGGAGAGTGAACAGGGAGAGAGGAATAGAGAGAAAGAGAGGAGAGTGAATGGGGAGAGAGGAATAGAGAGAAAGAGAGGAGAGTGAATAGGGAGAGAGGAATAGAGAAAGAGAGGAGAGTGAATAGGGTGAGGGGGAAGAGAGAAAGAGAGGAGAGTGAATAGGGAAAGAGGGAAGAGATGAGAGTTAATATGGAGAGAGGGAAGAGAGAGAGAGAGGAGAGTGAATAGGGAGAGAGGGAAGATATGAGAGTGAATAGGGAGAGAGGGAAGGGAGAAAGAGAGGAGAGTGAACAGGGAGAGAGGAAAGAGAGGAGAGTGAATAGGGAGAGAGGAATAGAGAGAAAGAGAGGAGAGTGAATAGGGAGAGAGGGAAGAGAGAAATAGAGGAGAGTGAATAGGGAAAGAGGGAAGAGATGAGAGTGAATAGGGGAGAGGGAAGAGAGAGAGAGGAGAGAGTGAACAGGGAGAGAGGAAAGAGAGGAGAGTGAATAGGGAGAGAGGAATAGAGAGAAAGAGAGGGGAGTGAATAGGGAGAGAGGGAAGAGAAAGAGAGGAGAGTGAATAGGGAGAGAGGAAGAGAGAAAGAGAGGGGAGTGAATATGGAGAGGGGGAAGAGAGGAGAATGAATAGGGAGAGAGGGAAGAGAGGAGAGTGAACTGGGAGAGAGGGAAGAGAGAAAAGAGGAGAGTGAATAGGAGAGAGGAATAGAGAGAAAGAGAGGAGAGTGAATAGGGAGAGAAGGAAGAGAGAAAGAGAGGAGAGAGTGAACAGGAGAGAGGAATAGAGAGAAAGAGAGGAGAGTGAATGGGGAGAGAGGAATAGAGAGAAAGAGAGGAGAGTGAATAGGGAGAGAGGAATAGAGAGAAAGAGAGGAGAGTGAATAGGGTGAGAGAGGAAGAGAGAAAGAGATGAGAGTGAATAGGGAAAGAGGGAAGAGATGAGAGTGAATATGGAGAGAGGGAAGAGAGAGAGAGAGAGTGAACAGGGAGAGAAGGAAGAGAGAAAGAGAGGAGAGTGAACAGGGAGAGAGGAATAGAGAGAAAGAGAGGAGAGTGAATGGGGAGAGAGGAATAGAGAGAAAGAGAGGAGAGTGAATAGGGAGAGAGGAATAGAGAGAAAGAGAGGAGAGTGAATAGGGTGAGAGGGAAGAGAGAAAGAGATGAGAGTGAATAGGGAAAGAGGGAAGAGAGGAGAGTGAATAGGGAGAGAGGGAAGAGAGAGAGAGGAGAGTGAACAGGGAGAGAGGAAAGAGAGGAGAGTGCATAGGGAGAGAGGAATAGAGAGAAAGAGAGGAGAGTGAATAGGGAGAGACGGAAGAGAGAAATAGAGGAGAGTGAATAGGGAGAGAGGGAAGAGAGGAGAGTGAATAGGGAGAGAGGGAAGATATGAGAGTGAATAGGGAGAGAGGGAAGGGAGAAAGAGAGGAGAGTGAACAGGGAGAGAGGAAAGAGAGGAGAGTGAATAGGGAGAGAGGAATAGAGTGAAAGAGGAGGAGAGTGAATAGGGAGAGAAGGAAGAGAGAAAGAGAGGAGAGTGAATAGGGAGAGAGGGAAGAGAGAAAGAGAGGAGATTGAACAGGAGAGAGGAATAGAGAGAAAGAGAGGAGAGTGAATGGGGAGAGAGGAATAGAGAGAAAGAGAGGAGAGTGAATAGGGAGAGAGGAATAGAGAGAAAGAGAGGAGAGTGAATAGGGAGAGAGGGAAGAGAGAAAGAGAGGAGAGTGAATAGGAAAAGAGGGAAGAGATGAGAGTGAATAGGGAGAGAGGGAAGGAGAGAGAGAGGAGAGTGAACAGGAGAGAGGAAAGAGAGGAGAGTGAATAGGGAGAGAGGAATAGAGAGAAAGAAAGGAGAGTGAATAGGGAGAGAGGAAGAGAGAAATAGAGGAGAGTGAATAGGAGAGAGGGGAAGAGAGGAGAATGAATAGGGAGAGAGGGAAGAGAGGAGAATGAATAGGGAGAGAGGGAAGAGAGGAGAGTGAACTGGGAGAGAGGGAAGAGAGGAGAGTGAATAGGGAGAGAGGAATAGAGAGAAAGAAAGGAGAGTGAATAGGGAGAGAGGGAAGAGAGAAATAGAGGAGAGTGAATAGGGAGAGAGGGAAGAGAGAAAGAGAGGAGAGTGAATAGGGAGAGGGGGAAGAGAGGAGAATGAATAGGGAGAGAGGGAAGAGAGGAGAATGAATAGGGAGAGAGGGAAGAGAGGAGAGTGAACTGGGAGAGAGGGAAGAGAGGAGAGTGAATAGGGAGAGAGGAATAGAGAGAAAGAGAGGAGAGTGAATAGGGAGAGAGGAATAGAGAGAAAGAGAGGAGAGTGAATAGGGAGAGAAGGAAGAGAGAAAGAGAGGAGAGTGAATAGGGAGAGAGGGAAGAGAGAAAGAGAGGAGAGTGAACAGGGAGAGAGGAATAGAGAGAAAGAGAGGAGAGTGAATGGGGAGAGAGGAATAGAGAGAAAGAGAGGAGAGTGAATAGGGAGAGAGGAATAGAGAAAGAGAGGAGAGTGAATAGGGTGAGAGGGAAGAGAGAAAGAGAGGAGAGTGAATAGGGAAAGAGGGAAGAGATGAGAGTTAATATGGAGAGAGGGAAGAGAGAGAGAGAGGAGAGTGAACAGGGAGAGAGGAAAGAGTGGAGAGTGCATAGGGAGAGAGGAATAGAGAGAAAGAGAGGAGAGTGAATAGGGAGAGACGGAAGAGAGAAATAGAGGAGAGTGAATAGGGAGAGAGGGAAGATATGAGAGTGAATAGGGAGAGAGGGAAGGGAGAAAGAGAGGAGAGTGAACAGGGAGAGAGGAAAGAGAGGAGAGTGAATAGGGAGAGAGGAATAGAGAGAAAGAGAGGAGAGTGAATAGGGAGAGAGGGAAGAGAGAAAGAGAGGAGAGTGAATAGGGAAAGAGGGAAGAGATGAGAGGGAATAGGGAGAGAGGGAAGAGAGAGAGAGGAGAGGGAACAGGGAGAGAGGAAAGAGAGGAGAGTGAATAGGGAGAGAGGAATAGAGAGAAAGAGAGGGGAGTGAATAGGGAGAGAGGGAAGAGAGAAAGAGAGGAGAGTGAATAGGGAGAGAGGGAAGAGAGAAAGAGAGGGGAGTGAATATGGAGAGGGGGAAGAGAGGAGAATGAATAGGGAGAGAGGGAAGAGAGGAGAGTGAACTGGAGAGAGGGAAGAGAGAAAGAGAGGAGAGTGAATAGGAGAGAGGAATAGAGAGAAAGAGAGGAGAGTGAATAGGGGAGAGAAGGAAGAGAGAAAGAGAGGGAGTGAACAGGGAGAGAGGAATAGAGAGAAAGAGAGGAGAGTGAATGGGGAGAGAGGAATAGAGAGAAAGAGAGGAGAGTGAATAGGGAGAGAGGAATAGAGAGAAAGAGAGGAGAGTGAATAGGGTGAGAGGGAAGAGAGAAAGAGATGAGAGTGAATAGGGAAAGAGGGAAGAGATGAGAGGGAATATGGAGAGAGGGAAGAGAGAGAGAGAGGAGAGTGAACAGGGAGAGAGGAAAGAGAGGAGAGTGCATAGGGAGAGAGGAATAGAGAGAAAGAGAGGAGAGTGAATAGGGAGAGACGGAAGAGAGAAATAGAGGAGAGTGAATAGGGAGAGAGGGAAGAGAGGAGAGTGAATAGGGAGAGAGGGAAGATATGAGAGTGAATAGGGAGAGAGGGAAGGGAGAAAGAGAGGAGAGTGAACAGGGAGAGAGGGAAGAGAGAAATAGAGGAGAGTGAATAGGGAAAGAGGGAAGAGATGAGAGTGAATAGGGAGAGAGGGAAGAGAGAGAGAGGAGAGTGAACAGGGAGAGAGGAAAGAGAGGAGAGTGAATAGGGAGAGAGGAATAGAGAGACAGAGAGGGGAGTGAATAGGGAGAGAGGGAAGAGAGAAAGAGAGGAGAGTGAATAGGGAGAGAGGGAAGAGAGAAAGAGAGGGGAGTGAATATGGAGAGGGGGAAGAGAGGAGAATGAATAGGGAGAGAGGGAAGAGAGGAGAGTGAACTGGGAGAGAGGGAAGAGAGAAAGAGAGGAGAGAGTGAATAGGGAGAGAGGAATAGAGAGAAAGAGAGGAGAGTGAACAGGGAGAGAAGGAAGAGAGAAAGAGAGGAGAGTGAACAGGGAGAGAGGAATAGAGAGAAAGAGAGGAGAGTGAATGGGGAGAGAGGAATAGAGAGAAAGAGAGGAGAGTGAATAGGGAGAGAGGAATAGAGAGAAAGAGAGGAGAGTGAATAGGGTGAGAGGGAAGAGAGAAAGAGATGAGAGTGAATAGGGAAAGAGGGAAGAGATGAGAGTGAATATGGAGAGAGGGAAGAGAGAGAGAGGAGAGTGAACAGGGAGAGAAGGAAGAGAGAAAGAGAGGAGAGTGAACAGGGAGAGAGGAATAGAGAGAAAGAGAGGAGAGTGAATGGGGAGAGAGGAATAGAGAGAAAGAGAGGAGAGTGAATAGGGAGAGAGGAATAGAGAGAAAGAGAGGAGAGTGAATAGGGTGAGAGGGAAGAGAGAAAGAGATGAGAGTGAATAGGGAAAGAGGGAAGAGAGGAGAGTGAATAGGGAGAGAGGGAAGAGAGAGAGAGGAGAGTGAACAGGGAGAGAGGAAAGAGAGGAGAGTGCATAGGGAGAGAGGAATAGAGAGAAAGAGAGGAGAGTGAATAGGGAGAGACGGAAGAGAGAAATAGAGGAGAGTGAATAGGGAGAGAGGGAAGAGAGGAGAGTGAATAGGGAGAGAGGGAAGATATGAGAGTGAATAGGGAGAGAGGGAAGGGAGAAAGAGAGGAGAGTGAACAGGGAGAGAGGAAAGAGAGGAGAGTGAATAGGGAGAGAGGAATAGAGTGAAAGAGAGGAGAGTGAATAGGGGAGAGAAGGAAGAGAGAAAGAGAGGAGAGTGAATAGGAGAGAGGGAAAGAGAGAAAGAGAGGAGATTGAACAGGGAGAGAGGAATAGAGAGAAAGAGAGGAGAGTGAATGGGGAGAGAGGAATAGAGAGAAAGAGAGGAGAGTGAATAGGGAGAGAGGAATAGAGAGAAAGAGAGGAGAGTGAATAGGAGAGAGGGAAGAGAGAAAGAGAGGAGAGTGAATAGGAAAAGAGGGAAGAGATGAGAGTGAATAGGGAGAGAGGGAAGAGAGAGAGAGAGGAGAGTGAACAGGAGAGAGGAAAGAGAGGAGAGGAATAGGGAGAGAGGAATAGAGAGAAAGAAAGGAGAGTGAATAGGGAGAGAGGGAAGAGAGAAATAGAGGAGAGTGAATAGGGAGAGGGGGAAGAGAGGAGAATGAATAGGGAGAGAGGAAGAGAGGAGAATGAATAGGGAGAGAGGGAAGAGAGGAGAGTGAACTGGGAGAGAGGGAAGAGAGGAGAGTGAATAGGGAGAGAGGAATAGAGAGAAAGAAAGGAGAGTGAATAGGGAGAGAGGGAAGAGAGAAATAGAGGAGAGTGAATAGGGAGAGAGGGAAGAGAGAAAGAGAGGAGAGTGAATAGGGAGAGGGGGAAGAGAGGAGAATGAATAGGGAGAGAGGGAAGAGAGGAGAATGAATAGGGAGAGAGGGAAGAGAGGAGAGTGAACTGGGAGAGAGGGAAGAGAGGAGAGTGAATAGGGAGAGAGGAATAGAGAGAAAGAGAGGAGAGTGAATAGGGAGAGAGGAATAGAGAGAAAGAGAGGAGAGTGAATAGGGAGAGAAGGAAGAGAGAAAGAGAGGAGAGTGAATAGGAGAGAGGGAAGAGAGAAAGAGAGGAGAGTGAACAGGAGAGAGGAATAGAGAGAAAGAGAGGAGAGTGAATGGGGGAGAGAGGAATAGAGAGAAAGAGAGGAGAGTGAATAGAGAGAGGAATAGAGAAAGAGAGGAGAGTGAATAGGGTGAGAGGGAAGAGAGAAAGAGAGGAGAGTGAATAGGGAAAGAGGGAAGAGATGAGAGTTAATATGGAGAGAGGGAAGAGAGAGAGAGGAGAGTGAACAGGGAGAGAGGAAAGAGTGGAGAGTGCATAGGAGAGAGGAATAGAGAGAAAGAGAGGAGAGTGAATAGGAGAGACGGAAGAGAGAAATAGAGGAGAGTGAATAGGAGAGAGGGAAGAGAGGAGAGTGAATAGGGAGAGAGGGAAGATATGAGAGTGAATAGGGAGAGAGGGAAGGGAGAAAGAGAGGAGAGTGAACAGGAGAGAGGAAAGAGAGGAGAGTGAATAGGGAGAGAGGAATAGAGTGAAAGAGAGGAGAGTGAATAGGAGAGAAGGAAAGAGAGAAAGAGAGGAGAGTGAATAGGGAGAGAGGGAAGAGAGAAAGAGAGGAGATTGAACAGGGAGAGAGGAATAGAGAGAAAGAGAGGAGAGTGAATGGGGGAGAGGAATAGAGAGAAAGAGAGGAGAGTGAATAGGAGAGAGGAATAGAGAGAAAGAGAGGAGAGTGAATAGGGTGAGAGGGAAGAGAGAAAGAGATGAGAGTGAATAGGGAAAGAGGGAAGAGATGAGAGTGAATATGGAGAGAGGGAAGAGAGAGAGAGGAGAGGAACAGGGAGAGAAGGAAGAGAGAAAGAGAGGAGAGTGAACAGGAGAGAGGAATAGAGAGAAAGAGAGGAGAGTGAATGGGGAGAGAGGAATAGAGAGAAAGAGAGGAGAGTGAATAGGGAGAGAGGAATAGAGAGAAAGAGAGGAGAGTGAATAGGGTGAGAGGGAAGAGAGAAAGAGATGAGAGTGAATAGGGAAAGAGGGAAGAGAGGAGAGTGAATAGGGAGAGAGGGAAGAGAGAGAGAGGAGAGTGAACAGGGAGAGAGGAAAGAGAGGAGAGTGCATAGGGAGAGAGGAATAGAGAGAAAGAGAGGAGAGTGAATAGGGAGAGACGGAAGAGAGAAATAGAGGAGAGTGAATAGGGAGAGAGGGAAGAGAGGAGAGTGAATAGGGAGAGAGGGAAGATATGAGAGTGAATAGGGAGAGAGGGAAGGGAGAAAGAGAGGAGAGTGAACAGGGAGAGAGGAAAGAGAGGAGAGTGAATAGGGAGAGAGGAATAGAGTGAAAGAGAGGAGAGTGAATAGGGAGAGAAGGAAGAGAGAAAGAGAGGAGAGTGAATAGGGAGAGAGGGAAGAGAGAAAGAGAGGAGATTGAACAGGGAGAGAGGAATAGAGAGAAAGAGAGGAGAGTGAATGGGGAGAGAGGAATAGAGAGAAAGAGAGGAGAGTGAATAGGGAGAGAGGAATAGAGAGAAAGAGAGGAGAGTGAATAGGGAGAGAGGGAAGAGAGAAAGAGAGGAGAGTGAATAGGAAAAGAGGGAAGAGATGAGAGTGAATAGGGAGAGAGGGAAGAGAGAGAGAGAGAGGAGATGAACAGGAGAGAGGAAAGAGAGGAGAGTGAATAGGGGAGAGAGGAATAGAGAGAAAGAAAGGAGAGTGAATAGGGAGAGAGGGAAGAGAGAAATAGAGGAGAGTGAATAGGGAGAGGGGAAGAGAGGAGAATGAATAGGGAGAGAGGGAAGAGAGGAGAATGAATAGGGAGAGAGGGAAGAGAGGAGAGTGAACTGGGGAGAGAGGGAAGAGAGGAGAGTGAATAGGGAGAGAGGAATAGAGAGAAAGAAAGGAGAGTGAATAGGGAGAGAGGGAAGAGAGAAATAGAGGAGAGTGAATAGGGAGAGAGGGAAGAGAGAAAGAGAGGAGAGTGAATAGGGAGAGGGGGAAGAGAGGAGAATGAATAGGGAGAGAGGGAAGAGAGGAGAATGAATAGGGAGAGAGGGAAGAGAGGAGAGGAACTGGGAGAGAGGGAAGAGAGGAGAGTGAATAGGGAGAGAGGAATAGAGAGAAAGAGAGGAGAGTGAATAGGGAGAGAGGAATAGAGAGAAAGAGAGGAGAGTGAATAGGGAGAGAAGGAAGAGAGAAAGAGAGGAGAGTGAATAGGGAGAGAGGGAAGAGAGAAAGAGAGGAGATGAACAGGGGAGAGAGGAATAGAGAGAAAGAGAGGAGAGTGAATGGGGAGAGAGGAATAGAGAGAAAGAGAGGAGAGTGAATAGGGAGAGAGGAATAGAGAAAGAGAGGAGAGTGAATAGGGTGAGAGGGAAGAGAGAAAGAGAGGAGAGTGAATAGGGAAAGAGGGAAGAGATGAGAGTTAATATGGAGAGAGGGAAGAGAGAGAGAGAGGAGAGTGAACAGGGAGAGAGGAAAGAGTGGAGAGTGCATAGGGAGAGAGGAATAGAGAGAAAGAGAGGAGAGTGAATAGGGAGAGACGGAAGAGAGAAATAGAGGAGAGTGAATAGGGAGAGAGGGAAGATATGAGAGTGAATAGGGAGAGAGGGAAGGGAGAAAGAGAGGAGAGTGAACAGGGAGAGAGGAAAGAGAGGAGAGTGAATAGGAGAGAGGAATAGAGAGAAAGAGAGGAGAGTGAATAGGGAGAGAGGGAAGAGAGAAATAGAGGAGAGTGAATAGGGAAAGAGGGAAGAGATGAGAGTGAATAGGGAGAGAGGGAAGAGAGAGAGAGGAGAGTGAACAGGAGAGAGGAAAGAGAGGAGAGTGAATAGGGAGAGAGGAATAGAGAGAAAGAGAGGGGAGTGAATAGGGAGAGAGGGAAGAGAGAAAGAGAGGAGAGTGAATAGGGAGAGAGGGAAGAGAGAAAGAGAGGGGAGTGAATATGGAGAGGGGGAAGAGAGGAGAATGAATAGGGAGAGAGGGAAGAGAGGAGAGTGAACTGGGAGAGAGGGAAGAGAGAAAGAGAGGAGAGTGAATAGGGAGAGAGGAATAGAGAGAAAGAGAGGAGAGTGAATAGGGAGAGAAGGAAGAGAGAAAGAGAGGAGAGTGAACAGGGAGAGAGGAATAGAGAGAAAGAGAGGAGAGTGAATGGGGAGAGAGGAATAGAGAGAAAGAGAGGAGAGTGAATAGGGAGAGAGGAATAGAGAGAAAGAGAGGAGAGTGAATAGGGTGAGAGGGAAGAGAGAAAGAGATGAGAGTGAATAGGGAAAGAGGGAAGAGATGAGAGGGAATATGGAGAGAGGGAAGAGAGAGAGAGAGGAGAGTGAACAGGGAGAGAGGAAAGAGAGGAGAGTGCATAGGGAGAGAGGAATAGAGAGAAAGAGAGGAGAGTGAATAGGGAGAGACGGAAGAGAGAAATAGAGGAGAGTGAATAGGGAGAGAGGGAAGAGAGGAGAGTGAATAGGAGAGAGGGAAGATATGAGAGTGAATAGGAGAGAGGGAAGGAGAAAGAGAGAGAGTGAACAGGAGAGAGGAAGAGAGAAATAGAGGAGAGTGAATAGGGAAAGAGGGAAGAGATGAGAGAATAGGGAGAGAGGGAAGAGAGAGAGAGGAGAGTGAACAGGGAGAGAGGAAAGAGAGGAGAGTGAATAGGGAGAGAGGAATAGAGAGACAGAGAGGGGAGTGAATAGGGAGAGAGGGAAGAGAGAAAGAGAGGAGAGTGAATAGGGAGAGAGGGAAGAGAGAAAGAGAGGGGAGGAATATGGAGAGGGGGAAGAGAGGAGAATGAATAGGGAGAGAGGGAAGAGAGGAGAGTGAACTGGGAGAGAGGAAGAGAGAAAGAGAGGAGAGTGAATAGGAGAGAGGAATAGAGAGAAAGAGAGGAGAGTGAACAGGGAGAGAAGGAAGAGAGAAAGAGAGGAGAGTGAACAGGGAGAGAGGAATAGAGAGAAAGAGAGGAGAGTGAATGGGGAGAGAGGAATAGAGAGAAGAGAGAGGAGAGTGAATAGGGAGAGAGGAATAGAGAGAAAGAGAGGAGAGTGAATAGGGTGAGAGGGAAGAGAGAAAGAGATGAGAGTGAATAGGGAAAGAGGGAAGAGATGAGAGGAATATGGAGAGAGGGAAGAGAGAGAGAGGAGAGTGAACAGGGAGAGAGGAAAGAGAGGAGAGTGCATAGGAGAGAGGAATAGAGAGAAAGAGAGGAGATGAATAGGGGAGAGACGGAAGAGAGAAATAGAGGAGAGTGAATAGGGAGAGAGGGAAGAGAGAAAGAGAGGAGAGTGAATAGGGAGAGAGGGAAGATATGAGAGTGAATAGGGAGAGAGGGAAGGAGAAAGAGAGGAGAGTGAACAGGGAGAGGAAAGAGAGGAGAGTGAATAGGGAGAGAGGAATAGAGGAAAGAGAGGAGAGTGAATAGGGAGAGAAGGAAGAGAGAAAGAGAGGAGAGTGAATAGAGAGAGGGAAGAGAGAAAGAGAGGAGATTGAACAGGGAGAGAGGAATAGAGAGAAAGAGAGGAGAGGAATGGGGAGAGGAATAGAGAGAAAGAGAGGAGATGAATAGGAGAGAGGAATAGAGAGAAAGAGAGGAGAGTGAATAGGGAGAGAGGGAAGAGAGAAAAGAGGAGAGTGAATAGGGAAAGAGGGGAAGAGATGAGAGTGAATATGGGAGAGAGGGAAGAGAGAGAGAGAGGAGAGGAACAGGGAGAGAGGAAAGAGAGGAGAGTGCATAGGAGAGAGGAATAGAGAGAAAGAGAGGAGAGTGAATAGGGAG
Organism: Oncorhynchus keta; assembly: GCF_023373465.1. NCBI lineage: Eukaryota > Metazoa > Chordata > Actinopteri > Salmoniformes > Salmonidae > Oncorhynchus > Oncorhynchus keta. The sequence goes on from NC_068450.1 coordinate 32,283,114, forward strand.
AGAGGGAAGAGAGAAATAGAGGAGAGTGAATAGGGAGAGGGGGAAGAGAGGAGAATGAATAGAGAGAAGGGGAAGAGAGGAGAATGAATAGGAGAGAGGAAGAGAGGAGAGGAACTGGGAGAGAGGGAAGAGAGGAGAGAATAGGAGAGAGGAATAGAGAGAAAGAAAGGAGAGTGAATAGGAGAGAGGGAAGAGAGAAATAGAGGAGAGTGAATAGGGAGAGAGGGAAGAGAGAAAGAGAGGAGAGTGAATAGGGAGAGGGGGAAGAGAGGAGAATGAATAGGGAGAGAGGGAAGAGAGGAGAATGAATAGGGAGAGAGGGAAGAGAGGAGAGTGAACTGGGAGAGAGGGAAGAGAGGAGAGTGAATAGGGAGAGAGGAATAGAGAGAAAGAGAGGAGAGTGAATAGGGAGAGAGGAATAGAGAGAAAGAGAGGAGAGTGAATAGGAGAGAAGGAAGAGAGAAAGAGAGGAGAGTGAATAGGGAGAGAGGGAAGAGAGAAAGAGAGGAGAGTGAACAGGGAGAGAGGAATAGAGAGAAAGAGGAGAGTGAATGGGAGAGAGGAATAGAGAGAAAGAGAGGAGAGTGAATAGGGAGAGAGGAATAGAGAAAGAGATTTTTTGAATAGGGTGAGAGGGGAAGAGAGAAAGAGAGGAGAGTGAATAGGGAAAGAGGGAAGAGATGAGAGTTAATATGGAGAGAGGGAAGAGAGAGAGAGAGGAGAGTGAACAGGGAGAGAGGAAAGAGTGGAGAGTGCATAGGGAGAGAGAGGAATAGAGAGAAAGAGAGGAGAGTGAATAGGAGAGACGGAAGAGAGAAATAGAGGAGAGTGAATAGGAGAGAGGGAAGATATGAGAGTGAATAGGAGAGAGGGAAGGAGAAAGAGAGGAGAGAACAGGAGAGAGGAAAGAGAGGAGAGTGAATAGGGAGAGAGGAATAGAGAGAAAGAGAGGAGAGTGAATAGGAGAGAGGGAAGAGAGAAATAGAGGAGAGTGAATAGGGAAAGAGGGAAGAGATGAGATGAATAGGAGAGAGGGAAGAGAGAGAGAGGAGAGTGAACAGGAGAGAGGAAAGAGAGGAGAGTGAATAGGGAGAGAGGAATAGAGAGAAAGAGAGGGGAGTGAATAGGGAGAGAGGGAAGAGAGAAAGAGAGGAGAGTGAATAGGAGAGAGGGAAGGGAGAAAGAGAGAGATTGAACAGGGAGAGAGGAAAGAGAGGAGAGTGAATAGGGAGAGAGAATAGAGTGAAAGAGAGGAGAGTGAATAGGGAGAGAAGGAAGAGAGAAAGAGAGGAGAGTGAATAGGGAGAGAGGGAAGAGAGAAAGAGAGGAGATTGAACAGGGAGAGAGGAATAGAGAGAGAAAGAGAGGAGAGTGAATGGGGAGAGAGGAATAGAGAGAAAGAGAGGAGAGTGAATAGGGAGAGAGGAATAGAGAGAAAGAGAGGAGAGTGAATAGGGAGAGAGGGAAGAGAGAAAGAGAGGAGAGTGAATAGGGAAAGAGGGAAGAGATGAGAGTGAATATGGAGAGAGGGAAGAGAGAGAGAGAGGAGAGTGAACAGAGAGAGGAAAAGAGAGGAGAGTGCATAGGAGAGAGGAATAGAGAGAAAGAGAGGAGAGTGAATAGGAGAGACGGAAGAGAGAAATAGAGGAGAGTGAATAGGAGAGGGGGAAGAGAGGAGAATGAATAGGGAGAGGGAAGAGAGGAGAATGAATAGGGAGAGAGGGAAGAGAGGAGAGGAACTGGGAGAGAGGGAAGAGAGGAGAGTGAATAGGGAGAGAGGAATAGAGAGAAAGAAAGGAGAGTGAATAGGGAGAGAGGGAAGAGAGAAATAGAGGAGAGTGAATAGGAGAGAGGGAAGAGAGAAAGAGAGGAGAGTGAATAGGGAGAGGGGGAAGAGAGGAGAATGAATAGGGAGAGAGGGAAGAGAGGAGAATGAATAGGGAGAGAGGGAAGAGAGGAGAGTGAACTGGGAGAGAGGGAAGAGAGGAGAGTGAATAGGAGAGAGGAATAGAGAGAAAGAGAGGAGAGTGAATAGGGAGAGAGGAATAGAGAGAAAGAGAGGAGAGTGAATAGGGAGAGAAGGAAGAGAGAAAGAGAGGAGAGTGAATAGGAGAGAGGGAAGAGAGAAAGAGAGGAGAGTGAACAGGGAGAGAGGAATAGAGAGAAAGAGAGGAGAGTGAATGGGGAGAGAGGAATAGAGAGAAAGAGAGGAGAGTGAATAGGGAGAGAGGAATAGAGAAAGAGAGGAGAGTGAATAGGTGAGAGGAAGAGAGAAAGAGAGGAGAGTGAATAGGGAAAGAGGGAAGAGATGAGAGTTAATATGGAGAGAGGGAAGAGAGAGAGAGAGGAGAGTGAACAGGGAGAGAGGAAAGAGTGGAGAGTGCATAGGAGAGAGGAATAGAGAGAAAGAGAGGAGAGTGAATAGGGAGAGACGGAAGAGAGAAATAGAGGAGAGTGAATAGGAGAGAGGGAAGATATGAGAGTGAATAGGGAGAGAGGGAAGGAGAAAGAGAGGAGAGTGAACAGGGAGAGAGGAAAGAGAGGAGAGTGAATAGGGAGAGAGGAATAGAGAGAAAGAGAGGAGAGTGAATAGGGAGAGAGGGAAGAGAGAAATAGAGGAGAGTGAATAGGGAAAGAGGGAAGAGATGAGATGAATAGGAGAGAGGGAAGAGAGAGAGAGAGAGGAACAGGGAGAGAGGAAAGAGGAGAGTGAATAGGGAGAGAGGAATAGAGAGAAAGAGAGGGGAGTGAATAGGGAGAGAGGGAAGAGAGAAAGAGAGGAGAGTGAATAGGGAGAGAGGGAAGAGAGAAAGAGAGGGGAGTGAATATGGAGAGGGGGAAGAGAGGAGAATGAATAGGGAGAGAGGGAAGAGAGGAGAGTGAACTGGGAGAGAGGGAAGAGAGAAAGAGAGGAGAGTGAATAGGGAGAGAGGAATAGAGAGAAAGAGAGGAGAGTGAATAGGGAGAGAAGGAAGAGAGAAAGAGAGGAGAGTGAACAGGGAGAGAGGAATAGAGAGAAAGAGAGGAGAGTGAATGGGGAGAGAGGAATAGAGAGAAAGAGAGGAGAGGAATAGGAGAGAGGAATAGAGAGAAAGAGAGGAGAGTGAATAGGGTGAGAGGGAAGAGAGAAAGAGATGAGATGAATAGGGAAAGAGGGAAGAGATGAGAGGGAATATGGAGAGAGGGAAGAGAGAGAGAGAGGAGAGTGAACAGGGAGAGAGGAAAGAGAGGAGAGTGCATAGGGAGAGAGGAATAGAGAGAAAGAGAGGAGAGTGAATAGGGAGAGAGAAGAGAGAAATAGAGGAGAGTGAATAAGAGAGGGAAGAGAGGAGAGTGAATAGGGAAGATATGAGAGGAATAGGGAGAGAGGGAGAGAAAGAGAGGAGAGTGAACAGGAGAGAGGGAAGAGAGAAATAGAGGAGAGTGAATAGGGAAAGAGGGAAGAGATGAGAATGAATAGGGAGAGAGGGAAGAGAGAGAGAGGAGAGTGAACAGGGAGAGAGGAAAGAGAGGAGAGTGAATAGGGAGAGAGGAATAGAGAGACAGAGAGGGGAGTGAATAGAGAGAGGGAAGAGAGAAAGAGAGGAGAGTGAATAGGAGAGAGGGAAGAGAGAAAGAGAGGGGAGTGAATATGGAGAGGGGGAAGAGAGGAGAATGAATAGGAGAGAGGGAAGAGAGGAGAGTGAACTGGGAGAGAGGGAAGAGAGAAAGAGAGGAGAGTGAATAGGGAGAGAGGAATAGAGAGAAAGAGAGGAGAGGAACAGGGAGAGAAGGAAGAGAGAAAGAGAGGAGAGGAACAGGGGAGAGAGGAATAGAGAGAAAGAGAGGAGAGTGAATGGGGAGAGAGGAATAGAGAGAAAGAGAGGAGAGTGAATAGGAGAGAGGAATAGAGAGAAAGAGAGGAGAGTGAATAGGGTGAGAGGGAAGAGAGAAAGAGATGAGAGTGAATAGGGAAAGAGGGAAGAGATGAGAGTGAATATGGAGAGAGGGAAGAGAGAGAGAGAGGAGAGTGAACAGGGAGAGAGGAAAAGAGGAGAGTGCATAGGGAGAGAGGAATAGAGAGAAAGAGAGGAGAGTGAATAGGAGAGACGGAAGAGAGAAATAGAGGAGAGTGAATAGGAGAGAGGGAAGAGAGAAAGAGAGGAGAGTGAATAGGAGAGAGGGAAGATATGAGAGTGAATAGGGAGAGAGGGAAGGGAGAAAGAGAGGAGAGTTGAATAGGGAGAGAGGAATAGAGTGAAAGAGAGGAGAGTGAATAGGGAGAGAAGGAAGAGAGAAAGAGAGGAGAGTGAATAGGGAGAGAGGGAAGAGAGAAAGAGAGGAGATTGAACAGGGAGAGAGGAATAGAGAGAAAGAGAGGAGAGGAATGGGGAGAGAGGAATAGAGAGAAAGAGAGGAGAGTGAATAGGGAGAGAGGAATAGAGAGAAAGAGAGGAGAGTGAATAGGAGAGAGGGAAGAGAGAAAGAGAGGAGAGTGAATAGGGAAAGAGGGAAGAGATGAGAGGAATAGGAGAGAGGGAAGAGAGAGAGAGGGGAGAGTGAACAGGGAGAGAGGAAAGAGAGGAGAGTGAATGGGGAGAGAGGAATAGAGAGAAAGAGAGGAGAGTGAATAGGGAGAGAGGGAAGAGAGAAATAGAGGAGAGTGAATAGGGAGAGAGGGAAGAGAGAAAGAGAGGAGAGTGAATAGGGAGAGGGGGAAGAGAGGAGAATGAATAGGGAGAGAGGGAAGAGAGGAGAATGAATAGGGAGAGAGGGAAGAGAGGAGAGTGAACTGGGAGAGAGGGAAGAGAGGAGAGTGAATAGGGAGAGAGGGAAGAGAGAGAAAGAAAGGAGAGTGAAGGGAGAGAGGGAAGAGAGGAGAATGAATAGGGAGAGAGGGAAGAGAGGAGAATGAATAGGGAGAGAGGGAAGAGAGGAGAGTGAACTGGGAGAGAGGGAAGAGAGGAGAGTGAATAGGGAGAGAGGAATGGAGAGAAAGAGAGGAGAGTGAATAGGGAGAGCGGAATAGAGAGAAAGAGAGGAGAGTGAATAGGGAGAGAAGGAAGAGAGAAAGAGAGGAGAGTGAATAGGGAGAGAGGGAAGAGAGAAAGAGAGGAGAGTGAACAGGGAGAGAGGAATAGAGAGAAAGAGAGGAGAGTGAATGGGGAGAGAGGAATAGAGAGAAAGAGAGGAGAGTGAATAGGAGAGAGGAATAGAGAAAGAGAGGAGAGTGAATAGGGGTGAGAGGGAAGAGAGAAAGAGAGGAGAGAATAGGGAAAGAGGGAAGAGATGAGAGTGAATATGGAGAGAGGGGAAGAGAGAGAGAGAGAGAGAGATGAACAGGGAGAGAGGAAAGAGTGGAGAGTGATATAGGAGAGAGAGGAATAGAGAGAAAGAGAGGAGAGTGAATAGGGAGAGACGGAAGAGAGAAATAGAGGAGAGTGAATAGGAGAGAGGAAGATATGAGAGTGAATAGGGAGAGAGGGAAGGGAGAAAGAGAGGAGAGTGAACAGGAGAGAGGAATAGAGAGAAAGAGAGGAGAGTGAATGGGGAGAGAGGAATAGAGAGAAAGAGAGGAGAGTGAATAGGAGAGAGGAATAGAGAGAAAGAGAGAAAGAGAGTGAATGGGGAGAGAGGGAAAGAGAGAATGAAGAGAGGGAAGAGAGAGTGAATAGGAAGAGAGGGAATAGGAGAGAGGGAAGAGAGAGAAAGAAAGGAAGGAAGGGAGAGAGGGAAGAGAGGAGAATGAATAGGAGAGAGGAAGAGAGGAGAATGAATAGGGAGAGAGGGAAGAGAGGAGAGTGAATGGGGAGAGAGGGAAGAGAGGAGAGTGAATAGGGGAGAGAGGAATGGAGAGAAAGAGAGGAGAGTGAATAGGAGAGCGGAATAGAGAGAAAGAGAGGAGAGTGAATAGGAGAGAAGGGAAGAAAGAGAGGAGAATGAATAGGGAGAGAGGGAAGAGAGAGAGAGGAGAGGAACAGGGAGAGAGGAAAGAGAGAAAGAGAGGAGAGTGAATGGGGAGAGAGGAATAGAGAGAAAGAGAGGAGAGTGAATAGGGAGAGAGGAAGAGAGAAAGAGAGGAGAGTGAATAGGGTGAGAGGGAAGAGAGAAAGAGAGGAGAGGAATAGGAAAGAGGGAAGAGAAGAGAATATGGAGAGAGGGAAAGAGATAGAGGAGAGAGGGAACAAGAGAGGAAAGAGAGGAGAGTGAAGAGAGGAATAGAGAGAAAGAGAGGAGAGTGAATAGGGAGAGACGGAAGAGAGAAATAGAGGAGGGAGAGGGAAGGAGAGTGAATAGGAGAGAGGGAGGGAGAAAGAGAGGAGAGTGAACAGGGAGAGAGGAAAGAGAGGAGAGTGAATAGGGAGAGAGGAATAGAGAAAAGAGAGGAGAGTGAATAGGAGAGAAGGAGAGAGAAAGAGAGAGAGTGAATAGGGAGAGAGGGGAAGAGAGAAAGAGAGGATGAACAGGGAGAGAGGAATAGAGAGAAAGAGAGGAGAGTGAATGGGGAGAGAGGAATAGAGAGAAAGAGAGGAGAGTGAATAGGAGAGAGGAATAGAGAGAAAGAGAGGAGAGTGAATAGGGTGAGAGGGAAGAGAGAAAGAGAGGAGAGTGAATAGGGAAAGAGGGAAGAGATGAGAGTGAATATGGAGAGAGGGAAGAGAGAGAGAGAGGAGAGTAAACAGGGAGAGAGGAAAGAGAGGAGAGTGAATAGGAGAGAGGAATAGAGAGAAAGAAAGGAGAGTGAATAGAGAGAGGGAAGAGAGAAATAGAGGAGATATAGGAGAGAGGGAAGAGAGAAAGAGAGGAGATGAATAGGAGAGAGGGAAGAGAGGAGAGGAATAGGGAGAGAGGGAAGATATGAGAGTGAATAGGGAGAGAGGGAAAGGAGAAAGAGATGAGAGTGAACAGGGAGAGAGGAAAGAGAGGAGAGTGAATAGGGAGAGAGGAATAGAGTGAAAGAGAGGAGAGTGAATAGGGAGAGAAGGAAGAGAGAAAGAAAGGAGAGTGAATAGGGAGAGAGGGAAGAGAGAAAGAGAGGAGAGTGAACAGAGACAGGGGAATAGAGAGAAAGAGAGGAGAGTGAATGGGGAGAGAGGAATAGAGAGAAAGAGAGGAGAGTGAATAGGGAGAGAGGAATAGAGAGAAAGAGAGGAGAGTGAATAGGGAGAGAGGGAAGAGAGAAAGAGAGGAGAGTGAATAGGGAAAGAGGGAACAGATGAGAGTGAATAGGGAGAGGGAAGAGAGAGAGAGAGGAGAGAACAGGGAGAGAGGAAAGAGAGGAGAGTGAATCGGGAGAGAGGGATAGAGAGAAAGAAAGGAGAGTGAATAGGGAGAGAGGGGATAGAGAAATAGAGGAGAGTGAATAGGGAGAGAGAGGGAAGAGAGAAAGAGAGGAGAGTGAATAGGGAGAGAGGAATTGAATAGGGAGAGAGGGAAGAGAGGAGAGTGAATAGGAGAGAGAATAGAGAGAAAGAGAGTAGAGTGAATGGGTAGAGAGGAATAGAAGAAAGAGAGGAGACTGAATAGGGAGAGAGGAAAGAGAGAAAGAGAGGAGAGGAATAGGGAAAGAGGGAAGAGAGAAAGAGAGGAGAGTGAATAGGGAGAGAGGAAAGAGAGAAAGAGAGGAGAGTGAATAGGGAGAGAGGGAAGAGAGGAGAGGAATAGGGAGAGAGGGAAGAGAGGAGAGGAAAGAGAGAAAGAGAGGAGAGTGAATAGGGAGAGAGGGAAGAGAGGAGAATGAATAGGGAGAGAGGGAAGAGAGGAGAATGAATAGGGAGAGAGGGGAAGAGGAGATGAAATGAGAGAGGGAAGGGAAAGAGAGGAGAGTGAATAGGGAGAGAGGGCAGAGGAGAGGAATAGAGAGAGGAATAAAGAAAGAGAGGAGAGTGAATAGGGAGAGGAAGAGAGAGAGGAATAGGAGAGAGAGAGAAAGAGAGGAGAGTGAATAGGGAGAGACGGAAGAGAGAAATAGAGGAGAGTGAATAGGGAGAGAGGGAAGAGAGGAGATGAATAGGGAAGATATGAGAGGAATAGGGAGAGAGGGAAGGGAGAAAGAGAGGAGAGGGAGAGAGGAAAGAGAGGAGAGTGAATAGGAGGAAAGAGAGGAGAGTGAATAGGAGAGAAGGAAGAGAGAAAGAGAGGAGAGTGAATAGGAGAGAGGAGAAAGAGAGGAGATTGAACAGGGAGAGAGGAATAGAGAGAAAGAGAGGAGAGAATGGGGAGAGAGGAATAGAGAGAAAGAGAGGAGAGTGAATAGGGAGAGAGGAATAGAGAGAAAGAGAGGAGAGTGAATAGGGAGAGAGGGAAGAGAGAAAGAGAGGAGAGTGAATAGGGAAAGAGGGAAGAGATGAGAGTGAATAGGGAGAGAGGGAAGAGAGAGAGGGAGGAACAGGGAGAGAGGAAAGAGAGGAGAGTGAATAGAGAGAGGAATAGAGAGAAAGAAAGGAGAGTGAATAGGGAGAGAGGGAAGAGAGAAATAGAGGAGAGTGAATAGGGAGAGAGGGAAGAGAGAAAGAGAGGAGAGTGAATAGGGAGAGGGGAAGAGAGGAGAATGAATAGAGAGAGGGAAGAGAGGAGAATGAATAGGGAGAGAGGGAAAGAGGGGAGAGGAATTGGGAGAGAGGAAGAGAGGAGAGTGAATAGGGAGAGAGGGAAGAGAGAGGAAAGAGAGTGAAGGGAAGAGAGGAGAATGAATAGGGAGAGAGGGAAGAGAGGAGAATGAATAGGAGAGAGGGAAGAGAGAGAGGAACAAGAGAGAGGGAGAGAGGAATAGAGAGAAAGAGAGGAGAGTGAATAGGGAGAGAGGAATAGAGAGAAAGAGAGGAGAGGAATGGGGAGAGAAGGAAGAGAGAAAGAGAGGAGAGTGAATAGGAGAGAGGGAAGAGAGAAAGAGAGGAGAGTGAACAGGGAGAGAGGGAAGAGAGGAGAGAATGAATAGGGAGAGAGAGGGAAGAGAGGAGAGGAATGGGGAGAGAGAAAGAGAGGAGAGTGAATAGGAGAGAGAAGGAAGAGATAGGGAGAGAGGGAAGAGAGGAGAATGAATAGGAGAGAGGGAAGAGAGGAGAATGAATAGGGAGAGAGGGAAGAGAGGAGAGTGAAAAGAGGAGAGAGAGGAAGAGAGGAGAGTGAATAGGGAGAGAGAATAGAGAGAAAGTGAGGAGAGTGAATAGGGAGAGGGAAGAGAGAAAGAGAGGAGAGTGAATAGGAGAGAGAGGAAAGAGAGGAGAGTGAATAGGGAGAGAAGAGAAATAGAGGAGAGTGAATAGGAGAGAGGGAAGAGAGGAGAGTGAATAGGGAGAGAGGGAAGATATGAGAGAGGGAAGAGGGAAGAAAGAGAGGAATAGGAAAGAGAGAGAGGAATAGGGAGAGAGGAGAGTGAAAGAGAGGAGAGTGAATAGGAGAGAAGGAAGAGAGAAAGAGAGGAGAGTGAATAGGGAGAGAGGGAAGAGAGAAAGAGAGGAGATTGAACAGGGAGAGAGGAATAGAGAGAAAGAGAGGAGAGTGAATGGGGAGAGAGGAATAGAGAGAAAGAGAGGAGAGTGAATAGGAGAGAGGAATAGAGAGAAAGAGAGGAGAGTGAATAGGGAGAGAGGGAAGAGAGAAAGAGAGAGAGAGTGAATAGGAAAGAGGGAAGAGATGAGAGAATAGGAGAGAGGGGAAGAGAGAGAGAGGGGAGATTTGAACAGGGAGAGAGGAAAGAGAGGAGAGTGAATAGGGAGAGAGGAATAGAGAGAAAGAAAGGAGAGTGAATAGAGAGAGGGAAGAGAGAAATAGAGGAGAGTGAATAGGGAGAGAGGGAAGAGAGAAAGAGAGGAGAGTGAATAGGAGAGGGGGAAGAGAGGATAAATGAATAAAGAGGGAAGAGAGAGAATGAATAGGGAGAGAGGGAAGAGAGGAGAGTGAATAGAGGAGAGTGAATAGGAAGAGAGAGAAAGAAAGGAGAGTGAAGGGAGAGAGGGAAGAGAGAGAATGAAAGAGAGGAGAATGAATAGGGAGAGAGGGAAGAGAGGAGAGTGAACTGGGAGAGAGAAGAGAGGAGAGTGAATAGGGAGAGAGGAATAGAGAGAAAGAGAGGAGAGTGAATAGGGAGGAATAGAGAGAAGAGAGGAGAGGAATAGGGAGAAGGAAGAGAGAAGAGAGGAGAGTGAATAGGGAGAGAGGGAAGAGAGAAAGAGAGGAGAGTGAACAGGGAGAGAGGAATAGAGAGAAAGAGAGGAGAGAATGGGGAGAGAGGAATAGAGGAAAGAGAGGAGAGTGAATAGGGAGAGAGAAAGAGAGGAGAGTGAATAGGGTGAGAGGGAAGAGAGAAAGAGAGGAGAGAATAGGAAAGAGGGAAGAGATGAGAGTGAATATGGAGAGAGGGAAGAGAGAGAGAGAGGAGAGTGAATAGGAGAGAGGAAAGAGAGGAGAGTGAATAGGGAGAGAGGAAAGAGAGAAAGAGAGGAGAGTGAATAGGGAGAGGGAATAGAGAGAAAGAGAGGAGAGTGAATAGGGAGAGGGAAGAGAGAAATAGAGGAGAGTGAATAGGAGAGAGGGAAGAGAGAGAAGATGAACAGGGAGAGAGAGGAGAGTGAATAGGAGAGACGGAAGAGAGAAAGAGAGGAGAGGAATAGGGAAAGAGAAGAGATGAGAGTGAATAGGAGAGAGGGAGAGAGAAGATGAACAGGGAGAGAGGAAAGAGAGGAGAGTGAATAGGGAGAGAGGAAAGAGAGAAAGAGAGGAGAGTGAATAGGGAGAGACGGAAGAGAGAAATAGAGGAGAGTGAATAGGAGAGAGGGAAGATATGAGAGTGAATAGGGGAGAGAGGGAAGGGAGAAAGAGAGGAGAGTGAACAGGGAGAGAGGAAAGAGAGGAGAGTGAATAGGAGAGAGGAATAGAGTGAAAGAGAGGAGAGTGAATAGGGAGAGAAGGAAGAGAGAAAGAGAGGAGAGTGAATAGGGAGAGAGGGAAGAGAGAAAGAGAGGAGATTGAACAGGGAGAGGAATAGAGAGAAAGAGAGGAGAGTGAATGGGGAGAGAGGAATAGAGAGAAAGAGAGGAGTGAATAGGAGAGAGGAATAGAGAGAAAGAGAGGAGAGTGAATAGGGAGAGAGGGAAGAGAGAAAGAGAGGAGAGGAATAGGGAAAGAGGGAAGAGATGAGAGTGAATAGGGAGAGAGGGAAGAGAGAGAGAGGAGAGTAAACAGGGAGAGAGGAAAGAGAGGAGAGGAATAGGGAGAGAGGAATAGAGAGAAAGAAAGGAGAGTGAATAGAGAGGGAAGAGAGAAATAGAGGAGAGTGAATAGGGAGAGAGGGAAGAGAGAAAGAGAGGAGAGTGAATAGAGAGAGGAAATAGAGAGAATAGGGAAGAGGGAAGATATGAGAGAATAGGGAGAGAGGGAAAGAGAAAAAGAGAGATGAATAGGAGAGAGGAAAGAGAGGAGAGTGAATAGGAGAGATAGAGAAAGGAGAGAGTGAATAGGGAGAGAAGGAAGAGAGAAAGAGAGGAGAGTGAATAGGAGAGAGGGAGAGAGAAAGAGAGGAGAGTGAATAGGGAGAGAGGGAAAGAGAGAAAGAGAGGAGAGTGAATGGGGAGAGAGGAAAGAGAGAAAGAGAGGAGAGTGAATAGGGAGAGAGGGAAGAGAGGAGAATGAATAGAGAGAGGGGAAGAGAGAAAGAGAGGAGAGGAATAGGGAAAAGAGGGAACAGATGAGAGGAATAGGGAGAGGGAAGAGAGAGAGAGAGGAGAGTGAACAGGGAGAGAGAAAGAATGAATCGAGAGAGGGATAGAGAGAAAGAAAGGAGAGTGAATAGAGAGAGGGGAGAGAGAAATAGGGAGAGAGGAATAAGAGAGAAAGAGAGGAGAGAATGGAGAGAGAGGAATAGAAGAGAGAGAGAGTGAATAGGGAGAGAGGAATAGAGAGAAAGAGAGGAGAGTGAATAGGAGAGAGGAAGGGAAGAGAGGAGAGTGAATAGGGAGAGAGGAAGAGAGAGAGTGAAAGGGAGAGAGAGGAAGGAAGTAGAGAGGAATAGAGAGAAAGAGAGGAGAGTGAATAGGGAGAGAGGAATAGAGAGAAAGAGAGGAGAGTGAATAGGGAGAGAGAGGGAAGAGAGAAAGAGAGGAGAGTGAATAGGAGAGAGAGGGAAGAGAGGAGAGTGAATAGGGAGAGAGGAAGAGAGGAAAAAGAGAGGAGAGTGAATAGGGAGAGAGGAATAGAGAGAAAGAGAGAGAGTGAATAGGGAGAGAGGGAAGAGAGAAAGAGAGGAGAGTGAATAGGGAGAGGGAAGAGAGAAAGAGAGGAGATGAATAGGGAGAGAGGGAAGAGAGAGTGAATAGGGAGAGAGGGAAGAGTGAATAGGGAGAGAGGAAGAGAGGAGAGTGAATAGGAGAGAGGGAAGAGAGGAGAGTGAATATGGAGAGAGGGAAGAGAGAAAGAGAGGAGAGTGAATAGGGAGAGAGGGCAGAGAGGAGAGAGAATAGGGAGAGAGGAATAGAGAGTGAAGGAGAGTGAATAGGGAGAGGGAAGAGAGAAAGAGAGGAAGGAATAGGAGAGGGAAAAGAGAGGAGAATGAATAGGGAGAGAGGGAGGGAAAGAGAGGAGAGTGAATAGGGAGAGAGGGAAGAGAGGAGAGTGAATAGGGAGAGAGGGAAGAGAGAATAGAAAGGGAGAGAGGAGAGAGGGAGAGAGGAAAGAGAGAGAGTGAATAGAGAGGAATAGGGAAAGAGAGGAGAGTGAATAGGGAGAGAGGGAAGAGAGGAGGAAGTGAATAGGGAGAGAGGGAAGAGAGGAGAGTGAATAGGGAGAGGAATAGAGAGAAAGAGAGGAGAGTGAATAGGGAGAGAGAGGAATAGAGAGAAAGAGAGGAGAGTGAATAGGGAGAGAGGGAGAGAGAGAGATAGAAGAAAAAGAGAGGGAGAATAGGGAGAGGGAAGAGATGAATGAATAGGGAGAGAGAGGAAGAGAGGAGAGTGAACTGGGAGAGAGGAAAGAGAGGAGAGTGAATAGGGAGAGAGGAATAGAGAGAAAGAAGGAGAGTGAATAGGGAGAGAGGGAAGAGAGAAAATAGAGGAGAGTGAATAGGAGAGAGGAAGAGAGAAAGAGAGGAGAGTGAATAGGGAGAGGGGGAAGAGAGGAGAATGAATAGGGAGAGGGAAGAGAGGAAATGAATAGGGGAGAGAGGAAGAGAGGAGAGTGAATAGGAGAGAGGGAAGAGAGGAGAGTGAATAGAGAGAGGGAAGAGAGGAGAATGAATAGGGAGAGAGGGAAGAGGGAGAGGGAAGAGGGAAGAGGAGAGTGAATAGGAGAGAGGGAAGAGAGGAGAGTGAATAGGAGAGAGGGAAGAGAGGAGAATGAATAGGGAGAGAGGAATAGAAGAAAGAGAGGAGAGTGAATAGGGAGAGGGAAGGAGAAAGAGAGGAGAGTGAATAGGAGAGAGGAATAGAGAGAAAGAGAGGAGAGTGAATAGGGAGAGAGGAAGAGAGAGAAGAGAGGAGAGGGAATAGGAGAGAGGGAAGAGAGAAAGAGAGGAGAGTGAATAGGGAGAGAGGGAAGAGAGGAGAGTGAAAGAGAGGGAAGAGAAAGAGAGAGAGGAATAGAGAGAAGGAAAGAGAGGAGAGTGAATGGGGAGAGAGGAATAGAGAGAAAGAGAGGAGAGTGAATAGGAGAGAGAAGAGAGAAAGAGAGGAGAGGAATAGGGAAGAGAGAGAAAGAATAGATTGAACGGAAGAGGGAAGAGAGAGGAATAAGAGAGAGAGAAAGAGAGGAGAGGAATATGGAGAGAGGGGAGAGAGAGAAAGAGAGGAGAGGAACAGGAGAGAGGAAAGAGGAGAGTGAATAGAGAGAGAGAGAGTGAATAGAGAGAAAGAGAGAGAGAATAGAGAGAGAGTGAATAGAGAGAAAGAAAGAGGAGAGTGAATAGGGAGAGACGGAAAGAGAGAAAGAGAGGAGAGTTGAATAGAGGGAGAGAGGGGAAGATAGAGAGAAAGAGAGGAGAGTGAATAGGGAGAGAGGAAGAGAGAAAGAGAGGAGATGAATAGGGAGAAAGAGGAAAGAGAGGAGAGTGAATAGGGAGAGAGGAAGAGAGAAATAGAGGAGAGTGAATAGGGAGAATAAGAGGGGGGAAGAGAGAAAATGAATAGGGAGAGAGGGAAAGAGATAGAGAATGAATAGGGAGAGAGAGGGAAAGAGAGGAGAGTGAATGGGAGAGAGGGAAGAGAGGAGAGTGAATAGAGAGAGGGAAGAGAGAGAAAGAAAGAGAGTGAAGGGAAGAGGGAAGAGAGGAGAATGAAAGGGAGAGAGGGAAGAGAGGAGAATGAATAGGGAGAGAGGGAAGAGAGGAGAGTGAATGGGAGAGAGGGAAGAGAGGAGAGTGAATAGGAGAGAGGAATAGAGAGAAAGAGAGGAGAGTGAATAGGGAGAGAGGAATAGAGAGAAAGAGAGGAGAGTGAATAGGGGAGAGAAGGAAGAGAGAAAGAGAGGAGAGTGAATAGGGAGAGAGGAAGAGAGAAAGAGAGGAGAGTGAACAGGAGAGAGGAATAGAGAGAAGAGAGGAGAGTGAATGGGGAGAGAGGAATAGAGAGAAAAGAGAGGAGAGTGAATAGAGAGGAATAAGAAAGAGAGGAGAGTGAATAGGGTGAGAGGGAAAGAGAGAAAGAGAGGAGAGTGAATAGGGAAAGAGGGAAGAGATGAGAGTGAATATGGAGAGAGGGAAGAGAGAGAGAGAGGAGAGTGAATAGGAACAGGAAGAGAGAGAGGAAAGAGTGGAGAGAGCATAGGGAGAGAGGAATAGAGAGAAAGAGAGAGAGAGTGGAATAGTGCATAGGGAGGTGAATAGGGAGAGAGGAATAGAGAGAAAGAGAGGAGAGTGAATAGGGAGAGACGGAAGAGAGAAATAGAGGAGAGTGAATAGGGAGAGAGGGAAGATATGAGAGTGAATAGGGAGAGAGGGAAGGGAGAAAGAGAGGAGAGTGAACAGGGAGAGAGGAAAGAGAGGAGAGTGAATAGGGAGAGACGGAAGAGAGAAATAGAGGAGAGTGAATAGGGAAAGAGGGAAGAGATGAGAGTGAATATGGAGAGAGGGAAGAGAGAGAGAGAGGAGAGTGAACAGGGAGAGAGGAAAGAGTGGAGAGTGCATAGGGAGAGAGGAATAGAGAGAAAGAGAGGAGAGTGAATAGGGAGAGACGGAAGAGAGAAATAGAGGAGAGTGAATAGGGAGAGAGGGAAGATATGAGAGTGAATAGGGAGAGAGGGGAAGGAGAAAGAGAGGAGAGTGAACAGGGAGAGAGGAAAGAGAGGAGAGTGAATAGG
Organism: Oncorhynchus keta; assembly: GCF_023373465.1. Taxonomy (NCBI): domain Eukaryota; kingdom Metazoa; phylum Chordata; class Actinopteri; order Salmoniformes; family Salmonidae; genus Oncorhynchus; species Oncorhynchus keta. The sequence goes on from NC_068450.1 coordinate 32,298,378, forward strand.
AGAGAGGAATAGAGTGAAAGAGAGGAGAGTGAATAGGGAGAGAAGGAAGAGAGAAAGAGAGGAGAGTGAATAGGGAGAGAGGGAAGAGAGAAAGAGAGGAGATTGAACAGGGAGAGAGGAATAGAGAGAAAGAGAGGAGAGTGAATGGGGAGAGAGGAATAGAGAGAAAGAGAGGAGAGTGAATAGGGAGAGAGGAATAGAGAGAAAGAGAGGAGAGTGAATAGGGAGAGAGGGAAGAGAGAAAGAGAGGAGAGGGAATAGGGAAAGAGGGAAGAGATGAGAGTGAATAGGGAGAGAGGGAAGAGAGAGAGAGGGGAGAGTAAACAGGGAGAGAGGAAAGAGAGGAGAGTGAATAGGGAGAGAGGAATAGAGAGAAAGAAAGGAGAGTGAATAGGGAGAGAGGGAAGAGAGAAATAGAGGAGAGTGAATAGGGAGAGAGGGAAGAGAGAAAGAGAGGAGAGTGAATAGGGAGAGAGGGAAGAGAGGAGAGTGAATAGGGAGAGAGGGAAGATATGAGAGTGAATAGGGAGAGAGGGAAAGGAGAAAGAGATGAGAGTGAACAGGGAGAGAGGAAAGAGAGGAGAGTGAATAGGGAGAGATGAATAGAGTGAAAGAGAGGAGAGTGAATAGGGAGAGAAGGAAGAGAGAAAGAAAGGAGAGTGAATAGGGAGAGAGGGAAGAGAGAAAGAGAGGAGCGTGAACAGAGACAGGGGAATAGAGAGAAAGAGAGGAGAGTGAATGGGGAGAGAGGAATAGAGAGAAAGAGAGGAGAGTGAATAGGGAGAGAGGAATAGAGAGAAAGAGAGGAGAGTGAATAGGGAGAGAGGGAAGAGAGAAAGAGAGGAGAGTGAATAGGGAAAGAGGGAACAGATGAGAGTGAATAGGGAGAGGGAAGAGAGAGAGAGAGGAGAGTGAACAGGGAGAGAGGAAAGAGAGGAGAGTGAATCGGGAGAGAGGGATAGAGAGAAAGAAAGGAGAGTGAATAGGGAGAGAGGGGAGAGAGAAATAGAGGAGAGTGAATAGGGAGAGAGGGAAGAGAGAAAGAGAGGAGAGTGAATAGGGAGAGAGGAATAGAGAGAAAGAGAGGAGAGTGAATAGGGAGAGAGGGAAGAGAGGAGAGTGAATAGGGAGAGAGGAATAGAGAGAAAGAGAGTAGAGTGAATGGGTAGAGAGGAATAGAGAGAAAGAGAGGAGAGTGAATAGGGAGAGAGGAATAGAGAGAAAGAGAGGAGAGTGAATGGGGAGAGAGGCATAGAGAGATAGAGAGGAGAGTGAATAGGGAGAGAGGGAAGAGAGGAGAGTGAATAGGGAAAGAGGGAAGAGAGGAGAGTGAATAGGGAGAGAGGAATAGAGAGAAAGAGAGGAGAGTGAATAGGGAAAGAGGGAAGAGAGAAAGAGAGGAGAGTGAATAGGGAGAGAGGGAAGAGAGAAAGAGAGGAGAGTGAATAGGGAGAGAGGGAAGAGAGGAGAGTGAATAGGGAGAGAGGGAAGAGAGGAGAGTGAATAGGGAGAGAGGGAAGAGAGGAGAGTGAATAGGGAGAGAGGGAAGAGAGGAGAGTGAAAATGGAGAGAGGGAAGAGAGAAAGAGAGGAGAGTGAATAGGGAGAGAGGGCAGAGAGGAGAGTGAATAGGGAGAGAGGAATAGAGAGAAAGTGAGGAGAGTGAATAGGGAGAGGGAAGAGAGAAAGAGAGGAGAGTGAATAGGGAGAGGGAAGAGAGAAAGAGAGGAGAGTGAATAGGGAGAGAGGGAAGAGAGAAAGAGAGGAGAGTGAATAGGGAGAGAGGGAAGAGAGGAGAGTGAATAGGGAGAGAGGGAAGAGAGGAGAGTGAATATGGAGAGAGGGAAGAGGGGAGAGTGAACAGGGAGAGAGGGAAGAGAGGAGAGTGAATAGGGAGAGAGGGAAGAGAGGAGAGTGAATAGGGAGAGAGGGAAGAGAGAAAGAGAGGAGAGTGAATAGGGAGAGAGGGAAGAGAGAAAGAGAGGAGAGTGAATAGGGAGAGAGGGAAGAGAGGAGAGTGAATATGGAGAGAGGGAAGAGAGGAGAGTGAATAGGGAGAGAGGGAAGAGAGAAAGAGAGGAGAGTGAATAGGGAGAGAGGGAAGAGAGGAGAGTGAATAGGGAGAGAGGGAAGAGAGGAGAGTGAATAGGGAGAGAGGGAAGAGAGGAGAGTGAATAGGGAGAGAGGGAAGAGAGAAAGAGAGGAGAGTGAATATGGAGAGAGTGAAGAGAGGAGAGTGAATAGGGAGAGAGGGAAGAGAGGAGAGTGAATAGGGAGAGAGGGAAGAGAGGAGAGTGAATAGGGAGAGAGGGAAGAGAGGAGAGTGAATAGGGAGAGAGGGAAGAGAGAAAGAGAGGAGAGTGAATAGGGAGAGGGAAGAGAGGAGAGTGAATAGGGAGAGAGGGAAGAGAGGAGAGTGAATAGGGAGAGAGGGAAGAGAGGAGAGTGAATAGGGAGAGAGGGAAGAGAGACAGGGGAGGGAAGGAAGGAAAGGACTAGATTCTGCAAAGGGAAGGGAGAAAACTCTGCCCTGTTGCTCCTGTTTATAACACAATGGGGGTGTAACATCATCCCGAGGAGGACATACAGGGTTGGTGTTTCTCTGGTTCTGTTTTTCACTGATAAATCATCTCAAGGTCACCGATTCAACCTCTCCACATCATATATTGCCCTCCCTCTTGCCTTCCTTCATGTAACTTTTCTTCCATTTCTGGCAGTTACTTCATTCTATTTGGTTCAGAGTTTCCTAGCTTATTAGTTTGTTTTCTCCATTGTTGTCCAATTGTTCGTCTAATGTATTGTTCGTACTTCACTGACTCGTGTTTTCTCCTGGAATATTTATGTTTACAACATTATTTGATGTTAGGACAATGTAGCACTCATCATAGACTTCATCTGTTCTACTCCCCCCCTCTACCCCTCCCCTCTCTCTCAATTCAATTTAATCTCTCTCTCTCCCCCGCCTCTCTCTCGCCTCTCTCCCCCTCCACCATATCTCTCTCTCTCTATGATAGCTTGTGTGACGACACGGTCACAGAAGACACAGGAAACCCATTATCCAGCCGAGCCTTGTCCCCCCCGAGAGGAAAGGGCCTGTTCCATATTTACAGAACAGCTATGTAGCTAGTTATTCTTAGAATGCAGGAACATGAAGCAGAGCACGAGCCTGGAACCATAACCTCATTATCACCCCATCTATAATCAGATAACGTCCAGCCAACACTGTGTTCAGACGACTGGATAGATACATAGTGTAGAATAGGGTAGTGTAGTGTTTGGTATTGTAGTGTAGTGGAGGGTAGTGTAGGGTAGTGTATGGAGGGTAGTGTAGGGTAGTGTAGTGTATGGTATTGTGTATGGTATTGTAGTGTAGGGATGGATACATAGTGTAGAATAGGGTAGTGTAGTGTATGGCATTGTAGTGTAGTGGAGGGTAGTGTAGGATACGATACTGTAGTGTATGGTATGGTAGTGTAGTGGAGGGTAGTGTAGTGGAGGATACGGTAGTGTATGGTATTGTAGTGTAGTGGAGGGTAGTGTAGTGTAAAGGGGAGGGTAGTATAGGGTAGTGTAGGGGAGGATAGTCTAGGGTAGTCTAGCGTAGTGTAGTGTAGTGTAAGGGAGGGTAGTGTAGTGTAGGGTAGCGAAGTATAGTGTATGATAGTGTAGCGCAGGGTAGTGTAGTGTAGGGTAGTGTGGTGTAGGGTAGGGTAGCGTATGATAGTGTGGTGTGGTGTAGTTTAGTGTAGGATAGTGTACTGTAGTGTGGTGTAGTATAGGGTAGTGTAGCATAGGGTATGACATAATAAATCCATAATAAATTCAACAATAGTGTAGTGTATTATAAGGTAGGGTATTGTAGTGTGGTGCAGTGCAGTGTAGTGTAGTGTAGTGTAGGGTAGAGTAGGATATGGTAGGTTTGGGTAGGGTAGTGTAGTGAAGTGTAGTGTAGTGGAGGGTAGTGTAATATAGTGTAGGGTAGTGTAGTGTATTTTAGTGGAGGGTAGTGTGGTTTAGTGTAGTGTGGTGTGGTGTAGAGTAGTGTAGGGTAGGGCAGTGTAGGGTTGTGTTGGGTAGTGTAGGGTAGCATGGTGTAGGGAAGTGTAGGGTAGTGTAGTGTAGTATAGGGTAGTGTAGCATAGGGTATGACAATGTAGGGGAGTGTAGGGAAGTGTAGTGTACGGTAGTGTAGTGTATTGTAGTGTAGTGTAATGTGGTGTGGTGAAGGGTAGTGTAGGGTTGGGTTTTGTAGTGTAGCGTCGTGTAGGGTATGGTAGTGTAGTGTGGTAGGGAAGTGTAGTGTGGTGTAGTGTATTGTAGTGTAGGGTAGTGTAGTGTATGGTATTGTAGTGTAGTGTGGTGTAGTGTATTGTAGTGTAGTGTGGTAGGGAAGTGTAGTGTGGTGTATGGTATTGTAGTGTAGTGTAGTGTATAGTAGCGGAGGGTAGTGTAGTGTATGGTAGTGTATGGTGTTGTAGTGTAATGTAGGGTCGTGTAGTGTATGGTAGTGTAGGGTAGGGTAGTGTAGTGTAGGGTAGTGTGGTGTTGTGTAGTGTATGGTAGTGTAGTGTAGGGTAGTGTGGTGTGGTGTAGTGTAGTGTAGTGTATAGTAGTGTAGTGTAGTGTAGTGTGGTGTAGTGTAGTGTGGTGTAGTGTAGTGTAGCGTAGTGTGGTGTGGTGTATTGTAGTGTAGCATAGTGTAGTGTGGTGTAGTGTAGTGTAGCGTAGTGTAGTGTAGTGTGGTGTAGAGTAGTGTAGTGCAGGGTATTGTGGTGTTGTGTAGTGTGTGGTAGTGTAGGGTAGTGTGGTGTAGTGTAGTGTAGTGTAGTGCGGTGTGGTGTAGTGTAGGGTAGTGTAGTGTGGTGTAGTGTAGGGTAGGGTAGTGTAGTGTAGGGTATTGTGGTGTTGTGTAGTGTATGGTAGTGTAGTGTAGGGTAGTGTAGTGTAGTGTGGTGTAGTGTAGTGTAGTGTGGCGTAGTGTAGTGCGGTGTAGTGTAGTGTAGGGTAGTGTAGTGTGGTGTAGTGTAGTGTGGCGTAGTGTAGTGCGGTGTGGTGTAGGGTAGTGTAGTGTGGTGTAGTGTAGGGTAGGGTAGTGTAGTGTAGGGTATTGTGGTGTTGTGTAGTGTATGGTAGTGTAGGGTAGTGCGGTGTGGTGTAGTGTGGTGTAGTGTGGTGTAGTGTAGGGTAGGGTAGTGTAGTGGATTTTTTAAAGGTGATAAAGTGGGTTAAAAAGCCATGACTTACCTGTGAAGCATCAATGAAATGGGAACAGAGAAGACATGAAAGAGAGAGAAAAAATAACTGTTAGACACAATATTCCAGCTCAGAAAACATTCTGTATACTGCACATGCACATACACACGTACACACACATGCACACAGTGTAAGAGCAGAGGAGCAGAAAGGACCACCAGCAGCGATGGACTTGTATTGATCAGCCTTCCTACATCAGAAGAAGCATATATAACAACCAGCTCTCAGTCTCACATCAGAATTAAACGTTCATCCGTGTTTCTCAAACGTTACATTTCGAAGTTGTTGCAAACGTTCAATTTCAAAGTGTTTAAAGTTAAGTTCAGGCATTAGCTCAGATTGGTTAAGGTAAGGGTTAATGTTTGGTATAGGCTTAAAACCAAAATATATAAATCTACTTTTTATCGCTGGATTCGAACCGCAACCCTTGGAATGAGAGGCAGGTGCTTAGACCTATTGAAGGTAACAGTGCTCACTGTTGCCCCTAGTGGCCGTTTCCCACATCATCTCCTGACATCCTCAGACATGGATGGACATCAAATACTGATTTTATTCACGGGTGACGTGGCTGTACTGTATATACTATAGTATAGTATACACACATAATGAACACACACTTCTTATACTGTAGGGTACACTAGTTTGTATGGAGTAGAGAAAGAGGAACAGTACAGAGTAGCCCAAAGCCAGAGAAATACACACAAACACAAACAGAGGTGACAGTGATACTCTGTGGGCCTTTATTTTAGGCAAGGAGTTCCAAGAGATTCAGAGACACTGTAATGCAGCTCTGCATCACAGTGTCTCTCTTCTCATCTCCTCTCCACTTCTCTCCATGCCTATCCTCTCATCTCCACGCCTATCCTCTCATCTCCTCTCCACTTCTCTCCATGCCTATCCTCTCATCTCCACGCCTATCCTCTCATCTCATCTTCACTTCTCTCCATGCCTATCCCCTCATCTCCTCTCCACTTCTCTCCATGCCTATCCTCTCATCTCAACGCCTATCCTCTCATCTCCTCTCCACTTCTCTCCATGCCTATCCTCTCCTCTCCACGCCTATCCTCTCATCTCCTCTCCACTTCTCTCAATGCCTATCCTCTCCTCTCCACGCCTATCCTCTCATCTCCTCTCCACTTCTCTCCACGCCTATCCTCTCATCTCCTCTCCACTTCTCTCAATGCCTATCCTCTCCTCTCCATGCCTATCCTCTCATCTCCATGCCTATCCTCTCATCTCCTCTCCACTTCTCTCCATGCCTATCCCCTCATCTCCTCTCCACTTCTCTCTATGCCTATCCTCTCATCTCCATGCCTATCCTCTCATCTCCTATTAACTTCTCTCCATGCCTATCCTCTCATCTCCATGCCTATCCTCTCATCTCCACGCCTATCCTCTCATCTCCACGCCTATCCTCTCATCTCCTCTCCACTTCTCTCCATGCCTATCCTCTCATCTCCATGCCTATCCTCTCATCTCCTATCCACTTCTCTCCATGCCTATCCTCTCATCTCCTCTCCACTTCTCTCCATGCCTATCCTCTCATCTCCACGCCTATCCTCTCATCTCCTCTCCACTTCTCTCCATGCCTATCCTCTCATCTCCTCTCCACTTCTCTCCATGCCTATCCTCTCCTCTCCACACCTATCCTCTCATCTCCTCTCCACTTCTCTCAATGCCTATCCTCTCCTCTCCACGCCTATCCTCTCATCTCCTCTCCACTTCTCTCAACGCCTATCCTCTCATCTCCTCTCCACTTCTCTCCATGCCTATCCTCTCATCTCCATGCCTATCCTCTCATCTCCTCTCCACTTCTCTCCATGCCTATCCCCTCATCTCCTCTCCACTTCTCTCCATGCCTATCCTCTCATCTCCATGCCTATCCTCTCATCTCCTATCCACTTCTCTCCATGCCTATCCTCTCATCTCCTCTCCACTTCTCTCCATGCCTATCCTCTCATCTCCTCTCCTCTCATCTCCATGCCTATACTCTCATCTCCACGCCTATCCTCTCATCTCCACGCCTATCCTCTCATCTCCTCTCCACTTCTCTCCTTGCCTATCCTCTCATCTCCATGCCTATCCTCTCATCTCCTATCCACTTCTCTCCATGCCTATCCTCTCATCTCCTCTCCACTTCTCTCCATGCCTATCCTCTCATCTCCATGCCTATCCTCTCATCTCCACGCCTATCCTCTCATCTCCACGCCTATCCTCTCATCTCCTCTCCACTTCTCTCCATGCCTATCCTCTCATCTCCATGCCTATCCTCTCATCTCCTATCCACTTCTCTCCATGCCTATCCTCTCATCTCCTCTCCACTTCTCTCAATGCCTATCCTCTCATCTCCATGCCTATCCTCTCATCTCCACGCCTATCCTCTCATCTCCTCTCCACTTCTCTCCATGCCTATCCTCTCATCTCCATGCCTATCCTCTCATCTCCTCTCCACTTCTCTCCATGCCTATCCTCTCATCTCCATGCCTATCCTCTCATCTCCTCTCCACTTCTCTCCATTTCTATCCTCTCATCTCCATGCCTATCCTCTCATCTCCTCTCCACTTCTCTCCATGCCTATCCTCTCATCTCCATGCCTATCCTCTCATCTCCACGCCTATCCTTTCATCTCTCCACTTCTCTCCATGCCTATCCTCTCATTTCCATGCCTATCCTCTCATCTCCACGCCTATCCTCTCATCTCCTCTCCACTTCTCTCCATGCCAATCCTCTCATCTCCATGCCTATCCTCTCATCTCCACGCCTATCCTCTCATCTCCTCTCCACTTCTCTCATCTCCACACCTATCCTCTCCACTTCTCTCCACGCCTATCCTCTCATCTCCACGCTTATCCTCCCATCTCCTCTCCACTTCTCTCCTCTCCACGCTTAGCCTCTCATCTCCTCTCCACTTCTCTCCATGCATATCCTCTCATCTCCACGCCTATCCACTCATCTCCACGCCTATCCTCTCATCTCCTCTCCATGCCTATCCTCCCATCTCCTCTCCACTTCTCTCCTCTCCACGCCTATCCTCTCATCTCCACACCTATCCTCTCATCTCCACGCCTATCCTCTCCACGCCTATCCTCCCATCTCCTCTCCACTTCTCTCCTCTCCACGCCTATCCTCTCATCTCCACAACTATCCTCCCATCTCCTCTCCACTTCTCTCCTCTCCACACCTATCCTCTCATCTCCACGCCTATCCTCCCATCTCCTCTCCACTTCTCTCCTCTCCACGCTTAGCCTCTCATCTCCTCTCCACTTCTCTCCATGCATATCCTCTCATCTCCACACCTATCCTCTCATCTCCACGCCTATCCTCTCATCTCCTCTCCACGCCTATCCTCTCATCTCCTCTCCACTTCTCTCCATGCCTATCCTCTCATCTCCATGCCTATCCTCTCATCTCCACGCCTATCCTCTCATCTCCTCTCCACTTCTCTCCATGCCTATCCTCTAATCTCCATGCCTATCCTCTCATCTCCACGCCTATCCTCTCATCTCCTCTCCACTTCTCTCATCTCCATGCCTATCCTCTCATCTCCTCTCCACTTCTCTCATCTCCATGCCTATCCTCTCATCTCCTCTCCACTTCTCTCCTCTCCACCCCTATCCTATCCTCTCCTCTCCACTTCTCTCATCTCCATGCCTATCATCTCATCACCACGCCCATCCTCTCATCTCCTCTCCACTTCTCTCCTCTCCACGCCTATCCTCCCATCTCCTCTCCACTTCTCACCTCTCCACGCCTATCCTCTCATCTCCTCTCCACTTCTCTCATCTCCACGCCTATCCTCTCATCTCCTCTCCACTTCTCTCATCTCCATGCCTATCCTCTCATCTCCTCTCCACTTCTCTCATCTCCACGCCTATCCTCTCATCACCACGCCTATCCTCTCATCTCCTCTCCACTTCTCTCCTCTCCACCCCTATCCTATCCTCTCCTCTCCACTTCTCTCATCTCCATGCCTATCCTCTCATCTCCTCTCCACTTCTCTCCTCTCCACGCCTATCCTCCCATCTCCTCTCCACTTCTCACCTCTCCACGCCTATCCTCTCATCTCCTCTCCACTTCTCTCATCTACACACCTATCCTCTCATCTCCTCTCCACTTCTCTCCTCTCCTCTCCACACCTATCCTCTCATCTCCTCTCATCTCCTCTCCACTTCTCTCCTCTTCACTTTTCTCCTCTCATCTCCTCTCCACTTCTCTCCTCTCCACGCCTATCCTCTCATCCCCTCTCCAAACACACACACACACGGATCAGATGGCAGCACAGCAAGACAGCCAGTCTGCCCTGTCTCAGCTCTCTGAGACACTTAAAGAAGGGAGGATGGGGGGGGTAATCGATGGAATGAGTTCTTGTCAAGTACGTCTGCCACCTCGTTAAGTGTTCTCGTGGGAACCAGGCTTAAGAGTGTGTATCAGCAGAGAGATCTGACCAATCAAAGATGAGAGGGCCAGAGAGCGTCAGATTTTCCGAGATCAAACAAGATTTCTAAAATGAAAACTGTGATTTCACAAACAGCCTTGAGAAAGTCAGCAGGGCAGAAAACAGACACCCACAGGCACAGATAAGCCCTGGGGTGTGCGTGCGTGTGTGTTAAGTCTTTGTCATTTACCATGGACGGATTCTCAGACTAGCACATTGACTGTAAAGGATCGAACCGAAGCATCCCGGCCAAGACTCAGGGAGTGAGCAATTAGTCTAACTTTACCTCTACCTCATCATTGCCGTACCATAAACTAGGCCATCTAAGTCTACTCAAGAATATGTTTGAGTCAGAGTAGAGAGAGAGAGAGAGAGAGAGAGAGAGAGAGAGAGAGAGAGACAGAGAGAGAGAGAGAGAGAGAGAGAGAGAGGAAGAATCCATAGACTCTAACCACTTCTGGGAAAATTGGAAAACACTAAACAAACAACAACACGAAGAATTATCTATCCAAAATGGAGATGTATGGGTAAGCCACTTCTCCAATCTGTTTGGCTCTATAACAACGAATAAAGAGCAAAAACATATACATGATCAAATACAAATCTTAGAATCAACTATTAAAGACTACCAGAACCCACTGGATTCTCCAATTACCTTGAATGAGTTACAGGACAAAATAAAACCCTCCAACCCAAAAAGGCCTGTGGTGTTGATGGTATCCTTATTGAAATTATCAAATATACAGACAACAAATTCCAATTGGCTATACTAAAACTCTTCAACATCATCCTTAGCTCTGGCATCTTCCCCAATATTTGGTACCAAGGACTGATCACTCCAATCCACAAAAGTGGAGACAAATTTAACCCCAATAACTACCGTGGAATATGCGTCAACAGTAACCTTGGGAAAATCCTCTGCATTGTTCAGCAGACTCGTACATTTCCTCAATGAAAACAATGTACTGAGCAAATTACCGTACAACAGACCATGTATTCAACCTACACACCCTAATTGACAACCAAACAAACCAAAACAAAGGCAAAGTCTTCTCATGCTTTGTTGATTTAAAAAAAGCCTCGACTCAATTTGGCATGAGGGTCTGCTATACAAATTGATGGAATGTGATGTTGGGGGTAAAACATACGACATTATAAAATCCATGTACACAAACAACAAGTGTGCAGTTAAAATTGGCAAAAAACACACACATTTATTCACACAGGGTCGTGGGGTGAGACAGGGATGCAGCTTAAGCCCAACCCTCTTCAATATATATATCAACGAATTGGCGCGGACACTAGAAAAGTCTGCAGCACCCGGCCTCACCCTGCTAGAATCTGAAGTCAAATGTCTACTGTTTGCTGATGATCTGGTGCTTCTGTCACCAACCAAGGAGGGCCTACAGCAGCACCTAGATCTTATGCACAGATTCTGTCAGACCTGGGCCCTGACAGTAAATCTCAGTAAGACCAAAATAATGGTGTTCCAAAAAAGGTCCAGTCGCCAGGACCACAAATACAAATTCCATCTAGACACCATTGCCCTAGAGCACACAAAAAACTATACATACCTTGGCCTAAACATCAGCGCCACAGGTAACTTCCACAAAGCTGTGAACAATCTGAGAGACAAGGCAAGATGGGCATTCTATGCCATCGAAAGGAACATAAATGTCAACATATCAATTAGGATCTGGCTAAAAATACATAGAGCCGATTGTCCTTTATGGCTGTGAGGTCTGGGGTCTGCTCACCAACCAAGACTTCACAAAATGGGACAAACACCAAATTGAGACTCTGCACGCAGAATTCTGCAAAAATATCCTCCATGTACAACGTAGAACACCAAATAATGCATGCAGAGCAGAATTAGGCCGATACCCACTCATTATCAAAATCCAGAAAAGAGCCGTTAAAATCTACAACCACCTAAAAGGAAGCGATTCCCAAACCTTCCATAACAAAGCCATCACCTACAGAGAGATGAACCTGTAGAAGAGTCCCCTAAGCAAGCTGGTCCTGGGGCTCTGTTCACAAACACAAACACACCCCACAGAGCCCCAGGACACCAGCACAATTAGACCCAACCAAATCATGAGAAAACAAAAAGATAATTACTTGACACATTGGAAAGAATTAACAAAAAAACAGAGCAAACTAGAATGCTATTAGGCCCTAAACAGAGAGTACACAGTGGCAGAATACCTGACCACTGTGACTGACCTAAACTTAAGGAAAGCTTTGACTATGTACAGACTCAGTGAGCATAGCCATGCTATTGAGAAAGGCCGCCGTAGGCAGACATGGCTCTCAAGAGAAGACAGGCTATGTACTCACTGCCCAAAAAATTAGGTGGAAACTGAGCTGCACTTCCTAACCTCCTGCCCAATGTATGACCATATTAGAAACACATATTTCCCTCAGATTACACAGATCCACAAAGAATTCGAAAACAAATCCAATTTTGATAAACTCCCATATCTATTGGGTGAAATTCCACAGTGTGCCATCACAGCAGCAAGATTTGTGACCTGTTGTCACAAGAAAAGGTCAACCAGTGAAGAACAAACACCATTGTAAATACAACCCATATTTATGCTTATTTATTTTCCCTTTTGTACTTTAACCATTTGTACATTCTTACAACACTCTCTCTCTCTCTCTCTCTCTCTCTCTCTCTCTCTCTCTCTCTCTCTCTATATATATATATATATATATATATATATATATATATATATATATATATATATATATATATATATATATGTATATAATATGACATTTGTAATGTCTTTATTGTTTTGACACTTCTGTATGTGTAATGTTTACTGTTAATTTTTATTGTTTATTTCACTTTTGTATATTATCTACCTCACTTGCTTTGGCAATGTTAACACGTTTCCCATGCCAATAAAGCCCCTTGAATTGAATTGAATTGAAGAGAGAGAGAGAGAGAGAGAGAGAGAGAGAGAGAGAGAGAGAGAGAGAGAGAGAGAGAGAGAGAGAGAGGGAGAGAAACATTTTTTTTAGTTTACGGATATCACAAGAACTTTATTGTGTTGGAACTTGTGTTAATTTAATATTTTGTATTTCACATTCGTTTATCTATTTCAAGAGACAGAGAGAGAGAGAGAGAGAGAGACAGAGAGAGAGAGAGAGAGAGAGAGAGCGAAGGGAAAGGGAGGCAAAGAGACGTTTTCATTTAGGTGGATATCACGTCTCAGTAACTCTCAGCTTCTCTCACCGTTTTATATTTCTGTCCATCTCCTTTTCATCCTGTATTCATGCTGAGTGTCCCTGGCAGAGAGCAGTCTGACCTTATTAAACAAACCAGCTAGGGAGTCTGTTAGCATTGAGAGTGTGTGCGTGTCTGGGAGTGTATGCGTGTGTGCACACAAGCTTGCATGTTTTATAAGGATGCTTGAATTAAATTAAAATAATCATAGGTTTACAGTTTCCCAATAATCCCTCTCCTGCATAATAAACTAACCCAAACCTCTTTCTGTTCTCCCGTAAATCACCAACTGCCAGGCTGCAGCTGTTCCCTGATTTTCCACCACCATCCATCAATCTAACCAGAGATTGGCTGTCTGTGGGGAGAAGTGTGACAGTGAGGACCCCGCCCACCTGGTCACCGTGGCGACCCTGGGGTCGTGGTGGCAGGGTGATGGATTTCCTGTTCCAAAGGATGTGATGCGTCACGCCGCAAGGCCGGCATCCGAGAGCAGAATTACCGCTCGCAACACAGATACACATTGCAAACACTACTCAACAACAATCCTGCTCACACCGCACATTCACTCACACTCTGTAAGAAGCAGCTCGACAGCTTCATTTAAATGTCAGTCCTTTCAACCAGAAGTTCCTCTAATAAAATGGCTGAATTCTGCCTGTGCCTATAAGGACAATGTGTTTGGGGAAAAGAACGAGAGTTGTGAGTGAAAATCAGGAAGAATAGAGCAGGGTTCCCCAACTGGTGATGGTTTCATTTGGACCTGAGTTATATTATAGAACATTTTTTACAGTTGGACATAAAAGACTGTAAAAACACCAACAAATCAGCTCCAAGTGATATGAATTTTGGAAATCAAAGTATTTCCAAACATAATAGGGAGAGATATGTGACCGAATACAAATGTAAGCAAGATTTGAAATGATTTCAGTCAAATGTTATATCTGTTTGAGATTCTTGCGGTCAATGTGCAGTCTACAAATGATTTGTAATTATGTTCTGGCCCACTAACCATCCGCTCCAGAGAAAACCGTTCCGCGGATGAATCTAGTTGAGGATCTTGGAATAGGGGAGGGGTGTTCTCTCTCCTCTTACCTCCAGTGGCTGTGTACAAGTCAAGGGCATTGACTAAATTGACCCCTGCCATCGGCCAAATTGGGGCCTCCCAGAGAAAATCTATGCCTATGAGCCGAGTTTGGGCAGATCCACTGAGAAATTGTCAATGGGGAGGGCAGTAAAAAGAATCTAACAGCGCCGGCATTCAGAGCGCCAATGCCCTCAGCGCATTGATCATCTGCTACCCTGCTTACCTATTAGCTATGTCTGACACCAACTCACACACACAGAGCTTCCAACAAACTGAACACTTACACATTTATACACACAACTCTAGATAAATATACTCAACATTTAAACTTACCTTTAAAAATAAATATGCATTCAAAATGGTACACCAACTTTCCACAGCTGATATATTATTACAAAAATGATGTTTTTGACTGACAGATGTTTTTTTATACATATGTCCTCGGAGTACAGGAGGAGAAGGGTAGAGAGGAGAGGAGAGGAGAGGAGAGGAGAGGAGAGGAGAGGAGAGGAGAGGAGAGGAGAGGAGAGGAGAGGAGAGGAGAGGAGAGGAGAGGAGAGGAGAGGAAAAGAGAGGAGAGGAAAAGAGAGGAGAGGAGAGGAAAAGAGAGGAGAGGAAAAGAGAGGAGAGGAGAGGAAAAGAGAGGAGAGGAGAGGAAAACAGGAGAGGAGAGGGAGAGGAGAGGAGAGGAGAGGAGAGGAGAGGAGAGGAGAGGAGAGGAGAGGAGAGGAAAAGAGAGGAGAGGAAAAGAGAGGAGAGGAAAAGAGGAGGAGAGGAGAGGAAAAGAGAGGAGAGGAGAGGAGAGGAAAAGAGAGGAGAGGAGAGAAAAAGAGAGGAGAGGAAAAGAGAGGAGAGGAGAGGAGAGGAGAGGAAAAGAGAGGAGAGGAAAAGAGAGGAGAGGAGAGGGAGAGGAGAGGAGAGAGGAGAGGAGAGGAGAGAAGGAGAGGAGAGGAGAGGAAAAGAGAGAGGAGAGGAAAAGAGAGGAAAAGAGAGGAAAGGAGAGGAGAGGAGAGGAGAGGAGAGGAGAGGAGAGGAGAGGAGAATTGAAGAGGAGAGGAGTTTCAGATGTTGGATGGTTGGTATATTTGGTTGGTTCATGGAGGGGTGTAGGGCAGAGGGGTGTAGGGCAGGGGGGTGCGGCTCATTAGTATTTGATTGACAGCTCCAATTAGAAGACAAGCAGAGGGGAGGAAGAGAAGAAAGGAGGGGAGGAAGAGAAGATAGGAGGGGAGGAGAGTGGGGAACAGCTACAAAAAGACGCCCACGATGACAAGCTTGAGTATCCACGGTGATGAGCACGGAACTCACGGCGGCCCTTTGATCTGGCTGCAGAACCGCTTGCTGATGAAGAAATTCAGACACAAGTAAAAAATGCAAGCTGACAGAAAAAGTGTGTGTGTGTGTGTGTGTGTGTGTGTGTGTGTGTGTGTGTGTGTGTGTGTGTGTGTGTGTGTGTGTGTGTGTGTGTGTGTGTGTGTGTGTGTGTGTGTGTGTGTGTGTGTGTGTTTGCTGCTATGGATTTGGCTTTGCAGCAGATCAAGGTCAGTTTTACTAGAATGTGCTGGATGTTCTCACACACACGCACACACACACACACACTCTGCTTGCTGATTCTTCTGTTGTGAGCGAAGGAAGAGAAATGCCTCATATATTCAGAGACACCTCCCCAACTCAGACAGGCTCTGCACTGCAGCTTCAAACACTGTCGACTTCCATTAAACATTGCACATCCAGTATACACACACACACACACACACACACGCACACACGCGCACGCACACACACACACGCACACGCACATGCACACACACACACACACACACACGCACACGCACTACCACAAGAAACAAGGACTGTTCCAGTCAAAACCACTACACTCACTAACACTCAACCTTGCCAGTGCAGATACAGTCCGTATCTCGTTCCAGCATTACCCCAATACAAGGTAGTGTTTTCTGTGTACAAAGCTGTATCAATGCTGAGTTGGAGGTGGATACATATGGACATGTGTCACGTTCTGACCTTAGTTCTTTTGTTATGTCTTTGTTTAGTATGGTCAGGGCGTGAGTTGGGTGGGTTGTCTATGTTCCTTTTTCTATGATTTGGGATTTCTGTGTTTGGCCTGGTATGGTTCTCAATCAGAGGCAGCTGTCAATCGTTGTCCCTGATTGAGAACCATACTTAGGTAGCCTGTTTTCACTTTTGAGTTGTGGGTGATTGTTTCCTGTGTCAGTGTTTGTTTCCACACGGGACTGTTTCGTTTGTTTCGGTTATTCACGTTGTTATTTTGTAGTTTAGTGTTCATGTAAATAAAGTGTCGCTATGGACACTTCCCACGCTGCACATTGGTCCGATCTCTCTTACCCCTCGACGAGCGTTACAACGTGATTGAGAGATGAACGCAGAGCGGATATGAGCTATTTTCTCTGTTTCATCTGAGGTCAAGTACATCTGTATGAAGATGAGATACAGCATACTGAATCACTGACCTCCGCTAAGAATGGTTGTGCTTGGCAACACGAGGTCACAGAGGCATCTGGGGAAAATCTCACACACTTGCATGCACGCACCCACAGTAGAGTGTGTACTATAGCGTGTGTCTGTGTGAATCAGTGTGTTATTGTCTGTGTGAATCAGTGTGTTATTGTCTGTGTGAATCAGTGTGTTATTGTCTGTGTGAATCAGTGTGTTATTGACTGTGTGAATCAGTGTGTTATTGTCTGTGTGAATCAGTGTGTTATTGTCTGTGTGAATCAGTGTGTTATTGTCTGTGTGAATCAGTGTGTTATTGTCTGTGTGAATCAGTGTGTTATTGTCTGTGTGAATCAGTGTGTTATTGACTGTGTGAATCAGTGTGTTATTGTCTGTGTGAATCAGTGTGTTATTGTCTGTGTGAATCAGTGTGTTATTGTCTGTGTGAATCAGTGTGTTATTGTCTGTGTGAATCAGTGTGTTATTGTCTGTGTGAATCAGTGTGTTATTGTCTGTGTGAATCAGTGTGTTATTGTCTGTGTGAATCAGTGTGTTATTTTCTGTATGAATCAGTGTGTTATTGACTAAGGACTGGGGGAATTACAGTAGTGCTGCGGAGCAATCTGATCGTCTATAACCCTCAACACTGATTCCCACCTGGGGGCAAAGACCGTAGTGACGGACATGTGTGGGTCAAATCTAATCACATTTCATTTGTCACATGCGCAGAATACAACAGGTGTAGGTAGACCTTACAGTGAAATTCTTACTTACAATCCTTAACCAACAATGCAATTTTAAGAAAAATACCTTAAAAATAAGAAAGAAAAATAAGAAATCATTAAAGATCAGCAGTAAAATAACAATAGCAAGGCTATATACAGGGAGTACTGGTACAGAGTCAATGTGCAGGGGCACCGGTTAGTCAAGGTAATTGAGGTAATATGTGTATGTATGTATGTGTGTGTGTGCGCATGTGTCTGTGTGCGTGTGTGCGTGTGCGTGTGTGCGTGCGTGTGCGTGTGTGTGTCTATGTGTGCGTGTGTGTGTCTATGTATGCATGCGTACATGTGTGTGTGTGTGTGCATGTGTGTGTCTGTGTGCTTGTGTTTGTGTGTGTGTCTCTCTGTTCGTCTCTCTAATTGAATCACCATAGAGATTCAGAGTTGAACAGAACTCACAGAAAAGATAAGAGACTACCAGCCTCAGCATATCCTAGTCTTCTCTCTGTGTGTGTGTGAGTCCTGCCCCAGAGCAGGCAGTGCATGGAACGTTACCGTCCCTTTAAATATTTCATCACCAATGAGAGCACTCACACCACAGGCCACAACCATCTCGCTCTGCTCTGCCACCTCTCTGAGTCACACACACACACACACACACACACACACACACACACACACACACACACACACACACACACACACACACACACACACACACACACACACACTAAATGTGTTTACAGAGACTGCACTGGCCTACCTGCCCAGAGAGAGGGAAAGGGAGGGGAATAAAAGTAGAAAGTGACATTGAAAAAGTGAGAATAAGTTATTCAGTCACAGAGTTCTCCTCTAATAAACTGACAGAGTAAAACACAGTAAAAGTACTGCTCTCCACCCCCCACACACACCATTCTCATCATTAACATATACACACAATCAATCTTTCTGTGGCATTATACATGGGTTACAGTATTTCTCTCTATTTCCTGTTCTCTGTGAGACCCATTACACTCACTCACACACTTACACACACACACACACACACACGCACACACGCACACCAACACACTCACACACAAAGACACACACATACACCAACACACACACACCAAAACACACACACACAGACGAAGAGAGGGTTTGATTTTCACAGCACTATAACTCCACACACACCATAGACACACACTTTACACACCACCACATACACACACTTTACACACCACCACACACACCATATACACACACTTTACACACCACCACACACACCAGATACAGACACTTTACACACCAACACACCTTCAAGTTCCTTGGTGTCCACATCACCAACAAACTACCATGGTCCAAGCACACCGCAGTCGTGCAGGGGGCACGACAAAACATTTTCCCTCTCAGGAGACTGAAAAGATTTGGCCTGGGTCCTCATATTCTCAATAGGTTCTATAGCTGCACCATCGAGAGCATCCTAACTGGTTGCATCACTGCCTGGTATGGCAACTGCTCAGCCTCTGACCGCAAGGCACTACAAAGGGTAGTGCAAACGGCCCAGTACATCACTGGGGCCAAGCTTCCTGACATCCAGGACCTCTATACCAGGCGGCGTCAGAGGAAGTCCCTAAAAATTGCGACCCTAGTCTGCTACCAAGTCTAGGCCCAAGAGGCTTCTAAACAGCATCTATCCCCAAACCATAAGACTCTTGAACAGTTAATCAAATAGCTACCCAGACTATTTGCATTGTCCCCCCCTTTAACTATCATCTAAGCATAGTCACTTTAATAACTCTACCTACATGTACATATCACCTCAATTACCTAAACTAACCGGTACCCCCCTGTATATAGTCTCGTTACTGTTATTTTACTGCTGCTCTTTAATTACTTGTAAACTTTATTTCTTATTCGGCACGCTCATCTCTCTCTCTCTCTCTCTCTCTCTCTCTCTCTCTCTCTCTCTCTCTCTCTCTCTCTCTCTCGCTCTCTCTCTCTCAACTAGCAGACTGTTTTACATCTCCCCCACATACAGAATCAGAGTGTAACAGCTGGGAAACACTGAAACAATCCAACCACTAAAATAATGATGTCTGGAGGCAAGAGCAACTATTTTGATTAGTCTCACACTCAGCACCATCAATTCTGAACCTGGAGGCAGAGAAGTGCATGGAGGCCTTTTACTGTAAAAGCTATTTTCCAGGAAGAGAGAGAAGAACATAGAGAGAGGGACATAGAGAGAGGGAAATAGAGAGAGGGAAATAGAGAGAGAGAGAGAGAGAGAGAGAGAGAGAGAGAGAGAGAGAGAGAGAGAGAGAGAGAGAGAGAGAGAGAGAGAGACATAGAGAGAAGGACATAGAGAGAGGGAAATAGAGAGAGGGACATCGAGAGAGAGAGAGAGAGAGAGAGAGAGAGAGAGAGAGAGAGAGAGAGAGAGAGAGAGAGACAGAGAGAGAGACAGAGAGAGAGAGAGGGACATAGAGAGAAGGACATAGAGAGAGGGACATAGAGAGAGAGAGAGACAGAGAGAGAGAGAGAGACAGAGAGAGAGAGAGAGAGAGAGAGGGACATAGAGAGAGGGACATAGAGAGAGGGACATAGAGAGAGAGAGAGACAGAGAGAGAGAGAGAGACAGAGAGAGAGAGAGAGAGAGAGGGACATAGAGAGAGGGACAGAGAGAGAGACAGAGAGAGAGGGACATAGAGGGAGAGAGAGACAGAGAGAGAGAGAGAGAGAGAGAGAGAGGGACATAGAGAGAGGGACAGAGAGAGAGACAGAGAGAGAGAGTGAGAGAGAGAGGGGCATAGAGAGAGGGACATAGAGAGACAGAGAGAGAGAGAGAGAGAGAGAGAGAGAGAGGGACATAGAGAGAGAGAGAGAGAGAGAGAGAGAGAGAGAGAGAGACATAGAGAGAGAGACATAGAGAGAGGGACATAGAGAGAGAGAGACAGAGAGAGAGAGACAGAGAGAGAGAGGGAGAGAGAGAGAGAGAGAGAGAGAGAGAGAGAGAGAGAGAGAGAGAGAGAGAGAGAGAGAGAGAGAGAGAGAGGGACATAGAGAGAGCAAGCGAGAGAGAGAGGGGGCGTAGGTAGAGGGAAAGAAAGAGAGAGAGAGAGAGAGATGTTTACTGTAAAAATTGTATTGTTTATTTATTGTTATTGTAAACTTTTGTTTATTACCTATTTCACTTGCTTTGGCAATGTAATATATGTTTCACATGTCAATAAAGCCCTTAAATTGAAATGTAATTGAAAGAGAGAGAGGCAGAGAGAGAGGGAGGGAGAGAGAAAGAGAGGGAGAGAGAGAGAGATAGAGAGACAGAGAGACAGAGAGAGATAGGGAGGGAGAGAGAGAGAGATAGAGAGAGGTGACCCTAATACTGTAGGTTAATAGCTATTAAAAATGGCAGTGGATGTGATTTAAAAGCCTGCTCTATCAGAGAGACCACTAATCAATAGTGAATAACAGAGCTCTGGCCTGGCTCGCTGATAGCTTCTCCTGCTCTAGTGCTCTCCTCTTTAAATAGCTGTCTCATATACTAGTACTGCACTAGGGCACATGTGTACTGCTGGTCAAAAGAACTCCACTATATCACAGATAGGGTGGAATTTGAAAGCTCTGGTGGTCAGGCTTTTCTGGTCAGAAAAAGTGCACTATATAAGGACTATATAGGATATATGTTATTATATCAGAGCTCTGGTTAAATGTAGTGCACTACATGAGGAATAGAGTGCCATTTGAGACTGCTCTGGTCAGAAGTAGTGCACTGCAAGGGGAATAGGGTGCCATTTGAGACTGCTCTGGTCAAAAGTAGTGCACTGCAAGGGGAATAGGGTGCCATTTGAGACTGCTCTGGTCAAAAGCAGTGCACTATATGGGGAATAGGGTTCCATTTGAGACTGCTCTGGTCAAAAGTAGTGCACTGCAAGGGGAATAGGGTGCCATTTGAGACTGCTCTGGTCAAAAGCAGTGCACTATATGGGGAATAGGGTTCCATTTGAGGGGAAAGAGTGGTATGCGCTAATCAAAAGTAGTATGGTTAGTACATACGGCCCTTAAATTCTAATCTGGACCTGGAAGCCATTTCCACTGCTTTTTATCATTCCTCCCCTCTAATCAGGGAATGATTAAGACCTGGCCTTCAGGTGGGTGTAATTAAATGTATTACCAGGTAAAACAGAAAACCAGCAGTACTCAGGACCTCGTAGGGTAAGATTTGAATATCCCTGACATGTTATTTGAGGCCTGCATTTATGGTGAGTAATCAGGATGCTGCAGCCAGTATGAAGGGGGTTGATTGATGCACAGATAATCAATCCCTTTTATTCTGCCTGTCTGTCTGTCTGTCTGTCTGTCTGTCTGTCTGTCTGTCTGTCTGTCTGTCTGTCTGTCTGCCTGCCTGCCTGCCTGCCTGCCTGTCTGCCTGTCTGTCTGTCTGTCTGTCTGTCTGTCTGTCTGTCTGTCTGTCTGTCTGTCTGTCTGTCTGTCTGCCTGCCTGCCTGCCTGCCTGCCTGCCTGCCTTCCCCTCACTCACTCTCTGGATCGGTCTATGCCAACACAACGGCACCGCGAGAGGGAGGGGAGAGAAAGGGAGGAGAGGGAGAGAGACAGAACGCAGAACGGCAGAGATAGAAACAGTCAGAAAGAGACCGGAGAGAGCGGGAGAAAGAGAGGAGAGGGTGAGAGACAAAACGCAGAACGGCAGAGATAGAAACAGTCAGAAAGAGACCGGAGAGAGTGGGAGAAAGAGAGGAGAGGGAGAGAGACAGAACGCAGAACGGCAGAGATAGAAACAGAGTGGGAGAAAGAGACCGGAGAGAGTGGGAGAAAGAGAGGAGAGGGAGAGAGACAGAACGCAGAACGGCAGAGATAGAAACAGTCAGAAAGAGACCGGAGAGAGCGGGAGAAAGAGACCGGAGAGAGCGGGAGAAAGAGACCGGAGAGAGCGGGAGATAGAGACCGGAGAGAGCGGGAGAAAGAGAGCGGGAGAAAGAGACCGGAGAGAGCGGGAGAAAGAGACCGGAGAGAGCGGGAGAAAGAGACCGGAGAGAGCGGGAGAAAGAGACCGGAGAGAGCGGGAGAAAGAGACCGGAGAGAGCAGGAGAAAGAGACCGGAGAGAGCGGGAGAAAGAGACCGGAGAGAGCGTGAAGAAAGAGACCGGAGAGAGCGGGAGAAAGAGACCGGAGAGAGCGGGAGAAAGAGACCGGAGAGAGCAGGAGAAAGAGACCGGAGAGAGCGGGAGAAAGAGACCGGAGAGAGCGGGAGAAAGAGACCGGAGAGAGCGGGAGAAAGAGACCGGAGAGAGCAGGAGAAAGAGACCGGAGAGAGCGGGAGAAAGAGACCGGAGAGAGCGGGAGAAAGAGACCGGAGAGAGCGGGAGAAAGAGACCGGAGAGAGCGGGAGAAAGAGACCGGAGAGAGCGGGAGAAAGAGAGAGAGTGATAAAGGACAAGTGCTGCTGTGAATATATCAGTCCAGTAATTATTATGTGTGAAAGTTGCATGTCCTTTTGGTAGTAATCAGAGTCAGAGCTCCCCACTGCTCCCCGCCCTGCTGCGCTAGGCCCAGCACCAGCATTATAAACACCAGGGTACACTGCATGGGCCTCACCAGGGTACACTGCATGGGCCTCACCAGGGTACACTGCATGGGCCTCACTCACTGATAATGACCAATAATGACTACGGACAGGAGAATTTCCTCACCAAGTCACCTGGCCAGGAAAAACCCCCGGCCCTATTTAGAACACATTAGCGTGCCAGACGTCTATTTTCTCTGAAAATAAATGAACTGAGTTAATTAAAGGAAGAAAACAATTATGCACAATGCAATTAGCGTCCATGTCTTCCTTTATTAGTCTTAATTTAATTTGTTTGTCTAATATGGAAAATGAATGAATGGCAGCTGGAAGCAATGTGCAGATGAATTTGGCTCAACTCACCATCTGACAAGCTTCACTGGGTGTGGCATAGTATTGTACCTCAATACAAATTAAAACAAGTTCAATAAATGAATGAACAAGTGCACCTTGAGGGGTGTCAGGCATACCAGAGGATGTTCTATAGAGTTCTTACAGTATGGTTGATGTCTGAAGGGTGGAGAGTTGATGCAGTACAGTACAGTATATTAGAATATTTTTAGAGTTAATGACTGCACAGTGGACAGTGGCTAACCTTTAAAGCGGTGCTTCTTCTTGACACCTCCTATATGTGTGTTAGACATTAAAGAGTTTTAGAAGGACAAACTGGAGCTCAGTCCATCTGTTTGAAGTTGAGATTACCCTTAATTCTCTCTCTCCCCCTCTCTCGCTCCCTCCTCCCTCCCTGCCTCCCTCATTCTCTGTCTGTGTCCCCCACACTCTCTTTCTGCGATCTGTCCATTAAGCAGAGGGTTTGAAGGTCGGCCGGCAAGGGGACGTCAAGCCAGCTGTTTCTGTGACGACCATGACAGCTCATTGGGGGCAGGGCACCAAACCAGACTGGACCGTGGTGCAGTGGTGTAAAGTACTTAAGTAAAAAATACTTAAAGTACTACTTAAGTTGTTTTTTAGTTTATATGTACTTTACTATTATATTTTTGGCAACTTTTACTTCACTACATTCCTAAAGAAAATAATGTACTTTTTACTCCATACATTTTCCCTGACACCCAAAATTACTCATTATATTTTGACAGGAAAATGGTCCGATTCACACACTCACCAAGAGAACATCCCTGGTCATCCCTACTGCCTCTGATCTGGCAGACTCACTATACACAAATGCTTTGTTTGTAAATTATGTCTGAGTGTTTGAGCGTGCCTCTGGCACTTTTACTTTTGATACTTAACCTGTTTGGGATAAGGGGCAGCATTTTCACATTCGGATGAAACGCATACCCAGAGTAAACTGCCTGCCGCTCAGGCCCAGAAACTAAGATATGCATGTATTAGTAGATTTGGATAGGAAACACTCTGAACACTCTTTCAAGTCATTGCCTTTCGAATATACAGTGTCTATGGGGTCATATTGCACGTGCAGGCTTCCACTAGATGTCAACCGTCTTTAGAACCTTGTTTCAGTCTTCTACTGTGAAGGGGAGCAAATAGGAGCTGTTTGAACCAGGGGTCTGGTTCTGGACAAAGGAATTGTCTGATTGAAACATTATTGAAGATTTATGATAAAACATCCTGAAGATTGATTCTACACATCGTTGACATGTTTTTACAAACTGTAATAGAACTTTTTTTACTTTTCATCTGGACTTTCGTCTGGACTTACCCGAGCCTTGTGAATTTCTATTGGTGAACTAAACGCACTAACAAAAAGATGGTATTTGGACATTAAGATTAACTTTATCGAACAAAACAAACATTTATTGTGGAACCGGGATTCTTGGGAGTGCATTCTGATGAAGATCATCAAAGGTAAGTGAATATTTATAACGCTATTTGTGACTTTTACTGACTCCACAACATAGTGGGTATCTGTATGGCTTGTTTTTGTGGCTTAGCACTGTACTCAGATTATTGCATGGTGTGCTTTTTCCGTAAAGCTTTTTTGAAATCTGACACAGCAGTTGCATTAAGGAGAAGTATATTGTTAATTCTATACATAACACTTGTATCTTTTATCAAAGATTATGATGAGTATTTCTGTAAATTGACGTGGCTCTTTGCAAATTCACCGGATGTTTTCCAGACACAACATTACTGAACAGAACGCGGCAATGTAAACTGAGATTTTTGTATATAAATATGAACTTTGTCGAACAAAACATACATGTATTGTGTAACATGAAGTCCTATGAGTGCCATCTGATGAAGATCAGGGTTAGTGATTAATTTTATCTCAATTTCTTCTTTTTGTGACCGCTCTCATTGGCTGGAAAATGGCTGTATGTTTTTCTGTGACTCGGCGCTGACCTAACATAATCGAATGGTGTGCTTTCGCTGTAAAGCCTTTTTGAAATCGGACACGATGGCTAGATTAACAAGAATTTAAGCTTTAATTTGGTGTATTGCACTTGTGAATGTATGAAAGTTAAATATTTCAAAAAATATATTTTTTAATTCCGCGCTCTGCCATTTCAGTGGATGTTGAAGAGGGATTCCGCTAGCCTTAAGAAGTTTTTTGTATATTTTAGCAATTCCATTTACTTTTGATACTTAAGTATATTTAAAACCATTTACCTTTAGACTTTTACTCAAGTAGTATTTTACTTTTACTCAAGTATGAAAATTGAGTACTTTTTCCACCACTGCCATAGTGGCAGCGGATAGGATAGCCTTAACATGTGAAAGCTGGTTTGGTGTCTCTAGCTGGTGGGTTATTTTATGCAAATCTCTGCAACTTTATTTAGTTCTAGTTGATACACGTTTTAAAGAATTTTAAATTAGGATAGCCTGAATACGTGGTCCTTCCTAGCACAGTTGGTAGAGCATGGCGCTTGTAACGCCAGGGTAGTGGGTTCGATTCCCGAGACCACCCATACGTAGAATGTATGCACACATGACTGTAAGTCGCTTTGGATAAAAGCGTCTGCTAAATGGCATATATATATTTTTGTGTTAGGTTTTTGTGTCTACTAAGACAGGCGAACTTACGAAAACATAGCGAACTTACAGAAACGTAGCACTAGACAGAGAAAACACAATGACAGGTAGTAGTATCCTGAGAGCATGGTGCTGAAAACATGTGTAATACAAGATAAAGGAGTGCAGAGTACCATAAAATACAGTACAGTTGAGTGGATTACCATGCAAATGTACATTTATTACAAATCTACACTACTCCCACGGGAATGTGATATCACAAACAACTCCAATACCCATGAGGGTGGTCTCCTTTACCTTCCAGTGGTTCACACATGTAACTAATGCTGCCTATGTTACCCAGGGGGCTATTGGCATCTACGATACTGACGCACATAGAGTCAATGGAGTTACATGTAATACATGTATTTATGAATGGAAAAAAACAAGCGCCTGTAAATGTCCTTGCTCTTATCTTTCATGAGAAACTGTAGGAATATATAGAATAGTTGCTTCCCTCAGTCTGTCTCTGTCTGTCTGATTCTCTCCCCCATGTCTCTTCGTTCACCACAGACAAGCACCAACAGCCGCAGTAGCAGAAACCTTGTGAATTATTAAAGAAGAGACAAGACAACGCACACACCACCGTAACTGTATCCAGACCTCAGGGAGAAGGAGATAATAACCGATTCAATCTGACATTGTTATAGAGCCTATCACCATCAGAGAGAGAGAGAAGTATAGAGAGATACAGAGGGAGAGAGATATACAGAGAGAGAATGGAGAGACAGAGAGACAGCGCGAGAAAGTGAGAGAGACTGTGGTGTTGATGGTATCTCAAATTAAATGATCAAATATACAGACCACAAATTCAAATAGGCTATGCTAAACTCTTCAACCTTATCCTCAGCTCTGGCATCTTCCCTCAAATGTGGAACCAAGGTCGGATCACCCCAATCCACAAAAGTGGAGACAAATTTGACCCCAATAATTACCGTGGAATATGCGTCAGCTGCAATCTCTGAAAAATCCTTTGCAGTATCATTAACAGCAGACTTCAACATTTGGTCAGTGAAAACAATGTACTGAGCAGATGTCAAATTGTATTTTTTATTTTATTTTATTATACCGTAAGACAGACCATATATAGACCCTGCAAACCCTTTTTGACAAACAAAACAAAACAAAAGCAAAGTCTTCTCATGCTTTGTTGATTTCATTTGGTCGCAAAGTGGTGTTGGGGGAAAAACAAACAACATTATAAAATCTATGTACACAATCAACAGGTGTGCAGTTAAAATTGGCAATACACACACATTTCTTTCCACAGGGCTGTGGGGAGAGACAGGGATGCAGCTTGAGCCCCACCCTCTTCAACATATATATCAATGAATTGTCGAAGGCACTAGAACAGTCTGGAGAACCTGGCCTCACCCTACTGGACTCAGAAATCAAATGTCTGGTTTCTAGATGATCTGGTCTTCTTGTCCCCAACCAAGGAGGGCCTACAGCAGCACGTAGATCTTCTTTAGGCTCTTACAGTGAATCTCAGTAAGACAAAATAATGGTGTTCCAAAAAAGGTAGCCAAGACAACAAATACAAATTCTATCAACAAACTGTTGCCCCAGAGCACACAATGAATTATACCTATCTCGGCCTAGACATCAACACCACAGGTAACTTTCACAAGGCTGTGAACGATCTAAGAGACAAGGCTAGAAGAGCCTTCTATGCAACAAAAAGGAACATAAAACTCAACATCCCAATTAGTATCTGGCAAAAAGATATTTCACGCAGTTATCGAACCCATTGCCCTCTAAGGTTGTGAGGTCTGGGGTCCACTCACCAACCCAGAATTCGCAAAATAGGACAAACACTCAATTGAGACTCTGCATACAGAATTCTGAAAATAATCGACTTTGTGTACAATGCAAAACCCCAAGAGCAGAACAGAATTAGAACGATACTTGCTAGTATCACAATCCAGAAAAGACCTGTTAAATTCTACAAACACCTAAAAGGAAGCCATGCCCAAATCCCGCCACAAAGCCCTCACATACAGCGAGACTAATCTAGTGAAGATTAATGCCAGCTGGTTCTGGGGCTCTGTTCACAAACACAAACAGACCCCACAGAAACACATTTAGACCCAACCAAATTATGGGAAAGCAAAAAGATTATTATTTGAAACACTGAAAAGAATTAGCCAAAAACTGAGTAAATTGGAATGCTATCGTGCCCTAAACAGAGAGTACACAGTGGCAGAATACCTGACCACTGTGACTGACCCCAAATAAATAAAATCCTTGACTATGTACATACTCAGTGAGCATAGCCTTGCTATTGAGAGAGGCCGCTATAGGGAACCCTGGCTCTTGAGGGAAGACAGGCTATGTGCCCACTACCCACAAAATGAGGTGGAAACTGATCTGCACTTCCTAACCTGCCAAATGTATGACCACATTGAAGACACATATTTCCCACAGATCACACACATACCCAGAAAGAATTTGAAAACAACTCAAGCATTGATATATTCCCATATCTGTGTGCAGTCACAGCAGCAAGATGTGTGGCCCGTTGCCATGAGAAAAGGGCAACCAGTGTAAATACACCCTACATTTATCTGTTTATTTATTTTCCCTTTCATACTTCAACTATTTGCACACTATTGCCAATAATATAACATTTGAAATGTGAGTGTAATATTTACTGATTGTTTATTTCCCTTTTGTCCATTTGCTATGGTAATGTCAACATATGTTTAATTTAATTGAATTTAATTGAGAGGGGAGAGAGAGAGAGAGAGAGTAAGATACATTATGTACAGTGCCTTCGGAAAAGTATTCAGACCTCTTGACTTTAAAAAAAATGTTTTACTTTACAGCCATATTCTAAAATTGATTAAATTGTTTTTTACTCCTCATCAATCTACACACAATACCCCAGAATTACAAAAGAAAACATTTTTTTTTAAATGTATGTAATTAAAAAAATATTACATTTACATTAGTATTCAGACCCTTCAATCAGTACTTTGTTGATGCACCTTTGGCAGCAATTACTTGGGGAGTTTCTCCCATTCTTCTCTGCAGATCCTCTCAAGCTCTGTCAGGTTGGATGGGGAGCGTTGATGCACAGCTATTTTCAGGTCTCTCCAGAGATGTTCGATCAGGTTCAAGTCCGGGATGGCTGACCCACTCAAGGACATTCAGAGATTTGTCCCGAAGCCACTCCTGTGTTGTCTTGGCTGTGTGCTTAGGGTCATTGTACTGTTGAAAGGTGAACCTTCGCCACAGTCTGAGGTCCTGAGCGCTCTGGAGCAGGTTTTCATTAAGGATCTCTCTGTACTTTGCTCCGTACATCTTCGCCTCGATCCTGACTAGTCTCCCTGCCGCTGAATAATGTCCCCACAGCATCATGCTGCCACCACCATGCTTCACTGTAGGTATGGTGCCAGGTTTCCTCCAGATGTGACACTTGGCATTCACGCCAAAGAGTTCAATCTTGGTTTCATCAGACCAGAGAATCTTGTTTCTCATGGTATGAGAGTCTTTAGGTGCTTTTTGGCAAACTCCAAGTGGGCTGTCATGTGTCTTTTCCTGAGGAGTGGCATCTGTCTGGCCACTCTACCATAAAGGCCTGATTGGTGGAGTGCTGCAGAGATGGTTGTACTTCTGGAAGGTTCTCCCATCTCCACAGAGGAACTCTAAAGCATTGTCGGAGTGACCATCGGGTTCATCGGGTTCTTGCTCACCTCTCTAACCATTCTCCCCCGATTGCTCTGTTTGGCTGGGCGGCCAGCTCTAAGAAGAGTCTTGGTGGTTCCAAATTTCTTCCATTTTAGAATGATGGAGGTCACTGTGTTATTGGGGACCTTCAATGCTGCAGACATTTTTTGGTACTCTTCCCCAGATCTGTGCCTCAACACAATCCTGCCTCGGACTTCTAAAGACAATTCCTTCGACCTCACGGCTTGGTTTTTGCTCTGACATGCACTGTCAACTGTTGGACCTGATATAGACAGGTGTGTGCCATTCCAAATCATGTCCAATCAATTTAATTTACCACATGTAGACTCCATCAAGTTGTAGAAACGTGTCAAGGATGATCAATGAAAACAGAATGCACCTGAGCTCACCTGAGCTCGAGTCTTATAACAATGGATTTGAATACATATGGAAATAAGGTATTTCTGTTTTTATTTTTAATACATATGCCAAATTTCTAAAAACCTGTTTTTGCTTTGTTATTATGGGGTATCATGTGTAGATTGCTGAGGATTTTTGTATTTTATTTAATCCATTTTAGAATAAGCCTGAAACGTAACAAATGTGAAGGGGTCTGAATACTTTCAGAAGGCAAAAGTATGTTGATACCCCTTTAAATGACTGGATTCGGTTACTTCAGCCACACCTGTGTGGCCATACTGAAGAGCTCAGTGACTTTCAACGTGGCACCGTCATAGGATCCCTCCTTTCTACCAAGTCAGTTCTGCACATTTCTGCCCTGCTTGAGCTGCACCAGTCAACTGTAACTGCTGTTATTGTGAACTGTAACTGTCTACAGAAACAGAACAGGATCGCCGAGTCCTGGAGCGCGTAGCACCTAAAAATTTGCAACACTCACTACCGAGTTCAAAACAGATTCTGGAGGCAACGTCAGCACAAGAACTGTTTGTCGGAAGCTTCATGAAATGGGTTCCCATGGCTGAGCAGCCACACACAAGCCTTAGATCAGCATGCCTAATTCAAAGCGTCGGCTGGAGTGGTGTGAAGCTCGCCGCCAATGGACTCTGGAGCAGTGGAAGGGCGTTCTCTGGAGTGATGAATCCTGCTTCACCATCCGGCAGTCCAACGGATGAATCTGAGTATGGTGGATGCCAGGAGAACGCTACCTGCCTGAATGCATAGTGCCAACTGTCGAGATTGGTGGAGGAGGAATAATGGTCTGGGGTTAATTTTCATGGTTCTGGCTAGAACCCTTAGTTCCAGGGAAGGGAAATCTTAATGCTACAGAATACAATGGCATTCTAGATGATTCTGTGCTTCCAACTTTATGGCAACAGTTTCAGTATGACAAATGCCCACATGCACAAAGCGAGGTCCATACAGAACCCTGACCTCAAACCCATTGAACAATTTTGGAATGAATTGGAACGCCGACTGCAAGCCGGGCCTAATCGCTCCAACATCAGTGCACGATCTCACTAATGCTCTTGTGGCTGAATGGAAGCAAGTCCCCGTAGCAATGTTCCAACATCTAGTGCAAAGCTTTCCCAGAAGAGTGGAGGTTGTTATAGCAGCAAAGGGGGACCAACTCCACATTAATGCCCATGATTTTGGAATGAGATATTCGACAAGCAAGTGTCCACATACTTTTGGGAATGTAGTGTAGATACAGAGAGAGCGAGAGAGAAAGAGAGACAGAGAGAGAGCGAGGGAGACGGGAAAAGGCAGAGGGGTAGATAATATCAAAAGGAGAGGAAGAGATGGGTGAGATTGAAATAGGCAGTGGGGAAACACTATGGTAGTAAAGGACAGGAGTAGAGAGGGAAGGGTGGAGAGAGGGAAGGGTTGAGAGAGGGAAGGGTGGAGAGAGGGAAGGGAGGAGAGAGGGAAGGGTTGAGAGAGGGAAGGGAGGAGAGAGGGAAGGGAGGAGAGAGGGAAGGGTTGAGAGAGGGAAGGGAGGAGAGAGGGAAGGGAAGGGAAGGAGAGAGAGGAAGGGTTGAGGAAGAGGGAAGGGAGGAGAGAGGGAAGGGAGGAGAGAGGGAAGGGAAGGGTGGAGGAGAGAAGGAAGGGTTGAGGGAGGTTGAGGAGAGAGGGAAGGGTTGAGAGAGGGAAGGAGGAGAGAGGGAAGGGTGAGAGAGGGAGAGGGAAGGGAGGAGAGAGGGAAGGGGAGGAGGGAAGGGAGGAAGAGGGGTGGAGAGAGGGAAGGGTTGAGAGAGGGAAAGGAGAGAGGAAGGAGAGAGAGGAAGGGTGGAGAGGGAAGGGAGGAGAGAGGAAGGGAGGAGAGGAAGGGTTGAGAGAGGGGGAGAGGGAAGGGAGAGAGAGGGAAGAGGAGGAAGGGAGAGAGGGAAGGGTTGAGAGAGGGAAGGGAGGAGGAGGGAGGGAAGGGAAGGAGGAGAGAGGGAAGGGTGGAGAGAAGGGAAGAGGGGAAGGGAGGAGAAGGGAAGGGAGAGAGGAAGGAGGAGAGGGAAGGGTGGAGAAGAGGGAAGGAGGAGAGAGGAAGGGAAGGGAGGAGAGAGGGAAAGGAGAGAGGGAAGAGAGGGAAGGAGGAGAGAGGGAAGGGTTGAGAGAGGGAAGGGAGGAGAGGGAAAGGGAGGAAGGGTTGAGAGAGGGAAGGAGGAGAGGGAAGGGAGGAGAGGGAGAGAAGGAGGAGAGAGGGAAGGAGGAGAGGGAAGGGTTGAGAGAGGGAAGGGGAGAGAGAGGGAAGGGTTAGAGAGAGGGAAGGGAGGAGAGAGGGAAGGGTGAGAGAGAGGGAAGGGTTGAGAGAGGGAAGGGAAGGGGAAGGAGAGGGAAGGGAGGAGAGAGGGAAGGAGGAGAGAGGAAGGGTTGAGAGAGGAAGAGGGAGAGGGGAGAGAGGGAAGGGAGGAGAGAGGGAAGGAGAGGGAGAGAGGAAGGAGGAGAGAAAGGGGGAAGGGAGGAGAAGGGAAGGGAGAGAGGGAAGGGAGGAGAGAGGGAAGGGTTGAGAGAGGGAAGGGGAGAGGGAAGGGAGGAGAGAGGAAGGGAGAGGGAAGGGTGGAGAGAGGGAAGGGAGGAGAGAGGGAAGGGGGAGGGAAGGGAGGGAGAGAGGAAGGGAGGAGAGAGGGAAGGGTTGGAGAGGGAAGGAGTAGAGAGGAAGGGAGGAGAGAGGGAAGGGTTGGAGAGGGAAGGGAGGAGAGAGGGAAGGAGGAGAGAGGAAAGGGTTGAGAGGGAAGGGTGGAGAGAGGGAAGGGAGGAGAGAGGGAAGGGTTGAGAGAGGGAAGGAGGAGAGAGGGAAGAGGAGAGGGAAGGGTTGAGAGAGGGAAGGGGTGGAGAGAGGGAAGGGAGGAGAGAGGGAAGGAGAGAGGGAAGGAGGAGAGAGGGAAGAGGAGGAGGGAAGGGTTGAGAGAGGGAAGGGAGGAGAGAGGGAAGGGAGGAGAGAGGGAAGGGTTGGAGAGAGGGAAGGGGAAGGGAAGGGAGGAGAGAGGGAAAGAGGAGGGTGGAGAGAGGAAAGGAGGAGGGAAGGGGGAAGGAAGGAGAGAGGGAAGGGGTTGAGAGAGGGAAGGGAGGAGAGAGGGAAGGGAGGAGAGGGAAGGGAGAAGGGAGGAGAGAGGGAAGGGAGAGGAAGAGAGGGAAGGGAGGAGAGAGGGAAGGGAGGAGAGAGGGAAGGGGAGAGAGGGAAGGGAGGGAAGGGAGGGAGAGAGAGGGAAGGGAAGGGAGAGAGGGAAGGGTTGAGAGAGAGGGAAGGGGAGAGAGGGAAGGTTGAGAGAGGGAAGGGTGGAGAGGGAAGGGAGGGAAGAAGGGGAGGAGAGGGAAGGAGGAGAGAGGGAGAGAGGGAAGGGAGGAGAGAGGGAAGGGTGGAGAGAGGGAGGGAGGAGAGAGGGAAGGGGGAGAGGAAGGGAGGAGAGAGGGAAGGGGGAGAAGGGAGGAGAGGGAAGGGAGGAGAGGAGGAGAGGGAAGGAGAAGGTTGAGAGAGGGAAGAGGGAGGGAAGGGGTAGGAGAGAGAGGGAAGGGAAGGGAGAGAGGAAGGGGAGAGAGGGAAGGGAGGAGAGAGGAAAGGGTTGAGGGAAGAGGGAAGGGAAGAGAGAGGGAAGGGAGGAGAGAGGGAAAGGGGAGGAGAGGGAAGGGTTGGGAAGAGGGAAGGGAAGGAGGAGAGGGAAGGGAGAGAGAGGGAAGGGTGGAGAGAGGGAAGGGTGAGAGAAGGGAGGGAAGGGAAGGGAGAGAGGGAAGGAGGAGAGAGGAAGGAGTAGAGAGGGAGGGAGGGAAGGAGGAGAGAGGGAAGGGGGAGAGAGGGAAGAGGGAAGGGAAGGGTTGAGAGAGAAGGAAGAGGGAAAGAGGGAGGAGGGGAGAAGGGAAGGTGGAGAGAGGGAAGGGTTGAGAGAGAAGGGTGGAGAGAGGGAAAGGAGAGAGGAAGGGAAGGGAAGGGAGGAGAGAGGGAAGGGTTGAGAGAGGGAAGGAGGAGAGAGGGAAGGGAGGAGAGAGGGAAGGGTTGAGAGAGGGAAGGGAGGAGAGAGGGAAGGGAGGAGAGAGGGAAGGGTTGAGAGAGGGAAGGGAGGAGAGAGGGAAGGGAGGAGAGAGGGAAGGGTTGAGAGAGGGAAGGGAGAGAGAGGGAAGGGAGGAGAGAGGGAAGGGTTGAGAGAGGGAAGGGAGGAGAGAGGGAAGGGAGGGAGAGAGGGAAGGGGAGTAGAGGGAAGGAGGAGAGAGGGAAGGGAGGAGAGAGGGAAGGGAGGGTGGAGAGAGGAAGGGTTGAGAGGGAAGGGAGAGGGAGGGGAGAGAGGGAAGGGGAGAGAGGGAAGGAGGAGAGAGGAAGGGTTGAGAGAGGGAAGGGAGGGAGAGGGAAGGAGAGAGGGAAGGGTTGAGAGAGGGAAGGGTGGAGAGAGGGAAAGGAGGAGGGAAGGGAGGGAGGGAAGGGGGAGAGAGGGAAGGGTTGAGAGGGAAGGGAGAGAGGGAAGAGGAGAGGGAAGGGAGGAGGGAAGAGGGAAGGAAAGGGTTGAGAGAGGGGGAAGGGAAGTGAGAGAGAGGGAAGGGAGGGGGAAGGGAGTAGAGT
Source organism: Oncorhynchus keta (assembly GCF_023373465.1). NCBI lineage: Eukaryota > Metazoa > Chordata > Actinopteri > Salmoniformes > Salmonidae > Oncorhynchus > Oncorhynchus keta. Next base: position 32,332,812 of record NC_068450.1, read on the forward strand.
GAGAGAGGAAGGGTTGAGAGTAGAGGGAAGGAGGAGAGAGGGAAGGAGGAGAGGGAAGGGGAAGGGAAGGGTGGAGAGAGGGAAGGGTTGAGAGAGGGAAGGGAGGAGAGAGGGAAGGAGAGAGGGAAGGAGGAGAGAGGGAAGGGAGAGAGGGAAAGGGTGGAGAGAGGGAAGGGAAGAGGGAGGAGGAGAGAGAGGGAAGGGAAGGGGAAGAGAGGGGGAAGGGGAGAGAGGGAAGGGAGGAGAGAGGGAAGGGAGAGAGGGGAGGGTGGGAGAGGGAAGGGAGGAGAGGGAAGGGTGGAGAGGGAAGGGTGGGAGAGAGGAAGGGAGGAGAGGGAAGGGAGGAGAGAGGGAAGGGAGTAGAGAGGGAAGGGAGGAGAGGGAAGGGAGTAGAGAGGGAAGGGAGGAGAGGGAAGGAGGAGAGAGGGAAGGGAGTAGAGTGGGAAGAGGGAAGGGTTGAGAGGGAGAGAGGGAAAGGAGAGGGAAGGAGGAGAAGGGAGGAGAGGGAAGAGAGGAAGGGAGGGGTGGAGAGAGGGAAGGGAGGAGAGAGGGAAGGGAGGAGAGAGGGAAGGGAGGAGAGGGGAAGGGTGGAGAGAGGGAAGGAGGAGAGGGAAGGAGAGAGAGGGAAGGGAGAGAGAGGGAAGGGAGGAGAGAGGGAAGAGAGAGGGAAGGGAGGAGAGAGGGAAGGGAGGAGAGAGGGAAGGGTTGAGAGAGAGGGAAGGAAGAGAGAGGGAAGGGAGAGAGGGAAGGGAGGAGAGAGGGAAGGGAAGGGAGTGGAGAGAGGGAAGGAGGAGAGGGAAGGGAGAGAGGAAGGGAGTGGAGGGAAGGACGAGAGAGGGAAGGGTGGGAAGGAGGAGAGAGGGAAGGGAGGAGAAGGGAGGGAAGGGAAGGGAGAGAGAGGGAAGGGTGGAGAGAGGGGAAGGGAGGAGAGTGAAGGGAAGGGAAGAGAGAGGGAAGGGAGGGAAGGAGAGAGGGAAGGGAGTAGAGAGGGAAGGGAGGAGAGAGGGAAAGAGAGAGGGAGTAGAGAGGAAGGAGGAGAGGGAAGGAGAGAGGGAAGGGAGAGAGTGAAGGGAAGAGTGGAGGGAAGGGAGAGAGAAGGGGAGAGAGGGAAGGGGAAGGGAAGGAGAGGAGAGGGAAGGGAGGAGAGAGGGAAGGAAGGAGAGAGGGAAGGGAGGAGAGAGGGAAGGAGGAGAGAGGGAAGGAGAGAGAGGGAAGGAGAGAGAGAGGGAAGGGAGGAGAGAGGGAAGGAGGAGAGGGAAGGAGGAGGGAAGGGAGGGAAGGGGGAGTGGAGAGAGGGAAGGGAGGAGAGAGGGAAGGGAGGAGAGAGGGAAGGGGGAAGGGGGAGAGAGAGGGAAGGGGAGAGAGGGAAGAGGAGAGGGAAGGAGGAGAGAGGGAAGGGTTGGAGGGAGAGGAAGGGAGGAGAAGAGGGAAGGGAGGAGAGGGAAGGGTGGAGAGAGGGAAGGGAGGAGAGAGGGAAGGGAGGAGAGAGGGAAGGGAGGAGAGAGGGAAGGAGGGAGAGGGAAGGGTGGAGAGGGAAGGGTGGAGAGAGGGAAGGGAGGAGAGAGGGAAGGGAGTAGAGAGGGAAGGGAGGAGAGAGGGAAGGGAGGAGAGAGGGAAGGGTGGAGAGAGGGAAGGGAGGAGAGAGGGAAGGGAGGAGAGAGGGAAGGGAGGAGAGAGGGAAGGGTTGAGAGAGGGAAGGGGAGAGAGGGAAGGAGGAGAGAGGGAAGGGAGAGAGAGGGAAGGGTGGAGAGAGGGAAGGGAGAGGGAAGGGAGGAGAGAGGGAAGGGTGGAGGGAGGAGAGAGGGAAGGAGGAGAGAGGGAAGGGTGGAGAGAGGGAAGGGAGGAGAGAGGGAAGGGAGGGAGGAGAGAGGGAAGGGAGTAGAAGAGGGAAGGGAGGAGAGAGGGAAGGGAGGAGAGGGGGAAGGAGTGGAGAGAGAGGGAAGGAGGAGGAGAGAGGGAAGGGTGAGAGAGGGAAGGGAGGAGAGGGAAGGGAGGAGAGAGGGAAGGGAGAGAGGGAAGGGAGGAGAGAGGGAAGGAGTAGAGGGAAGTGGAGAGAGGGAAGGGAGGAGAGAGGGAAGGAGAGAGGAAGGAGGAGAGAGGGAAGGGAGGAGAGGAAGGAGAGAGAGGGAAGGGGAAGAGAGGGAAGGAGTAGAGAGGAAGGGAGGAGAGAGGGAAGGGAGTGGAGAGAGGGAAGGGGAGGAAGGGTGGAGAGAGGGAAGGGAGGAGAGAGGGAAGGGGAGTAGAGAGGGAAGGGAGGAGAGAGGAAGGTTGGAGAGAGGGAAGGGAGGAGAGAGGGAAGGGAGGAGAGAGGGAAGGGGAGTAGAGGGGAAGGGTGGAGAGAGGGAAGGGAGGAGAGGGAAGGGAGGAGTAGAGGGAAGGGTGGAGAGGGAAGGGAGGAGAGAGGGAAGGGGAAGAGAGGAAGGGGGTGGAGAGAGGGAAGGGTGGAGAGGGAAGGGAGGAGGAGGGAAGGAGGGAGAGGGAAGGGAGAGAGGGAAGGGGGTGGAGGAAGGGGGAGAGGGAAGGGTAGAGAGGGAAGGGTAGAGAGGAAGGGAGGAGAGAGGGAAGGGGTGGAGGGAGAGGAAAGGGAGGAGTGGAGAGAGGGAAGGGAGAGGAGAAGGGAAGGGTGGAGAGAGGGAAGGGAGAGGGAGGGAGAGAGGGAAGGAGTGGAGAGAGGGAAGGGAGTAGAGAGGGAAGGGAGGAGAGGGAAGGGGAAGGAAGGAGGAGAGAGGGAAGGGAGGAGAGAGGGAAGGGAGAGAGTGGGAAAGGAGGGAGGAGAGAGGGAAGGGTGGAGAGAGGGAAGGGAGAGGGTGGAGAGAGGGAAGGGAGGGAAAGGGAAGGGAGTAGAGAGGGAGAGGGAGAGGAAGGAGAGAGAGGGAAGGGAGGAGAGAGGGAAGGGAGAGAGAGGGAAGGGAGAGAGGGAAGGGGTGGAGAGGGAAGGGGGTAGAGGGAAGGGGGGAGGAGGGAGAGGGAAGGGAGGAGAGGAGGAGGGAAGGGAAGGAGAGGGAAGGGTGGAGAGAGGGAAGGGAGTGGGGAGAGGGAAGGGAGGAGGGAAGGAGGAGAGAGAGGGAGGGAAGGGAGTGGAGAGAGGAAAGGGAGGAGAGGGAAGGGAGAGAGAGGGAAGGGAGTAGAGAGGAAGGGAGGAGAGAGGGAAGGGACGAGAGAAGGGAAGGGGAGTAGAGAGGGAAGGGAAGGGAAGGAGAGAGGGAAGGGAGGAGAGAGGGAAGGAGAGAGAGGGAAGGGAGGGAGAGAGGGAAGGGTGAGAGAGAGGGAAGGGAGGAAAGGGAAAGAGGGAGAGAGGGAAGGGAAGGGTGGAGAGAGGGAAGGGGGAGGAGGGAAGGGAGGAAGGGAAGGGTGGAGAGAGGGAAGGGGGAAGGGAAGGGTGGAGAGAGGGAAGGGTAGAGGGAAGGGAGGAGAGGGAAGGGTGGAAGGGAAGGGGAGAGAGGGAAGGGAGGAGAGAGGGAAGGGTGGAGAGGGAAGGGAGGAGAGGGAAGGGAGGAGAGGGAAGGGAAGAGTGGGAAGGGAGGAGAGAGGGGAAGGGTGGAGAGAGGGAAGGGTGGAGAGAGGGAGAGGAAAGGGAAGGGAGGAGAGAGGGAGGGAGTAGAGGGAAGGGAGGAGAGGGAAGGGGGGAAGGGAGGGAGATAGGGAAAGGGAGAGGGAGGGAGGGAAGGGAGGAGAGAGGGAAGGGTGGGAGAGAGGGAAGGAGAGAGGGAAGGAGAGAGGGAAGGGAGTAGAGAGGGAAGGGAGTAGAGGGAAGGAGGAGAGAGGGAAGGGAGGAGAGAGGGAAGGGAGGAGAGAGAGGGAGTGAGAGGAAGGGTGGGAGAGAGAGAGGAAGGGAGGGAGAGAGGGAAGGGAGGAGAGAGGGAAGGGAGTAGAGAGAGGGGGAGGGAAGGGAGGGAGGAGAGGGAAGGGAGGAGAGAGGGGAAGGAAGTGGAGAGAGAGAAGGAGGAAGGGAAGGAAGAGAGGGAAGGGAGGAGAAGGGAGGAAAGGGAGGAGTAGAGAGGGAAGGGGAGATAGGGAAGGAGGAGAGAGGGAAGGGAGGGAGAGGGAAGGGTGGAGAGAGGGAAGGGAGAGAGAGAAGGGAGGAAGGGAGGAGAGAGGGAAGGGAGTAGAGAGAAGGGAGGGAAGGGAAGGAGAAAGGGAAGGGAGGAGAGAGGGAAGGGGAGGAGAGAGGGAAGAGGGAAGGGAGGAGAGAGGGAAGGGAGGAGAGAGGGAAGGGAGTAGAGGAGAAGGGAGGGGAAGGGAGGAGAGGGAAGGTGGAGAGAGGGAAGGGAGGAGAGGGAAGGGAGGAGTGAGGGAAGGGAGTGGAGGGAAGGGACGAGAGAGGGAAGGGAGTAGAGTGGGAAGGGAGGAGAGAGGGAAGGGAGTAGAGAGGGAAGGGAGGAGAGAGGGAAGGGAGGAGAGAGGGAAGGGTGGAGAGAGGGAAGGGAGAGAGGGAAGGGAGGGAAGGGAGTAGAGAGGGAAGGGAGGAGAGAGGGAAGGGTGGAGAGAGGGAAGGGAGGAGAGAGGGAAGGGAGGAGAGAGGGAAGGGAGTAGAGAGGGAAGGGTGGAGAGAGGGAAGGGAGGAAAGGGAAGGGAGGAGAGAGGGAAGGGAGTAGATGGAAGGGAGGAGAGAGGGAAGGGAGAGGGAAGGGAGGAGAGAGGGAAGGGAGGAGAGGGGAAGGGTGGGGAGATAGGGAAGGGAGGAGAGAGGGAAGGGAGGAGAGAGGGAAGGGAGGAGAGGGAAGGGTGGAGAGAGGGAAGGGAGGAGAGGGAAGTGGGAGAGAGGGAAGGGAGGGAGGGAAGGAGAGGGAAGGAGAGAGGGAAGGGGGAGTAGAGGGAAGGGAGGAGAGAGGGAAGGTGGGAGAGAGGGAGGGGAGGAGAGGGAAGGGAGGAGAGAGGGAAGGGTGGAGAGAGGGAAGGGTGGAGAGAGGGAAGGGAGGAAAGGGAAGGAGGAGAGAGGAAGGGAAGGGTGGAGAGGGAAGGGAGGAGAGGGAGGGAAGGAGTGGAGAGGGAAGGGAGGAGAGAGGGAAGGGTGGAGATAGGGAAGGGAGGAGAGAGGGGAAGGGAGGAGAGAGGAAGGGGAGAGGGAGGGGGAGGAGAGGGAAGGGAGGAGAGAGGGAGGGAGAGGGAAGGAGGAGAGGGAAGGGAGGAGAGAGGGAAGGGAGTGGAGGGAAGGGGACGAGAGGAGGGGGAAGGGAGTAGAGGGAAGTGGGAAGGGAGAGAGAGGGAGGGAAGGGAGAGAGAGAGGGAAGGGGAGGAGAGGGAGGGAAGGAGGAGAGAGAGGGAAGGGTGGAGAGAGGGAGAGAGGGAAGGGAGGAGAGAGGGAAGGGAGTAGAGAGGGAAGGGAGGAGAGAGGGAAGGGTGGAGAGAGGGAAGGGAGGAGAGAGGGAAGGGAGGAGAGAGGGAAGGGAGTAGAGAGGGAAGGGTGGAGAGAGGGAAGGAGGAGAGGAGAGAGGGAGGGGAGTAGAGGGAAGTGTGGAGAGAGTGAAGGGAGGAGAGAGGGAAGGGTGAAGAGAGGGAAGGGTGGAGAGAGGGAAGGGTGGATAGAGGGAAGGGAGGAGTGAGGGAAGGGAGGGGAGAGGGAAGGGAGTAGAGGGAAGGGTGGAGAGAGTGAAGGGAGGAGAGAGGGAAGGGTGAAGAGAGGGAAGGGAGTAGAGAGGGAAGGGAGGAGAGAGGGAAGGGAGTAGAGAGGGAAGGGAGGAGAGAGGGAAGGGAGTAGAGAGGGAAGGGTGGAGAGAGGGAAGGGTGGAGAGAGGGAAGGGCGTAGAGAGGGAAGGGAGTAGAGAGGGAAGGGTGGAGAGAGGGAAGGGAGTAGAGAGGGAAGGGTAGAGAGAGGGAAGGGAGTAGAGTGGGAAGGGTGGAGAGAGGGAAGGGAGGAGAGGAGAGAGGGAAGGGAGTAGAGTGGGAAGGGAGGAGAGGAGAGAGGGAAGGGAGTAGAGTGGGAATGGAGGAGAGAGGGAAGGGTGGAGAGAGGGAAGGGAGGGAAGGGAAGGGAGGAGAGGGAAGGGAGGAGAGAGGGAAGGGAGTAGAGGGAAGGGAGGAGAGAGGGAAGGGTGGAGAGAGGGAAGGGTTTAGAGAGGGAAGGGAGTAGAGAGGGAAGGGAGGATAGAGGGAAGGGAGTAGAGGGAAGGGAGTAGAGAGGGAAGGGGGGAGAGAGGGAAGGGTGGAGAGAGGGAAGGGAGTAGAGAGGGAAGGGTGGAGAGAGGGAAGGGAGTAGAGAGGGGGAAGGGTGGAGAGAGGGAAGGGAGTATAGTGGGAATGGTGGAGAGAGGGAAGGGAGGATAGGAGAGAGGGAAGGGGGTAGAGTGGGAAGGGAGGAGAGGAGAGAGGGAAGGGAGTAGAGTGGGAAGGGAGGAGAGAGGGAAGGGTGGAGAGAGGGAAGGGTGGAGAGAGGGAAGGGAGGACAGGGAAGGGAGGAGAGAGGGAAGGGAGTAGAGGGAAGGGAGGAGAGAGGGAAGGAGAGAGAGGGAAGAAGGGAGGAGAGAGGGAAGGGAGGAGAGAGGGGAGAGGGAAGGGGTAGAGAGGGAAGGGAGGAGAGAGAGGGAAGGGAAGGGAGGAGAGGGAAGGGAGAGAGGGAAGGGAGGAGAAGGGGAGAGAGGGAAGGGGGAGAGAGAGGAAGGGAGGGAAGGGAGGAGAGAGGGAAGGGAGTAGAGAGGGAAGGGAAGGGAGGAGAGAGGGAAGGGTGGAGGGAGAGGGAAGGAGTGGTGGGAGAGGGAAGGGAGGGAGGAAGGGAGGGAAGGAAGGAGAGAGGGAAGGGAGAAGAGGGAAAGGAGGAGAGAGGGAAGGGAGGAGAGAGGGAAGGGTGGAGAGAGGGAAGGGAGGAGAGAGGGAAGGGAGGAGAGAGGGAAGGGGGGAGAGAGGGAAGGGAGGAGAGAGGGAAGGGAGGGAGGAGAGAGGGAAGGGAGTAGAGAGGGAAGGGAGGAGAGAGGGAAGGGAGGAGAGAGGGAAGGGTGGAGAGAGGGAAGGGAGGAGAGAGGGAAGGGAGGAGAGGGAAGTGTGGAGAGAGTGAAGGGAGGAGAGAGGGAAGGGTGAAGAGGGAAGGGAGTAGAGAGCGAAGGGTGGAGAGAGGGGAGGGAGGAGTGAGGGAAGGGAGGAGAGAGGGAAGTGAGTAGAGGGAAGTTTGGAGAGAGTGAAGGGAGGAGAGAGGGAAGGGTGAAGAGAGGGAAGGGTGGAGAGAGGGAAGGGAGGAGTGAGGGAAGGAGGAGAGAGGGAAGGAGGGAGAGAGGGAAGGGAGGAGAGAGGGAAGGGAAGGGAAGGAGAGAGGGAGGGGAGGAAGGGGAGGGAGGAAGAGGGAAGTGAAGAGAGGGAAGGGTGGGAAGGGAGGGAGAGAGGGAAGGGAGGGGAGAGGAGAGAGGGAAGGGAGAGTGAAGGGAGGAGAGAGGGAAGGGTGAAGAGAGGGAAGGGTAGAGAGGGAAGGGAGGAGAGAGGGAAGGGAGGAGAGGGAAGGGTGGAGAGAGGGAAGGGAGGAGAGGGAAGGGGGAGAGGGAGGGAGAGGAAGGGGGAGTAGAGGGAAGGGAGGAGAGAGGGAAGGGTGGAGAGAGGGAAGGGAGGAGAGAGGGAAGGGAGGAGAGAGGGAAGGGAGGAGAGAGGGAAGGAGAGAGGGAAGGGAGGAGAGAGGGAAGGGAGGAGAGAGGGAAGGGAGGAGAGAGGGAAGGGAGTAGAGAGGGAAGGGTGGAGAGAGGGAAGGGAGGAGAGAGGGAAGGGAGGAGAGAGGGAAGGGAGGAGAGAGAGGGAAGGGATGGTGGAGAGAGGGAAGGGGTAGGAGAGAGGGGAAGGGGGGAGAGGGAAGGGAGGGAGAGAGGGAAGGGTGGAGAGAGGAAGGGTGGAGAGAGGGAAGGGTGGAGAGAGGAAGGGAAGGGAGGAGAGAGGGAAGGGAGTGGAGAGAGGGGAAGGGAAGGGTAGAGAGGGAAGGGTGGAGAGAGGGAAGGGAGTAGAGAGGGAAGGGGAGAGAGGGAAGGGGTGGAGAGAGGGAAGGGAGTAGAGAGGGAAGGGAGGAGAGAGGGAAGGGTGGAGAGAGGGAATGGAGGAAAGGGAAGGGAGGAGAGGGAAGGAAGGAAGGAAGGAGAGAGGGAAGGGAGAAAAAGGAAGGAAGGAGAGAGGGAAGGAGGAGAGAGGGAAGGGAGGAAATGGAAGGAAGGAGAGAGGGAAGGGAGGAGAGGGGGAAGGGAGTAGAGAGGGAAGGGTGGAGAGAGGGAAGGGAGGAAAAGGATGAGAGAGGGAAGGAAGGAGAGGGAAGGGAGGAGAGTGGGAAGGGTGAAGAGAGGGAAGGGTGGAGAGAGGGAAGGGTGAGAGAAGGGAGGGAAGAGGTGAAAGAGAGGGAAGGGAGAGGAGAGGAGAGGGAAGGGAGGGAGAGAGGGAAGGGAGTAGAGAAGGGAAGGGAGTGGAGAGGGAAGGGAGGAGAGGGAAGGGAGGAAAGAAGGGGTAAGGGAAGGGAGGAGGGAGGGAAGGAAGGAGAGAGGGAAGGGAGTAGAGAGGGAAGGGTGAGAGGGAGAGAGGGAAGGGGAGTAGAGGGGGGAAGGAGGAGAGAGGGAAGGGAGGAGAGGGAAGGAGAGAGAGGGGGAAGGGAGGGTGGAGAGAGGGAAGGAGGAGAGAGGGAAGGGTGGAGAGAGGGAATGGAGGAAAGGGGAGGAGAAGGGAAGGAGAGGGAAGGAAGGAAGGAAGGAGAGAGGGAAGGGAGAGAAAGGAAGGAAGGAGAGAGGGAAGGGAGGAAATGGAAGGAAGGAGAGAGGGAAGGGAGGAGAGGGGGAAGGGTGGAGAGAGGGAAGGGAGGAAAAGGATGAAGGGTGGAGAGAGAGGGAAGAAGGAGAGGAGGGAAGGGAGGAGAGAGGGAAGGGTGAAGAGGGAGGGAAGAGGGTGGAGAGAGGGGAAGGGGAAGAGAGGGAAGGGAAGGGGGGTGAAGAGAGGGAAGGGTGGAGAGAGGGAAGGGAGGAGAGAGGGAAGGGAGGAGAGGGAAGGGAGTAGAGGGAAGGGAGGAAAGGGAAGGGAGGAGAGGGAAGGAAGGAGAGAGGGAAGGGAGGAGAGAGGGAAGGGAGGGAGTAGAGAGGGAAGGGGGGAGAGAGGGAAGGGTGGAGAGAGGGAAGGGAGGAAAGGGAAGGGATGAGAGAGGGAAGGAAGGAGAGGGAAGGGAGGAGAGAGGGAAGGGGGGAAAGGGAAGGGAGGAGAGAGGGAAGGAAGGAGAGAGGGAAGAAAGGAAGGAGAGAGGGAAGGGAGGAGAGAGGGAAGGGAGGGAGTAGAGAGGGAAGGGTGGAGAGAGGGAAGGGAGGAAAGGGAAGGAAGGAGAGAGGGAAGGGAGGAGAGAGGGAAGGGAGGAGATAGGGAAGGAAGGAGAGAGGGAAGGGAGGAGAGAGGGAAGGGCAGATGCTGACAGTGATAGAGAGGGCTGGGACTCCACGGGAGTGTGAAAAAGAGAAACAGAGGCAGGCAGTGGTTTATATTTACAGTGATACACTCCTCCGAGGGTAGCTGTGATATACTGTATTTGCCGCTGAGCAAAAGTAATATAGAGTAGGAGAGTTGCTTCCCCAGTGAGAGAGAGAGAGAGAGAGAGAGAGAGAGAGAGAGAGAGAGAGAGAGAGAGAGAGAGAGAGAGAGAGAGAGAGAGAGAGAGAGAGAGAGAGAGAGAGAGAGAGAGAGAGAGAGAGAGAGAGAGAGAGAGAGAGAGAGAGAGAGAGAGAGAGAGAGAGAGAGAGAGAGAGAGAGAGAGAGGGAGCGTTTGGAGGGAGCGTGGGATGTGAAGTAGTACAGACAGGTTCAAGTGGAGTGAAAAACAGTACTGATATGTAGGATTTCTCGTTCAAATTGAAATAGGCAAACTAACCAGAGAGAACACAACAATGGGTGTCTCAGAAAGAGATCTCATCCATCCACAGTACACCAACACACACAAACTCGCAGCGTGCAGCAGAATGACTGACAGGGCCTCCGGATCTCATTATGGGATGCTGAATAGCATGGCTTTGGGTGCCGTGGTAACAGATAGTGGAAAGAGAAGTGTGGAATTACTGTTGTGTGTAGATAAACAAACAGAATAAGGATGAGGTATGAACCACTCTCTGTCTCACCTTGGCATTTACATGGATGTGTCCTTGTGCTGTGCGTGTACCTGCCTGCGTGCCTGCGTGTGTGTCTGCCTGCGTGTGTGCCTGCCTGCCTGCGTGTGTACCTGAATGCCTGTGTTCCTGCCTGACTATGTGCCTGCCTGCCTGCATGCCTAATTGCCTGCGTGCATGCCTGCCTGTGTGTGTGCCTGCCTGCGTGTGCCTGCGTGCGTGCCTGCCTATGTGCCTGCCTGCCTAATTGCCTGCGTGCGTGCCTCCCTGCCTGCATGCCTAATTGCCTGCGTGCATGCCTGCCTGTGTGTCAATCCCAGGGACAATGGTGGCCTTGCATCATGGATGAAACAAAAGAACAGAAGAATTACAAAGTTCCTCTGATGAAAGTGTGCCAATCACAGGGTGCAGGAAAGAGTGGATATGCATCATTCATTCCTCTTAATATCGTGGCTGAATATTCACAAGTCACACCCTTAAGAGACTGAGAAATGTGATGGAAACGCTGAAAGAGGGAATGAACCAACAGCGAGAGAGAGAGAGAGAGAGAGAGAGAGAGAGAGAGAGAGAGGTAGAGAGAGAGAGAGAGAGAGAGAGAGAGAGAGAGAGAGAGAGAGAGAGAGAGAGAGAGAGAGAGAGAGAGAGAGAGAGAGAGAGAGAGAGAGAGAGAGAGAGAGAGAGAGAGAGAGAGAGAGAGAGAGAGAGAGAGAGAGAGGCTGAAGCATGCTTTATGACTATACCAATTGTGTCTGGGTGTCTGGGCATTGTTGTGGAAGCCAATTCCCTATGGCTAACTGTGTTATGTGTGGAATCACATCAGTCCACATGTGAATGGTAATTGTATTGACATATTACATCATAATACCATGCTTCTTACACCGAGGCAAACAATATTGCTACAGCTAATACACATTCATAACACATAGATCTACCACAACACACACACACACCCACACACAAACAAATACACACATGCATGCACACACACACAGAAACACACACACACACACACACAAATACACATACGCTCGCTTCCACGAGTGATGTCATGATACCAGAATTTTTACTTCGATACCGAAGTCAGTATCAGAATTCTCAATGCCAAAACCAAACTCGATACCAAAACGATACCACAGCAAAAGAAATGAAGTGCATTAGCTAGTCACAGAATAATAACTAATATGGTGGTAACTGGTAGAACAACTAAAGTGACAAATAGAAGATCTTCTATTCTATATTCAGTTTCTTTCAAAAAATAACACCTTACTAAATAACAAAAAAATATCTTACATTTTCCTTATGCCCAACCATTTAAGACTCAGAGCATACACAATTATTTTACAATTACAACTAAACTGTTTTCATATGTCATTTGATACATTTCAGGGTTAATTTGCTCATTTTTAGCCATAATATTTTGTCAAATTACATTTATTAGACGTAAGATTCATTATTCATTCCAGCTAAATATTGTACTGTATTAAATAAATAGTTTAGTTCCAAAACAACATAAAACTTTGAATCTTATTTCTGAAGCTTCAATATTGCATTTGTCTCTGCAATGTATTTTACACAGCATTCCCAGAGTGCATTTAAACTCCCAGAGTACAATGCTACTGCTAGCAAAGGCAGTGCAATCCATGTTCCTTGTACGTCTCTACCCTAAACCCTAACCCCTACGCTTACCCTAACCTTAACCATAACCCTTAACTTAACCATTTTACCTTTCAACTTCAATGTAATAGGGACTCCGAGATATCACGGACCCTGCTGGCAAGCCCAGAAAAAAGCAAAGTAGTCAAAATATATTGTTGTCATAGGGAAGTTATTATAATGCTCACATAAATATCATGTTGAATATGTTCATGTCATTGTCACTCAAAAAAAGTCAAATCTAGCCGCTAGTAGAATAATGTTACAATGCAAATGTCATGTGTAAAATTGTTTTTTTTTATGTTGTTTTGGAACAAGACCACCTCTGCACTGCACAGCTTTGTAACACATTTAGCTTAGTTGTTGTGGTGGGTCGGCCCTCATCATCTGCTATGTAAGCAAAGTATCCCCATAGTTGACTTCTGGAGCCAGTTTTATCAACAAGCTGCGGGCGTGGAGGTATGATGTTTTCGTTAAGGCGGCTGCATGCTTCCCAGCCGGAAGTGTTTGTGCATATATTATGACAATGTTTTGTGACGTTTCGGTTCATTTTGGAGTTCGTTTTTTTCGGCTGTTCGGACACAGTCTACACCCCTTCGTCCGTGCCAAACATTTGCAACATTTTGACTATTTGGACCTTGCTACCAAAACATTGACTTTGGTGTTACCAATGTGGGAAGCTTATGATTTTCTTTCTTTGACAAAATTGCAAAGATCTTTAGTTTAGTTGGTGGGCTTGCGTTCCCTGCACGAGTAGGGAAAGCCAGCCCTATTCAACTCTGCTCAAACGTTTTCAACATTGTATAGTCTATTGAAGTCTCGGTTAATTATATTTTATATTCATTAATGTTTTGGATGCGTACTAAATAGCCCCCTACATCTTTATTTTCAAGGCACAAACAGCAGAGAATGGAGACAGCACCTGATGTTGTTCTCTGTGCTCCAGCACTGCCTGTTCTTCATGAAGGACCTGGGAAGCTCTATCCTGGGCCCACCTCCAATATCTAATCTGGCTTGCTCCTCACCGATGCCACAGAGCAGTAGCACCTTGCTCCTCACCGATGCCACAGAGCAGTAGCACCTTGCTCCTCACCGATGCCACAGAGCAGTAGCACCTTGCTCCTCACCGATGCCACAGAGCAGTAGCACCTTGCTCCTCACCGATGCCACAGAGCAGTAGCACCTTGCTCCTCACCGATGCCACAGAGCAGTAGCACCTTGCTCCTCACCGATGCCACAGAGCAGTAGCACCTTGCTCCTCACCGATGCCACAGAGCAGTAGCACCTTGCTCCTCACCGATGCCACAGAGCAGTAGCACCTTGCTCCTCACCGATGCCACAGAGCAGTAGCACCTTGCTCCTCACCGATGCCACAGAGCAGAAGCACCTTGCTCCTCACCGATGCCACAGAGTAGTAGCACCTTGCTCCTCACCGATGCCACAGAGTAGTAGCACCTTGCTCCTCACCGATGCCACAGAGCAGTAGCACCTTGCTCCTCACCGATGCCACAGAGCAGTAGCACCTTGCTCCTCACCGATGCCACAGAGCAGTAGCACCTTGCTCCTCACCGATGCCACAGAGCAGTAGCACCTTGCTCCTCACCGATGCCACAGAGCAGTAGCACCTTGCTCCTCACCGATGCCACAGAGCAGTAGCACCTTGCTCCTCACCGATGCCACAGAGCAGTAGCACCTTGCTCCTCACCGATGCCACAGAGCAGTAGCACCTTGCTCCTCACCGATGCCACAGAGCAGTAGCACCTTGCTCCTCACCGATGCCACAGAGCAGTAGCACCTTGCCTCACCGATGCCACAGAGCAGTTGCACCTTGCTCCTCACCGATGCCACAGAGCAGTAGCACCTTGCTCCTCACCGATGCCACAGAGCAGTAGCACCTTGCTCCTCACCGATGCCACAGAGCAGTAGCACCTTGCTCCTCACCGATGCCACAGAGCAGTAGCACCTTGCTCCTCACCGATGCCACAGAGTAGTAGCACCTTGCTCCTCACCGATGCCACAGAGCAGTAGCACCTTGCTCCTCACCGATGCCACAGAGCAGTAGCACCTTGCTCCTCACCGATGCCACAGAGCAGTAGCACCTTGCTCCTCACCGATGCCACAGAGCAGTAGCACCTTGCTCCTCACCGATGCCACAGAGCAGTAGCACCTTGCTCCTCACCGATGCCACAGAGCAGTAGCACCTTGCTCCTCACCGATGCCACAGAGCAGTAGCACCTTGCTCCTCACCGATGCCACAGAGCAGTAGCACCTTGCTCCTCACCGATGCCACAGAGCAGTAGCACCTTGCTCCTCACCGATGCCACAGAGCAGTAGCACCTTGCTCCTCACCGATGCCACAGAGCAGTAGCACCTTGCTCCTCACCGATGCCACAGAGCAGTTGCACCTTGCTCCTCACCGATGCCACAGAGCAGTAGCACCTTGCTCCTCACCGATGCCACAGAGCAGTAGCACCTTGCTCCTCACCGATGCCACAGAGCAGTAGCACCTTGCTCCTCACCGATGCCACAGAGCAGTAGCAGGGGTGTGAGAAGAATGGAGAAAAGAGCTGCAGACACAGCCCTTGACAAATCACTCGCAAAGGCAATGCAAATGATTGAAGACATACAGTATCTCAAGAGCTGGAGAACGTCATACACAGAGCCATCGGAGGTAAATAAATACAAGTGATTTCAGACTTTACTCCGATCCTCTTTCCTCTCTTCCGTTGTCCTTTTTCCTGCTCTCCAGACACCTATATTTTCCCCTCTTCTCATCCTCTCCACCGAGTCCTGGCACCTAAAGCTGATTTCAAGGATGAACTCTTGCCAAAACTCCGGGAGGAATTCTATCACCAGCTGCAGTTGTTTGACTTCAAGAAAACGACTTGTTCTGTTTTTGTTCAGACAACTCAGGAGTCAGACACTAGACACGTTCATTTTATTTCAGACACGTTTGTTAATAACAGACACTGTTTTACTATTTTACTCCCCCTAAGTTTGTTTTAGTCACTGCTTTACCACACTCCACCAACCCTGATGTCCTTGCCGTGTCTGAATCCTGGCTTAGGAAGGCCAACAAAAATTCTGAAATTTCCATACCCAACTACAACATTTTCTGTCGACATAGAACTGCTAAAGGGGGAGGAGTTGCAATCTACTCCAGAAATAGCCTGAAAAGTGCTGTCATACTTTCCAGGTCTATGCCCAAACAGCTCGAGCTTCTAATTTAAAAAATTAATCTCTCCAGAAATAAGTCTCTCACTGTTGCCGCCTGTTATAGACCCCCCTTAGCTCCTAGCTGTGCCCTGGACACCATATGTGAACTGATTGCCCCCCATTCATCTTCAGGGTTCGTTCTGTCAGGTGACCTAAACTGGGATATGCTTAACACCCCGGCAGTACTTCAATCTAAGATAAATGCCCTCAATCTCACACAGATTTTCAAGGAACCCACCAGGTACAACCCTAAATCCGTAAACACGGGCACCCTCATAGATATTATCCTGACCAACTTGCCCTCCAAATACACCTCTGCTGTCATTGCCTGCATCCGCTATAGGTCTGCGGTCAAACGACCACCCCTCATCACTGTCAAACGCTCCCTAAAACACTTCTGCAAGCAGGCCTTTCTAATCGACCGGGCCCGGGTATCCTGGAAGGATATTGACCTCATCCCGTCAGTCGAGGATGCCTGGTCGTTCTTTAACCTCTTGCTCCTACCTGACACGCAGGCGTCCCATCTAGACATCTGGAAATGCAAATGCACTACGCTAATTGCTAATAGTACTAGTTAAAACTCAAACGTTCATTAAAATACACGTGCAGGGTATTGAATTAAAGCTACACTCGTTGTGAATCCAGACAACAAGTCAGATTTTTAAAATGCTTTTCGGCGAAAGCATGAGAAGCTATTATCTGATAGCATGTAACACCCCAAAAGACCTGCAGGGGACGTAAACAAAATAATTAGCATAGTCGGCGCTACACAAAACGCACAAATAAAATATAAAATATTCATTACCTTTGACCATCTTCTTTGTTGGCACTCTTAGATGTCCCATAAACATCACTATTAGGTATTTTTTTCGATTAAATCGGTCCATATATAGCCTTGATATCGATCTATGAAGACTGTGTGATCAACGAAAAAAATAGCGTTTTATAACGTAACATCATTTTTTATAAATAAAATTACGTAACGTCATTTTTTTTTATTAAAAAAGTCGACGATAAACTTTAAATAAAATACTTTTGTAATGCAACTTTAGGTATTAGTAAACGTTAATAAGCGATCAAATTGATCACGAGGCGATGTATATTCTATAGCTGTACATCTGGAAATAATGTCCGGGTAAATCTCAACCAAAATATCCGGTCGGAGACCGGAAGAACTGCGCTGCCTTGTATCTGTTTGACCAAGAAACAAATCGTAGGCAAATGACAAGACTGTTGACATCGTGTGGAAGCTGTAGGTATATTGCAACCTCGGCCCCATTTAATGTGGTTCACGTTTAACAATTGGTTGAAGTGGCGCATGGATATATTTTCCCATTTTCAGTGATCAGATTTTCCTGCACTTTTCAATGAAACGCACGTTCTGTTATAGTCACAGCCGTGATTTAACCAGTTTTATAAACGTCTGAGTGTTTTCTATCCACACATACTAATCATATGCATATACTATATTCCTGGCATGAGTAGCAGGGCGCTGAAATGTTGCGCGATTTTTGACAGAATGTTCGAAAAAGTAGGGGGTAGGAGTAACAGGTTAAAAGTAAATTCCTCACCATCTTAAATAAAAGTGCCCCTTTCAAAAAACGTAGAACTAAGAACAGTTTTCAAAAAATAATTATTTATTTATTTATATAGCCCTTCGTACATCAGCTGATATCTCAAAGTTCTGTACAGAAACCCGGCCTAAAACCCCAAACAGCAAGCAATGCTGGTGTAGAAGCATGGTGGCTAGGAAAAACTCCCTAAAAGGCAAAAACCTAGGAAGAAACCTAGAGAGGAACCAGGCTATGAGGGGTTGCCAGTCCTCTTCTGGCTGTGCTGGGTGGAGATTATAACAGAACATGGCCAAGATGTTCAAATGTTCATAAATGACCAGCGTGGTCAAATAATAATAATCACAGTGGTTGTGGAGGATGCAACAAGTCAGCACCTCAGGAGTAAATGTCAGTTGGCTTTTCATAGCCGATCATTAACTGCCTTGTTCAGTGCCAGAACAAAATATAGCCCTTGGTTCAGTCCAGACCTGACTGCCCTTGACCAGCACAAAAACATCCTATGGTGGACTGCACTAGCATCGAATAGTCCCCGCGATATGCAACTTTTCAGGGAAGTCAGGAACCAATACACACAGTCAGTCAGGAAAGCAAAGACTAGCTTCTTCAAACAGAAATGTGCATCATGTAGCTCTAACTCCAAAACGTTTTGGGTCACTGTAAAGTCCATGGAGAATAAGAGCACCTCCTCCCAGCTGCCCACTGCACTGAAGCTAGGTAACACTGTCACCACCGATAAATCCATGATAATCAGCTGGCCATGCTTTCCTGCTGGCTACCCCAACCCCGGCCAACAGCTCCATACCCCCCGCAGCTACTTTCCCAAGCCTCCCCAGCTTCTCCTTCACCCAAATCCAGATAGCAGATGTTCTGAAAGAGCTGCAAAACCTGCACCTCTACAAATCAGCTGGGCTAGACAATCTGGACCCTCTCTTTCTAAAATTATCCGCCGCCATTGTTGCTACCTCTATTACCAGTCTAGTCAACCTCTCTTTCGTATTGTCCGAGATCCCTAAAGATTGGAAAGCTGCCGTGGTCATCCCCCTCTTCAAAGGGAGTGACACTCTAGACCCAAACTGTTATATACCTATATCCATCCTGCCCTGCCTTTGTAAAGTCTTCGAAAGCCAAGTTAATAAACAGATTTCAAATCTCACTTCCCATTTCAAATCTCACCCCACCTTCTCCTCTGTGCAATCCGGTTTCCGAGCTGGTCACGGGTGCACCTCAGCCACGCTCCAGGTACTAAATTATATCATAACCGCCATGAAAGACAATACTGTGTAGCCGTCGTCATCGACCTGGCCAAGGCTTTTGACTCTGTCAATCACCGCATTCTTAGCGACAGACTCAGCAGCCTTGGTTTCTCAAATGACTTCCTCGCCTTGTTCACCAACTACTTCTCAAACAGAATTCAGTGTCAAATCGGAGGGCCTGTTGTCCGGACCTCTGGCAGTCTCTATGAGGGTACCACAGGGTTAAATTCTCGGGCCGAATATTTTCTCTGTTTATAATGTCGCTCTTACTGCGGGTGATTACCTGATCCACCTCTACGCAGATGACACCATTCTGTATACATCTGGCCCTTCATTGGACACTGTGTTAACAAACAAGCTTCAATGCCACACAACACTCCTTCCGTGGCCTCCAACTGCTCTTAAACACCAGTAAAACAAAATGCATGCTTTTCAACCGTTCGCTGACCACACCCGCCCGCCGACTAGCATCACTGCTCTGGACGGTTCTGCCGTCAAACATACCCTCGTAAAACTGACTATCCTACTGATCCTCGACTTCGGCGATGTCATTTACAAAATAGCTTCCAATACTCTACTCAGCAAACTGGATGCAGTCGATCACAGTGCCATCTGTTTGGTCACCAAAGCCCATGAGACCTGTATGCTCTAGTCGGCTGGCCCTTGCTACATATTCGTCGCCAGACCCACTGGCTCCAGGTCATCTATAAGTCTATGCTAGGTAAAGCTCCGCCTTATCTCAGCTCACTGGTCACGATAACAACACCCACCCGTAGCACTCGCTCCAGCAGGTATATCTCACTGGTCATCCCCAAAGCCAACACCTCCTTTGGCCTCATTTCCTTCCAGTTCTCTACTTCCAATGACTGGAACGAATTGCAAAAATCGCTGAAGCTGGAGACTTATATTTCCCTCACTAACTTTAAACATCAGCTATCTGAGCAACTAACCGATTGCTGCAGCTGTACATAGACCATCTGTAAATAGCCCACCTAATCTACCTACCCCATCCCCATATTGTTTTTATTTACTTTTCTGCTCTTTTGCACACCAGTATTTCTACTTGCACATCATCATCTGCTCATCTATCACTCCAGTGTTAATTTGCTAAACTGTAATTACTTCGCTACTGTGGCCTATTTATTGCCTTACCGCCTCACACCATTTGCACACACTGTATATAGACTGTATATAGACTGTATATAGACTGTATATAGACTGTATATAGACTGTATATACACTGTATATAGACTGTATATAGACTGTATATAGACTGTATATAGACTGTATATAGACTGTATATAGACTGTATATAGACTGTATATAGACTTTTTTGTTGTTGTTCTATTGTGTTATTGACTGTACACTTTACATCTTGGCCAGGTCGCAGTTGTAAATTAGAACTTGTTCTCAACTAGCTTACCTGGTTAAATAAAGGTGAAATAAATCAAAATAACTCAATAAATAAAATGCAAGGGGCTGAAGCTCATTGGCCAGAACTGGAAATGATAGGGAGCTGGCCCAAGTGAGGGGAGATGTCGGGAAAATGGTGCCGCTCAGCTTCCAATAAACAGTCACTTTGAGGTAAGACAATAACTTTGTTCATATAGTATGCATGTATGAACTACACATTGACACATACAGCCCAAAGCATGAAGTTTAAAAAAATAATAATAATTGTCGCCAAAGCATGTCTTTAATGAAGCTCACTAGCAGTCATTAGCAAACAGCAGCTATCCAAAACTAGCTATGGCTGTTGACTATTAATATGATAGATGACCTCAAAGGAGCAGCTGCTCTATCTAGCATTATACAACTGTAGTGCACATGGTGTGTTATCGATGAGGGGTTGTTAATGGCTAGTGATTACACATAGGGCACTGAGGTTAAGTGCTTTTCCTGCAGAGAGAAACTCTAATTCTCTGGCTCCTGGCCCATAATAACTCATTCTACAGCGGTTGAAAGGCATCTGGAGAGTCTATGGAAGCTATCGAGAGACCGAGAAAAGAGAGGGGTAGGATTTTCTCATGAAGCCACATACACAGAGTGTTTAAGGGAAACGTGTGTGTGTGTGGTGAGTGTGCACTTGTGTGATTACCTTACTACTATTCCAACTCTCCGAAGTGCACAGACATGACAGATGCTGTACATCTGTTCTATTCTAACAAATTCTAACGCTCTCTCTCTCACACACACACACCAGTACAGCCTAATCTATCTACAGTTTAGGAGAGGAGCAATCCAGAACCAGATAGACAAACAGACTCAGTGTACTGCAGTCCTTTAGGAAGGAGAGAGCTCTGTGGTGTATGTATGCTGGACAGAACATTGGGTGTTCTCTTGCAGTATATAGTAACTACCGCTGAGCGATTAGTGCTTTTTGAGGTCAGTCCAGTTTCGGTTTGATTATTATTACAAAATAATCACGATTTTCAATTTCGGTTTCAATTATGTTGTCACGTTCTGACCTTTATTTTGTGTGTTTTGTGTTTAGTTAGTATGGTCAGGGCGTGAGTTGGGTGGGTAGTCTATGTTTGTTTTTCTATGTTTTGGTTATTTCGATGTTTCGGCCTAGTATGGTTCTCAATCAGAGGCAGGTGTCATTAGTTGTCTCTGATTGAGAATCATACTTAGGTGGCCTGGGTTTCACTGTGTGTTTGTGGGTGATTGTTCCTGTCTCTGTGTGTGCACCAGATAGGACTGTTTTGAGTTTCACATTTCTTGTTTTGTTAGTTTGTTCATGTGTACCTTATAGCATTAAAAAGTACCATGAAAAATTACCACGCCGCGTATTGGTCCTCTGATCCGTTTCGCCTCTCCTCTTCAGAAGAAGAGGAGGAAACTCATTACAGAATCACCCACCAAAATCGGACCAAGCGGCGTGGTAAAGGACAGCGACGACAGCAGCAGCAGCATCAACAACAGAGGCCACCATCACAGGACTCCTGGACATGGGAGCAGATACTGAACGGAGAGGGACCCTGGGCACGGGCTGGGGAAAATCGCAGCCCCAAAGCAGAGCTGGAGGCAGCGAAAGCTGAGCGGCGGCAATATGAGGAGCCAGCACGGCAGTGCGACAGGTACGAGAGGCTGCCCCAAATTTTTTTTGGGGGGGGGCACACGAGGTGTGGTACTAAGCCAGGTAGCAGACCTGAGCTCACTCCTCGTGCTTATGATAAGCAGCGCATTACTGGTCAGGCACCGTGTTATGCGGTTGAGCGCACGGTGTCGCCAGTGCGTGTCCATAGCCCGGTGCGCTATAGGGCAGCCCCCCGAGAGTGCCATGCGAGTGTGGGCATTGAGCCAGGGCGTATGGTGCCTGCTCAGCGGGTCTGGTCGCCGGTACGCAGTCTTGGTCCAGGTTATCCTGCGCCGGCTCTGCGTGCTGTGTCTCCGGGGCGCTGGGAGGGTGCAGTGCATCCTCTGCCTGCGCTCCGCTCGTACCGGGCAACTGTGGGATTGGAGCCTAGGGGAGAGGTGCGTGTAGTAAGCACTAGATCTCCCGTGCTTACCCACAGCCCGGTTCAACCTGTGCCTGCACTCTGGAGGGTCCGGGCTCGAGTAGTTGTCCAGCCTGGGGAAGTGGTGCCAAGGTTGCGCACCAGAGCTCCAGTGCTCCCCCACAGCCCGGTCTTTCAGGCTCCTCCTAACACCAAGCCTCCTGAAAGTCTCCCCAGCCTGGTAGTTCCTGTGGCAGCCCCTCGCACCAGGCTGTCTCTCAGTCTCCTCCCTGCAGGTGCTCCCGCCTGTCCGGCGCTGCTGCCGGAGCGTCCCGCCTGTC
The DNA here is from genome assembly GCF_023373465.1 of Oncorhynchus keta. NCBI lineage: Eukaryota > Metazoa > Chordata > Actinopteri > Salmoniformes > Salmonidae > Oncorhynchus > Oncorhynchus keta. Next base: position 32,354,317 of record NC_068450.1, read on the forward strand.
CGGCGCCGCTGCCGGAGCCTCCCGCCTGTCCGGCGCCGTTGCCGGAGCCTCCCGCCTGTCCGGCGCCGCTGCCGGAGCCTCCCGCCTGTCCGGCGCCGCTGCCGGAGCCTCCCGCCTGTCCGGAGCCTCCCGCCTGTCCGGCGCCGCTGCCGGAGCCTCCCGCCTGTCCGGCGCCACTGCCGGAGCCTCCCGCCTGTCCGGCGCCGCTGCCGGAGCCTCCCGCCTGTCCGGCGCCGCTGCTGGAGCGTCCCGCCTGTCCGGCGCCGCTGCCTCCTGTAGCAGCTCCACGCACCAGGCTGTCTCTCTGTCTCCTCTCTGCAGGTGCTCCCGCCTGTCCGGCGCCGCTGCCGGAGCGTCCCGCCCATCCGGCGCCGCTGCCGGAGGGCGTCCCGCCTGTCTGGCGCCGCTGCCGGAGCGTCCCGCCTGTCCGGCGCCGCTGCCGGAGCGTCCCGCCTGTCCGGCGCCGCTGCCGGAGCCTCCCGCCTGTCCGGCGCCGCTGCCGGAGCGTCCCGCCTGTCCGGCGCCACTGCCGGAGCGTCCCGCCTGTCCGGCGCCGCTGCCAGAGCCTCCCGCCTGTCCGGCGCCGCTGCCAGAGCCTCCCGCCTGTCCGGCGCCGCTGCCGGAGCGTCCCGCCTGTCCGGCGCCGCTGCCGGAGCCCCTCAGCCCAGAGGCGCCAGAGCCCCTCAGCCCAGAGGCGCCAGAGCCCCTCAGCCCAGAGGCGCCAGAGCCCCTCAGCCCAGAGGCGCCAGAGCCCCTCAGCCCAGAGGCGCCAGAGCCCCTGCCCCTCTGTCCAGAGCTTCTGCCCCTCTGTCCCGAGCTGCCCCTCTGTCCAGTGGGGTCATTGAGAGGGGTTGCCATGGTGAGAAAGCCACGGAGGCGGAAAATGAGGCGGACTAAAACAATGGTGAAGTGGGGTCCGCGTCCCGCGCCAGAACCGCCACCGCGGACAGACGCCCACCCAGACCCTCCCCTATAGGTCAAGGTTTTGCGGCCGGAGTCCGCACCTTTGGGGGTACTGTCACGTTCTGACCTTTATTTTCTGTGTTTTTGTATTTAGTTAGTATGGTCAGGGCGTGAGTTGGGTGGGCAGTCTATGTTTGTTTGTCTAGGTTTTGGGAATTTCTATGTTTCGGCCTAGTATGGTTCTCAATCAGAGGCAGGTGTCATTAGTTGTCTCTGATTGAGAATCATACTTAGGTGGCCTGGGTTTCACTGTGTGTTTGTGGGTGATTGTTCCTGTCTCTGTGTGTGCACCAGATAGAACTGTTTTGAGTTTCACATTTCTTGTTTTGTTAGTTTGTTCATGTGTACCTTAAAGCATTAAAAAAGTACCATGGAAAATTACCACGCCGCGTATTGGTCCTCTGATCCGTTTCGCCTCTCCTCTTCGGAAGAAGAGGAGGAAACTCATTACATATGTGGGTTGAATTCTGTAACAACACAGACTGAAACAATTCATAAAAGTCCCATGATAGTAGTGACTGTCCATTACTACTTATCACTTACTAACCATCATTTATTCACACTACTTTACTTTAATAAAATACTTCAATTGCTGTGTATGTTACATTTTATGACTTTATTCTTTAATTCCAAGTCATCATCTCATGTCTACAGAGCTGCTCCAATGCTGTTTCACAAAATCCCTATTTTAGTAGTTCTTCAAGGTAAAAAGCATTCAGGTCTCAGACCGGACAAGTAGATGGCGCAACGGATTATGGTCATTGACGTTAATAACATGTTTTATGAGCTAAAATATGTAGAATATTGGACTGTTGGAAACTACAACTCCATACTACATCGCACAGCTGAGGCTGGATCTGATTTTTCTCCAGGGAAACTGTGCAATGTGCGCAAAGAAAAAACCTGAACGAAATGGAATTCAAATAATTGAACCAACATCAGCCAATTAGTTGTTTAAAAACCAAAAGGTTGCAAAAATAACAGATGTCCAGATATGAGTTAATGTCCAACAGGTTCAGTGGAGGATAAAATAAACAAGATATACATGTACATCTCTCTTATCTTCCAACCATCCCACCATCCCACATGTACATCTCTCTTATCTTCCAACCATCCCACCATCCCACATGTACATCTCTCTTATCTTCCAACCATCCCACCATCCCACATGTACATCTCTCTTATCTTCCAACCATCCCACCATCCCACATGTACATCTCTCTTATCTTCCAACCATCCCACTGTCCTTGTAGCTCAGAGCTGTTAAACAAGGTCATAGGACAGACATTAAAGAGCCAGATACCCTCTATTCTCCGATCTCTCTGTGCATTTCTTCTCCGTCTTCCTGTCTTCGGTCTCCAAAACCTACACAGTCCTGCTCTTATCTCCTCTCTGTTTCAGACTGTCCTCATTCACCCTCCTTATCCTTATCCCCATCCCATCCCATCTCTCTGTCTCTCTCTGTCTCTCTCTGTCTCTCTCTCCCTCAATTCAATTCAATTCAAGTGCTTTATTGGCATGGGAAAAATACGTTAACATTGCCAAAGCAAGTGAAATAGATAATAAACAAAAGTGAAATAAACAAAAGTAATTAACAGTAAATATTACACTCACAGAAGTTACAAAATAATAAAGACATTTCAAATGTCATTATGTCTATATAATGTACTGTACAGTGTTGTAGTGATGTGCAAATTGTTAAAGTACAAAAGGGAAAATAAATAAAAACATAAATATGGGTTGTATTTACAATGGTGTTTGTTATTCACTGGTTGCCCTTTTCTTGTGGCAACAGGTCACAGATCTTGCTGCTGTGATGGTACACTGTGGTATTTCATCCAATAGATATGGGAGTTTATCAAAGTTGGATTTGTTTTCAAATTCTTTGTGGGTCTGTGTAATCTGAGGGAAATATGTGTCTCTAATATGGTCATACATTGGGCAGGAGGTTAGAAAGTGCAGCTCAGTTTCCATCTCATTTTGTGAGCAGTGTACACATAGCCTGTCTTCTCTTGAGCGCCAGGTCTGCCTATGGTGGCCTTTCTCAATAGCAAGGCTATGCTCGCTGATTCTGTACATAGTCATATCTTTCCTTAAGTTTTGGTCAGTCACAGTGATCAGGTATTCTGCCACTGTGTGCTCTCTGTTTAGGGCCAAATAGCATTCTAGTTCGCTCAATTTTTTTGTTAATGATTTGTCATGATTTGGTTGGGTCTAATTGTGTTGCTGTCCTGGGGATCTGTGGGGTGTGTTTGTGAACAGAGCCCCAGGACCAGCTTGCTTAGGGGACTCTTCTCCAGGTTCATCTTTCTGTAAGTGATGGCTTTTTGCTTCCTTTCTATTTTTTATTGAACCTTTATTTGACTAGGAAAGTCCGTTAAGAACAAATTCTTATTTACAATGACGGCCTTCCCAGGCCAAACCCGGACGGCCAATTGTGCGCCGCCCTACGGGACTCCCAATCACAGCCGGAAGTGATACAGCCAGGAATCTAACCAAGGACTGTAGTGATGCCTCTTGCACTGAGATGCAGTGCCTTAGACCACTGTGCCACCCGGGAGCCAAAGGAAATGCATGCATTTTAGGCAGTTCCAGAATTTGGATCATTAGCGGGTATCGGCCTAATTCTGCTTTGCATGCATTATTTGGTGATTTTTGTGGGTTTTTTTCAGAATTCAGAATTCTGTATGCAGAGTTTCAATTTGGTGTTTGTCCCATTTTGTGAATTCTTGGTTGGTGAGCAGACCCCAGACCTCACAACCATAAAGGGCAATGGGTTCTGTGACCGATTCAAGTCTCTTAAGCCAGATCCTTGGTATGTTGAATTTTATGTTCCTTTTGATGGCATAGAAGGCCCTTCTTGCCTTGTCTCTCTCTCTCCTTCTCTCTCCTTAGCTGCTTATACAGTCACCTGCCCTTTGTCTGGGATTTGACCCCTTTGTCCTCCTATGTGTGTGTGTGTGTGTGTGTGTGTGTGTGTGTGTGTGTGTGTGTGTGTGTGTGTGTGTGTGTGTGTGTGTGTGTGTGTGTGTGTGTGTGTGTGTGTGTGTGTGTGTGTGTGTGTGTCATACTGGCTTTTCAGTTGTTTATTGATCACATCAAGGCTCCCATCTCAGCTGCCAGACCCTTTAAATTGACTGATTGATCACACAGGGCGCCTCAGGGTAGAAACTGTGTGTGTGTGTGAGCCTGCATGCATGTGTCAGGGTTTCCGTAGCCGGTAATAGCCAGATTTTGTCCGATAAAAAAATTGAAAAGCCAATAAATACATTTGCCGAAATAATGCCTTTTAGCCTCTTAAAATATGGAAATATATTTGACTGGTCATGTGTATCGGTCTATAGGTTCATTTGCATAATTTAGTGGAATTAAATTGTTGCGTGTGCAGTATATTGGTTATGCATCTTATTTATCACACACCTACAGCATACAGATACAGAGCCTTTCAGTGGAAAATCTGTCAGACAGTGCAAGAGCTGCTGCTACAGCATCTCAAACAGCAAACGCACAGGTCAGGGAAGGCAGGCTTCCCCAGCACGTCACACAGCACTTTGCAATGATCTGGAGGCAGTATGCATTTTGAAAAATAAACGTAATTGTTTGAAACCTGAACGTTTTACTATATATGATGAGGCATGTCTTACCTTGCTTCGAAGTAGCCAAAATCAGACCATATCAGTGGAGGCAATAATTAGATCTAAAACTTTTTCATTGTCCATTAGCCAAAGGGATAATCCCAGTCATATTAGCACCCCACTCTACTTGTTGCATATTAGATCTCCCTCTTTCTACATTTTGAACAGATATTTCTGGTAATAAACAGATATTTCTGGTAATAAATTATCACAGACTATCTTGCTCGCACCCTTTACACACACACACACACACACACACACACACACACACACACACACACACACACACACACACACACACACACACACACACACACACACACACACACACACACACACACACACACACACACACACACACCTTCACTGTGAAGATTGTAATCAGCATTTTTCAGAGATCTGAGTCAATAGAGTTTAGAGACAGGGAGGTGGAGGAACAGAGAGAGTGAGAGGGGGAGAAACAGAGAGCGAGAGGTACGGAGAGATAAGGGGGAGGAACGGAGAGAGAATGGGGAGGGGGAGGAACAGAGAGAGAAGGGGGAGGAACAGAGAGAGAGAAGGGGAGGAACAGAGAGAGAGAAGGGGGAGGAACAGAGAGAGAGAAGGGGGAGGAACACAGAGAGAGATGGGGGAGGAACAGAAAGAAAGAAAGAAAGAAAGAAAGAAAGAAAGAAAGAAAGAAAGAAAGAAAGAAAGAAAGAAAGAAAGAAAGAAAGAAAGAAAGGGGAGGAAAAGAGAGAGAAGGGGGAGGAACAGAGAGAGAGAAGGGGGAGGAACAGAAAGAAAGAAGGGGAGGAACAGAGAGAGAGAAGGGGGAGGAACAGAGAGAGAGAAGGGGGAGGAACAGAGATAGAGAAGGGGGAGGAACAGAGAGAGAAGGGGGAGGAACAGAAAGAAAGAAAGAAAGAAAGAAAGAAAGAAAGAAAGAAAGAAAGAAAGAAGGGGAGGAAAAGAGAGAGAAGGGGGAGGAACAGAGAGAGAGAAGGGGAGGAACAGAGAGAGAGAAGGGGGAGGAACAGAGAGAGAAGGGGGAGGAACAGAGAGAGAGAAGGGGGAGGAACAGAGAGAGAGAAGGGGGAGGAACAGAGAGAGAGAAGGGGGAGGAACAGAGAGAGAGAAGGGGGAGGAACAGAGAGAGAGAAGGGGGAGGAACAGAGAGAGAGAAGGGGGAGGAACAGAGAGAGAGAAGGGGGAGGAACAGAAAGAAAGAAGGGGAGGAACAGAGAGAGAGAAGGGGGAGGAACAGAGATAGAGAAGGGGGAGGAACAGAGAGAGAGAAGGGGAGGAACAGAGAGAGAGAAGGGGGAGGAACAGAGAGAGAAGGGGGAGGAACAGAGATAGAGAAGGGGGAGGAACAGAGAGAGAAGGGGGAGGAACAGAGATAGAGAAGGGGGAGGAACAGAGAGAGAGAAGGGGAGGAACAGAGAGAGAGAAGGGGGAGGAACAGAGAGAGAGAAGGGGGAGGAACAGAGAGAGAAGGGGGAGGAACAGAGATAGAGAAGGGGGAGGAACAGAGAGAGAGAAGGGGGAGGAACAGAGAGAGAGAAGGGGAGGAACAGAGAGAGAGAAGGGGAGGAACAGAGAGAGAGAAGGGGGAGGAACAGAAAGAAAGAAGGGGAGAAACAGAGAGAGAGAAGGGGGAGGAACAGAGAGAGAGAAGGGGGAGAAACAGAGAGAGAGAAGGGGGAGGAACAGAGAGAGAGAAGGGGGAGGAACAGAAAGAAAGAAAGAAGGGGAGAAACAGAGAGAGAGAAAGGGGAGGAACAGAGAGAGAGAAGGGGGAGGAACAGAGAGAGAGAAGGGGGAGGAACAGAGAGAGAGAAGGGGGAGGAACAGAAAGAAAGAAAGAAGGGGAGAAACAGAGAGAGAGAAAGGGGAGGAACAGAGAGAGAGAAGGGGGAGGAACAGAGAGAGAGAAGGGGGAGGAACAGAGAGAGAGAAGGGGGAGGAACAGAGAGAGAGAAGGGGGAGGAACAGAGAGAGAGAAGGGGGAGGAACAGAAAGAAAGAAAGAAGGGGAGAAACAGAGAGAGAGAAAGGGGAGGAACAGAGAGAGAGAAGGGGGAGGAACAGAGAGAGAGAAGGGGAGGAACAGAGAGAGAGAAGGGGGAGGAACAAAGAGAGAGAAGGGGGAGGAACAGAGAGAGAGAAGGGGGAGGAACAGAGAGAGAGAAGGGGGAGGAACAGAAAGAAAGAAAGAAGGGGAGAAACAGAGAGAGAGAAAGGGGAGGAACAGAGAGAGAGAAGGGGGAGGAACAGAGAGAGAGAAGGGGGAGGAACAGAGAGAGAGAAGGGGGAGGAACAAAGAGAGAGAAGGGGGAGGAACAGAGAGAGAGAAGGGGGAGGAACAGAGAGAGAGAAGGGGAGGAACAGAGAGAGAGAAGGGGGAGGAACAGAGAGAGAGAAGGGGGAGGAACAAAGAGAGAGAAGGGGGAGGAACAGAGAGAGAGAAGGGGGAGGAACAGAAAGACAGAAGGGGGAGGAACAGAGAGAGAGAAGGGGGAGGAACAGAGAGAGAGAAGGGGGAGGAACAGAGAGAGAGAAGGGGGAGGAACAAAGAGAGAGAAGGGGGAGGAACAGAGAGAGAGAAGGGGGAGGAACAGAAAGACAGAAGGGGGAGGAACAGAGAGAGAGAAGGGGGAGGAACAGAGAGAGAGAAGGGGGAGGAACAGAGAGAGAGAAGGGGGAGGAACAGAGAGAGAGAAGGGGGAGGAACAGAAAGAAAGAAGGGGAGGAACAGAGAGAGAGAAGGGGGAGGAACAGAGATAGAGAAGGGGAGGAACAGAGAGAGAGAAGGGGAGGAACAGAGAGAGAGAAGGGGGAGGAACAGAGAGAGAAGGGGGAGGAACAGAGATAGAGAAGGGGGAGGAACAGAGAGAGAAGGGGGAGGAACAGAGATAGAGAAGGGGAGGAACAGAGAGAGAGAAGGGGAGGAACAGAGAGAGAGAAGGGGAGGAACAGAGAGAGAGAAGGGGGAGGAACAGAGAGAGAAGGGGGAGGAACAGAGATAGAGAAGGGGGAGGAACAGAGAGAGAGAAGGGGGAGGAACAGAGAGAGAGAAGGGGAGGAACAGAGAGAGAGAAGGGGAGGAACAGAGAGAGAGAAGGGGGAGGAACAGAAAGAAAGAAGGGGAGAAACAGAGAGAGAGAAGGGGAGGAACAGAGAGAGAGAAGGGGGAGAAACAGAGAGAGAGAAGGGGGAGGAACAGAGAGAGAGAAGGGGGAGGAACAGAAAGAAAGAAAGAAGGGGAGAAACAGAGAGAGAGAAAGGGGAGGAACAGAGAGAGAGAAGGGGGAGGAACAGAGAGAGAGAAGGGGGAGGAACAGAGAGAGAGAAGGGGGAGGAACAGAAAGAAAGAAAGAAGGGGAGAAACAGAGAGAGAGAAAGGGGAGGAACAGAGAGAGAGAAGGGGGAGGAACAGAGAGAGAGAAGGGGGAGGAACAGAGAGAGAGAAGGGGGAGGAACAGAGAGAGAGAAGGGGGAGGAACAGAGAGAGAGAAGGGGGAGGAACAGAAAGAAAGAAAGAAGGGGAGAAACAGAGAGAGAGAAAGGGGAGGAACAGAGAGAGAGAAGGGGGAGGAACAGAGAGAGAGAAGGGGGAGGAACAGAGAGAGAGAAGGGGGAGGAACAAAGAGAGAGAAGGGGGAGGAACAGAGAGAGAGAAGGGGGAGGAACAGAGAGAGAGAAGGGGGAGGAACAGAAAGAAAGAAAGAAGGGGAGAAACAGAGAGAGAGAAAGGGGAGGAACAGAGAGAGAGAAGGGGGAGGAACAGAGAGAGAGAAGGGGGAGGAACAGAGAGAGAGAAGGGGGAGGAACAAAGAGAGAGAAGGGGAGGAACAGAGAGAGAGAAGGGGGAGGAACAGAGAGAGAGAAGGGGAGGAACAGAGAGAGAGAAGGGGGAGGAACAGAGAGAGAGAAGGGGGAGGAACAAAGAGAGAGAAGGGGGAGGAACAGAGAGAGAGAAGGGGGAGGAACAGAAAGACAGAAGGGGGAGGAACAGAGAGAGAGAAGGGGGAGGAACAGAGAGAGAGAAGGGGGAGGAACAGAGAGAGAGAAGGGGGAGGAACAAAGAGAGAGAAGGGGGAGGAACAGAGAGAGAGAAGGGGGAGGAACAGAAAGACAGAAGGGGGAGGAACAGAGAGAGAGAAGGGGGAGGAACAGAAAGACAGAAGGGGGAGGAACAGAGAGAGAGAAGGGGGAGGAACAGAGAGAGAGAAGGGGGAGGAACAGAGAGAGAGAAGGGGGAGGAACAGAGAGAGAAGGGGGATGAATGGATATAGAGAAGGGGGAGGCACAGAGAGAGAGAATGGAGAGGAAAGAGAGAGATTCATTAAATTCATTAAAAAATCCTACAATGTGATTTTCTGGATTTTTTTTTCTCATTTTGTCTGTCATAGTTGAAGTGTACCTATGATGAGAATTACAGGCCTCTCATCTTTTTAAGTGGGAGAACTTGCACAATTGGTGGCTGACTAAATACTTTTTTGCCCCACTGTATATTTTTATGTACATATTCTTATTAATTCCTTTACACTTGTGTGTATAAGATAGTTGTTGTGAAATTGTTAGGGTACTTGTTAGATATTACTGCATGGTCGGAACTAGAAGCACAAGCATTTCGCTACACTCGCATTAACATCTGCTAACCGTGTATGTGACAAATAAAGTTTGATTTGATTCGAGACAGAAGGAGAGTAGTGTGGAAACCCACCAAAAAACAACTAGGCAACAACCAAGTAAATCCCATTTAGACAATTTCCTGGACAAAACGTTCCACTGTAATAGTGAAGGTGTATACTTGGCAGTAGAAAGTCTTAACAGTATATTTGACCTCTCAGCTTCCCTATCAAATCTAAAAAGTTCAAAAAGAAAACCAAACAAAATACAACAAATTGGCATGAGGGTTTGCTATACAAATTGATAGAAAATGGTGTTAGGGGAAAAACATATGTCAGTATATAATCCATTTACACAACAAGTAGTGTGTGGTGAAAAAGGAAGCAATTCCCAAACCTTCCATAACAAAACCATCACATACAGAGAGATGAACCTGGTAAAGAGTCCCCTAAGCAAGCTGGTCCTGGGGCTCTGTTCAAACACAAACACACCCCACACAGCCCCAGGACAGCAACACAATAAGAACCAACCAAATCATGAGAAGACAAAAATATACTTAATTGTACACATTGGTAGAATAACTAACCACTGTGACTGACCCAAACATAAGGAACGCTTTGACTATGTACAGACTCAGTGAGCATAGCCTTGCTATTGAGAAAGGCCGCCGTAGGCAGACATGGCTCTCAAGAGAAGACAGGCTATGTGCTCACTGCCCACAAAATGAAGTGGAAACTGAGCTGCACTTCCTAACCTCCTGCCCAATGTATGACCATATTAGAGAGGCATATTTCCCTCGGATTACACAGATACACACAGAATTTTAAAACAAACCCAATTTTGATAAACTCCCATATCTGCTGGGTGAAATACCACAGTGTGCCATCACAGCAGCAAAATTTGTGTCCTGTTACCGCAAGAAAAGGGCTACCAGTGAACAACAAACACCATTGTAAATAGAACCCATATTTATGTTTATTTATTTTCCCTTGTGTACTTTAACTATTTTCGTTACAACACTGTATATAGATAGACATATGCCATTTGAAATGTCTATTATGTTGGAACTTCTGTGAGTGTAATGTTTACGGGTTGGGAGGGAAGGCTAGGGACAGGGAGAGTAAGGAGGAGAGAGGGAAAAGGGAGATGAAAATGGAGGGGGAAAAGAGAAAGGAGGAATAGAGATAAGAAAGAATGATGGATGCTCTGCCAAGCCTTTCCTTACTTGAAGGTGCTCCATTGGCAATTGGGAAATATGCACTCCTAAAAAAGACGAGTGTGTGTGTGTTTATGTTTGTGTGTGTGTGTGCACGGCATTGGCCCTATTTTGGATGCGATTAAATCCTACTTTTTGATTGGCTGGCAGCAGAGCCCTGGGGGAGGAGCTGGAAGTGGTCCAGAGGATTAGCTTAGACATGACAGAACTCTGGAGTCACCTTCACACTATCTCACACACTCACAAACAAACAACAATATAACACACACACACACCAATAGCCTCTTCTGTACCCTTGAGAAGCCATACATTCTCCTTCCCATTGCACAAACAACAATAACACACAACACACAATGACCTCAACACAACCAGCTCTCACAGTCTTACATCAGAATTAGGCTTTCATCCATGATTCTCAAATGTCAATTTCAAAGTTGTTCCAAACTTGAAGTGTTTAAGGTTAAGTTTAGGCATTAACTCCGACCTTTTAAGGTAAGGCTTAAGGTTTGGTTAAGGTAAGGGTTAAGGTTTGGTTAAGGTAAGGGTTAAGGTTTGGTTAAGGTAAGGGTTAAGGTTTGGTTAAGGTAAGGCTTAAGGTTTGGTTAAGGTAAGGGTTAAGGTTTGGTTAAGGTAAGGGTTAAGGTTTGGTTATGGTAAGGGTTAAGGTTTGGTTAAGGTAAGGGTTAAGGTTTGGTTAAGGTAAGGGTTAAGGTTTGGTTAAGGTAAGGGTTAAGGTTTGGTTAAGGTAAGGGTTAAGGTTTGGTTAAGGTAAGGGTTAAGGTTTGGTTATGGTAAGGGTTAAGGTTTGGTTAAGGTAAGGGTTAAGGTTTGGTTAAGGTAAGGGTTAAGGCTTGGTTAAGGTAAGGGTTAAGGTTTGGTTATGGTAAGGGTTAAGGTTTGGTTAAGGTAAGGGTTAAGGTTTGGTTAAGGTAAGGGTTAAGGTTTGGTTAAGGTAAGGGTTAAGGTTTGGTTATGGTAAGGGTTAAGGTTTGGTTAAGGTAAGGGTTAAGGTTTGGTTATGGTAAGGGTTAAGGTTTGGTTAAGGTAAGGGTTAAGGTTTGGTTAAGGTAAGGGTTAAGGTTTGGTTAAGGTAAGGGTTAAGGTTTGGTTAAGGTAAGGGTTAAGGTTTGGTTAAGGTAAGGGTTAAGGTTTGGTTATGGTAAGGGTTAAGGTTTGGTTAAGGTAAGG